>NW_027150647.1:1796977-2177090 GCF_020800215.1 Phytophthora ramorum
AGGCGCAGTCAAGCGAGTTCTTCGGTATCTTGCAGGAACAGTGGATTACGGGATCACCTACGCTAGAAAGCAGGACGAGGTTGATGAAGTCGTTTTGGAAGGGTACAGCGATAGCGACTGGGCTAATAATCCTGAGCAACGGAAGAGCACGACGGGATTCGTCTTCACGCTAGCAGGAGGAGCCATCACGTGGATGTCTCGCCGGCAGTCGATAATTGCCATGTCGACAGCTGAAGCCGAGTACGTGGCTGCATGTGAGGTCAGCATGGAGGCCATGGCTGAGAGCAACATCTTGCAGGAGATCTTGCCGATGCACTCAGTAAAGTTGAAGATCGGGATCGACAATCAAGCGGCTCACGTAATGGCTACAAACCCGACCTACAGCAGACGCACCCGTCACATCGAACTCTGTTGGCACTTTGTGTGCGAACAAGTGCAGAAGGGTGTCATCAAGCTGCACAAAATTCCAGGAGAAGAGAATCCGGCGGATGCCTTTACGAAGGCACTCGACAAGAAGCGCCTCGAAGGGCTGCTGCAACTTGTGGGTGTCTCGCATGCCAAGTGATCGAAGGTCGAGCTTCGAGGTCGAAGCGATCTTCGAGGAGGGCGTGTTGGAATGCATATTGAAGTTCAAGACCTGGCTCAGGCTGATGCGCTGGACAAAGAGAGCTGGGATGGAGCTCATGTGAGATAGTAGTGAGAAACAGGCTTGAACCAGTGAGTGTTGGTAGGAGCTCGAGAGCAGAGCAGCTAACGCTCCAACAAATTCAGTTTTCATTTTACCTTCAAGTCAAGAAGCGGTCCCGGATAAGAATCCCAACACAATATGCCGCCAGAACAGCAGATATGAGTCGTACCTGCTGTTCTGGTGGCATCTATGAGATACATCGCAAACAAATGGTCCTTGAGGAGACCGTCGAAAACCAGATTTGGTTCTATGTACAGTATATAGTCACACCTCTATAAGTGACGCCCGATCTGTCTGATCCGAGACGTTGTTTCATTTAGAGAATGTGTCAGATATGGAAATGGCTACATTCACATTGGTGTTAAAAACGTATCCAGTGATGTCTGCCGCCGCCGCTTCCCTACTTGGTCTCTAGCTACCATTGTCAAGGTCTATATCGTTTCCAGTTCCCGCTTTGTATCCCCTTCACACTGGAATAGAAACGAAGAAAGCTCCATACAATAGGCGAGTGCTGTCGATGCTGGCACAGGGGGTTTGTCTATCTCGTCGTCCACGTCACCATCCACCTCTTCAGCATCATCGTCCTCGGCATCGCCTTTCTGGGAGCTCGTGAACTTCAACGTCAGAATCAATCTCCAAGTAATGGGCAACACTATCGTGGGCGCTAACCCCCTCCAGCATGCTCACAATATCGTTTACCACACTTTCTTCAGCAGCCAACGCATACTCCCTGCCTAGAGGAGCTCCCCCTAACAACGTAGCGTCTACGATCCTTGACTTCACTCAGCAGTTGCGTATGCAATCGGCCGTCACATCGCCCCAACTATCGCTGCTGAACTGGATTGCCTCGTGAAGGTTCAGTTTCCGCTTTATGTCGCCTTCCATTACGTCAAGGCATCAGCGGACAAATCGACGACGGTAGCGTGCCTTAAACGATCGGATAATGCCTACAAATATAATATCAATCAGTAAGTTCGCCAAGCATGAGCCAAATATGTCAGAAAGCTTACCTGCATTTGGCGTCCATTTAGGGAGTTCCCCCACCGTCCGGGGGTGTCAGTTAGAGAGAATAAGGAGGGTTTTAGTCAATTAGAGAACTTCTATAGTGAAAGTCATATAAACTCTTTTGCACACAGAGACGACAACCAGATAAAGAACGCGTAGTCAGGTAGAGAGGCTTAGTTAGGGAGGCGTGACTGTGAAGGCCACTTGCGATTTGTCGATTACGTCGATTACGGTGATTAGGGTGGTTATGAGGTATCGTAGGGACATAATCATAAGCCGCTTGCACTTCGAAGAATCCTGAAATGCGTGCAATTTACCTCAAACGGTAGCCTCGTAGCAGCATAACTGATCAACAACGTCATTTTGAGTAAGATGCCCGGGTACGCGATTTCCAGGTAAGATGCAATAGCAACATATGGTAAGCTCACGAATGCCCTCCGAAGTAGAACGTCAACGACTACGAAGTACAGTACGGTACATGCAAACGTATCACGGACACATCGTTGTCTATTATCCTGCTTGTGCGATACTAGGTGTCGTGGACCTCGTTTTCGGCACCGCTATAAACTTGTAACCTAGGATAATATACCCTGATTTGAACGAAAACTACGTAAATAAATATTGTGAGAAGTAGTTTTCTTGTAAATAAGATATGGTCCACCCTGCGGAAAATGAGGTGCATGACTGTACTGCACGAGTACAACACACGGACGTACTCAAATGGTTAAGATATTAAATTGCTACAGTTTATAAGGTGTAAGTGGTGGGGGCACAACTGTGTTCGATCGTGCAACTGCACATCTTTGGCCACAACCCATGCGGCGGCGGATGAGGAAAAAAGAGGGAGCTGGCACACTCCAACTGAGGACATGTACGTACGTGTCGATGCCTTTAGTGAAAGCCTCTTCACTTTGAAGTTCCCTACTTCGTCCACAAGCCGACTTTACACACCGACACCCTCTATCCGCCTTCAAGCACGATGCGTGTCTCTCAAGTGCTGTTAGCAGCTACTGTCACACTCCTCGCAGCTAGTGCCGATGTCGCCACCGCCAGTGACGCTGCCGTAGCTGCAAAGACCAAGTCTTCAGCAGCTACAAACGAAGTCCCTGAGCTTTTCGTGAAGAAGATTCCGTTCAAGTATGGCAACGTTACTGGCACGATGGTGATCACGATCGACCCGGACAGTCTGCGCGAGGTTGACGATGACTCTGCCTCCACCGACGCATCAAAGGTGTACGACTTCACCCAGTCTGACGAATCTGGATCGGACGCAGAAGAGAGAGCGCTGTTTGGGAGCAAGTTTATGGAGTCGCTTGTGCTAGGATTTAACGGTTGGCGCAATACGTGGACTAGGTTCAAACTGGGGTAGAGTGATTCGTATCACGCAAATGCCTGTAACCGCCTACAGTAGTTTCGTTGGCTGTAGTCTACTGCATCTACTGTGTTGAAAAAAGTAATTGTCCCCACCCCAGATCGGTTGGCCGCTACGTAAGTACTTCTCTGGTGATGGTGCAGTTGGCATTCACTGCATCCCCAGACTCTTCAGTCAATAGCCTCCTTCAGTAAGATCGGTTAATAGTGTTTCTCCAAGCAATTTTCACAGCGTCCAGAGCCATCCTCTTGATCTGTCTGCAAACGTTTCACTGTTGCTGTAGATGCGAGCAAGAAACTCTGTAGGTACAAACTTGTAGGCTAGGTTGGGGTTGCAGCGTCCAGGAAGAGAGACATCGAGAAGCAGATCGAAATCGAGCAAACAGCAGCTTTACTACAAGCAAAGGCGACGCCATTGGCACTGGAATAAAATCACGCAAGGTTGGTGATTCGACTTAAAAATTGAGGTCACCGGTCGTTCATTTGAGATCGAGACCCTGGATAATGCTCGCAGATCCAAGCCTGAATTTCGGGTGTTTGGTTGTCGAAGATGCCATCTAAGTCTTCCTCAGTGAACTTTGCGTGAAGTTCGTGGTACATAAACAGCAATACTTCGAACTGGTCGGACATTGCGGCAGCATCAATACCTTTAGAGGAAAAAAAAATTCTCTTCGGTGCACAGACAACCAGCGAACAACATCAAGAGACCTACCACTAGCAGCATTGATCATGGCTCGCTGCGTGCACATCTCGACCCGATTCTGATGTAACCATTCTACAATCTCCACAATGCCGTTCTCAGCAGCTCCGTCCATTGCATCCGGTGTACACCCTCTGACCTGTTCAAATGCAACCATTGCATTACGCCAAAATGCCCGAAATTGGCTGCTTGGTCGAATGCTTTGGTCGTACTACCAGCGCTGGTGTTTTCATGGAGCCACTTTACCAGTTTCAGAGAGTCATGCTCTGCCGCACCATCCATCGCTGCTCCCGTTGCTACTGCCATGCATCCTTCGAAGCGGTGCTCATGAAGCCACCGGGCTATCTGTAACTTACCACGTCTTGCCGCAGCATCCTCTGCACTCGTTGTACAGCCTTCCTTTCTGTTGTAAGGAAATGCCACTTTACAACTTGCAGGTAACCATGCTCAGCTATCAGATGCATTGCTGCCGTCGTGCTTTTTGGACTGGATCCCTTTTCGCAATCATTTCATTTACCCTTCGTTTAAATCAAAATATGTAGTTGATTCGGATATTTCATCACATCAAGATGTCCACTGCTTGCAGCCGCATCCATCGCGATCGAAATATCTCACATGTTCGCTTCACCATAGCCAAACAAGTCAGTATGAAGATCTTCGCCGTAGTCTGCGTACAACCATTGAACCACGTCGAGACGACCCTTCTCCGCTGCATCCGCCATCGTTTTCCCTGGTACTATTCCAGAATTGTCGTAGTAACTGAGGTACATAGACAATTTTTGGAGGCTCCGACGTTGTTTTGCCTGCTCCACTGCGCGCTGTAAGCTGTCCGTCGGCTTTTCGTGCGTGCTCGAAGATACTTTGCAACTTCTAATGGCCTGCCACTGCAGCACTATGAATGAAGAGGCTAATTTCCCCACCCTAGTCAGTGAGATATGTACCGCCACTCTTTCGTGTATCGCGATTGATCACTCATTGGACAACATCGAGTTCTCCTTTATCTGCAGCTATCACCACCAGTCCAATAAGCCCCTCCACGTGACCTTGCTTCGCCAGCCATTTGAGCACATCGATACGTCCTTGAGCTGCCGCAGAGTGCGCCAATTGCAGGCCTTGTGTATTTCTCGGCCATCTTGCACCTTGCTGGAGTAACCAATCAGCCAATGGCACGGCACCATTATTCACTGCAATCTGCAGAGATCTGTCTTTGTCGTGACTTTCATCTGAAAAGTGCTCAAGCAATCACCACACGACGTCACTACGCCGACTTGACGCTGCGTCAGAGAGATTTTTCTCGCTCCACTGAACACGAATACCCACGTCTGTAGCTTGAACACTTGGATTCACTGAACTATTGCCACTTTCAAGCAAAGACTTCAGCAACGGGATGGACCCCGTTGCAACTGCTTGACTCACAGTATTTCACGCACCATGCAGCCTTGGAACCTAGAAGCGAGCCACTTGACCATCTCTAGATTGTGTAGGCGAATAGCTTCCTCCAGCGACAGTGAGAACTGATACTGTCGGTAGTATTTATCCGTGCGAACAAGTCTCCGTAACGTCCAGGAGAGTTGCGCCATATTCTCGTTGCGAACGGTGAAAATCTCGCTGCTGGCCCAAATCCGACTCAGCAGCTGGATTGAATTCCGCTTGCACGCCTCGTTCAGAGGGAGTGAATCCACCGCAGAGTCCAGGGTCGTAGAGACTGCAGCCACAACGTGGGGAAGGTTCAAGAACTCGCCCTTGGCGTGGAACAGCAGCTTCACGACAATGAGCAGCGCTGGTCTACGAGTTCATCTCGACTTTTTCTGGCAGGATTGATTGTTGGCAAAATATGTGTGTCGCACACCAATCGAATCCATACATATTTCAAATGCATTCGTAGAGGAAGTAACTTTTGTGCAATTGTTTCATGAAAACGATAGCTCGTACGGCACTATGATAGTGACTCATCAACCACTTGGGGATCTCAGACATCTGAAGCTCATCTGTTCCCAGCTCGATCGCGCAGCCTTCGCCTCTTATTTTGTACAATAGCAACACGATCTCGAAATGCCTGCAACGTTTCCTACTGCGCTGGGTGTCCAGCCTTCGGAACGGTTCTCATTGATCAAAGGCAGCTCGATTTCAATCTTAATAATAGTCGATGGTTGCATTTACTCAATGTTGACTACGCTCAAAGATCCAACCGTTTTAGGGAGAGCAAAGTCGAATTTGAAATTCAAGATGACATTGCTCATCACTTGTCGTACAACTTTCGCTGGTCGTGCAGCCATCTGAACTCTTGGCCAGCTTATCAATAATACCAAGACCTGTATTCGGGGTACCGCTCAAGAAGCCATCTACGAACGCCTGAGTCCGCCACACCTCGCAAAGCGGTCAAACTTCCTCGCTTTATCTTGTCCAGTAGTGCCAAGCATTCAAACTCGGACCTTTGAAGTGCCTGGTCCATGCCTGCTACTGAGTACCATTCGTCGCGATTGTCATACAACCACCGAACAACGCGAAGATGGCCATTCCCAGCAGCGCCGTCCATCGCTGCTGTCGTGCAGCCCTCACTGCGGGTATGATGCAGCCACCTTACAACATCAAGTGCCCCGCAAGCAGCGGCGCCGTCCATTGCAACAGTCGTACAACCTTCAGACTTGTTGCAGTGGAGCCACTGTACGACATCAAGATGCCCATTGCTAGCTGCTCCATCCATTGCCGCCGCAGTACATCCTTCCGTTCTGTGACGGTGCAAACATTTCACTAGATCCAGATGGCCGTTAGTCGCCGCTCCGTCCATTGCCTTCGGAGTGCATCCTTCTCCGCGATGTTGGTGGAGCCACTGCACCACGTTCAAGTGACCATTTCGTGCAGCATAGTCCATGGCGTCTGTAGTACAACCCTCCGTCCGGTTATGGTGAAGCCACCGAACGACGTCTAGGTGGCCATAGGCTGCAGCAAGATCCATTGCTGCCACCGTGCAGGTTGGCGTCCCTGGTGGGGAAGGCCCCAATGGCTGTGCAGAGCTGGAACCTGGATCTCCATGGCAGCACAGTTCTGGGAACTTGAGCAGCCGTCTGCGTTTCAGGTTGCGGGTGTCTTCGAGGACTGGATCTTGGCCAATTTGATGCAGGAACTGAACAATCGCCAAGTGCCCAGTAGCAGCAGCTGCGTCAAGTGCACAATCGTGGTACCTCGATTGCTCGTTTGTGCACGCAGACAAGAGATTCATCGTTGGGTCATCACCAAATTCTGCCCATAGCCACTGGACAACATCGAGAAAGCCTCGCTCCGCAGCAAGCACCATCGTATCTCTTGAGACTGTTGATAAATTGGTTTCAGATCTAGGTTCCAATTTTTTCAACACCTTCATCCAGGTGTTCGGACCTCTGCCGCCATGCACTTTGTCGTCAAAATCAAGTCGAATGTCGATGCGATCGTAGAGGTACTTTGCAACGTCCAGGTGTCCATTCACTGCAGCAGCGTGAATGGCAAGCCCCGCTTCCCAACCGAGGCGAGTAATTTCAACGCGTCCACTATTTGAATCGGATCTCAGGGCGAATCCGCAGTCCCCCCAATCACGGTAATTGCGATCTTGTCTATCCAAATCTCGGATAGTCCATCGAACAGCATTCAATTGGCCAGCCTCAGCAGTTTTCACGAGCTGCCCAACGTCAATGCCGCCGTAGCCCTGAAATTCCAACAGCTCCAGCATTTCAATGTGCCCGTTCGCTGCTGCCTCACGCATTCCATTACCAGGCGGCATGTCGAGCCGTTCCCAGAGCCATTGGATCAAATCCACATCTCCACTGGCAATAACAGCCAACGTTGTCTTCTGATCATCTCTCGTGTAGCTTCCAGCGTGTTGATAAAGCCACATAACGACGTCTCTATGACCAGCCACGGCCGCTTTGGTCGCATCCTCGTAGCCCCAGTCGATGCCTCGCTGCTCTCTGTTGTTTTCATCCTCATCCTCTTCGTCGTCATCATGAGGATTGAGGTTCCTGCCGTTTTGGCCGAAGAACTGCAGGATACTCAGAGCTCCAACTTCTGCCGCCGCCTCAACTACTTCCCGACCCACACCCCATTCGGGAAAATGTTCAAAGAGCCACTGCACCATCTCGAGATTCCTCTGCTTCACTGCCTCGACTAACGAAGCCGTGAACTGGAAATCTTGGTAGTGCTTGTCCGAGCGGAGAAAGCTTCGAACAGACCAGAATGGCTCAGTTTCGTGCTCCAGGTCGATTGTACTGTTCCAGATGCGGTTCAATAGCTTCAGAGAGCCGAACGTGCAGGCTTTATGCAGTGGAAGCTCCACCGATGTGTCCAGGAAGGAAGAAACCTTTTCAGTGATGTGGAACAACGATGACAACTCGCGCTTGGAACTGGTGAGAATCGACGCAGCTACCAGCGGAGTAGGAGGTGGAGGTGGGGGAGATGCCATCGTTGCAATGGCAAATGCTGAATGACCACAGACAACCTGCAAACTCCACACCACCTGTGTCTTGGGTACAAATGATACACCCCAGTTGTGCGCAGGTCACCACGGTTTTGCACGATACCTCCTCCCCATGCCACGAGGACCCAGCGTCAAAACCGGTGCGGCGTGGGGACTTCAACAACCGTTTTAGCAGAGCCCCGTGTACCGTGCGCGCCGAATCGATAGGACCCCCAATTTCGGAGCGGATCGTTGCCGATATCTCGGCTTCTACTGCGAATTAGAGGCTACAATTTACACCTTCTACCAGTCAAGTTGAACACTTTCACAAGCAAAACGGTCAATCGAGGTTTTATTAATTCACCTAAAATAAGGTTTTACAGCCAAAGCGGTTTGGCGCCATATTTTTTCCAACCAAAGTGGTGTGGAAGCAACGTGAGCCACTCGATACTGGCGAAGCCGCCCATGGTCTCCATGCAGACACACTCCTTCATTTGCGTGTTCACATCCTCCCCCCAAGCCTCCCCAAGCCGCTCTCCAACAATGACCCCACCGCCCACGTCTGCGACGCCCCAGACACCGCCCCTTGTATCGCGCGAAGCCAAGCAGTTTGAGCGCAACAGCGCGAAAAAGCGCGTACTCGACGCGTTTTTGGCAGGCCATGATTGGCTGGGCGTTGCGGCTAGCAATGCTGTGTCTGTCACTACTGCGCGGCGCATCACAGCTAAGGGCAGCATCGAGCAGCAGCCGCGTGGCGGCGTGTGGACTGCGTGCATCAAGATGACGGTCGAGGTCATGTCCAAGCTCGAGGAGTACCTCGACGAGCAGGCGGACATGACCATGGCCGTCATGAAAGACAGACTGCTGAGCGACTTGTCGGTGGACAGTAGTTTTGATATAAACCACTTTGCACGGGAAAATTATATCAGAAAACCACTTTGCCTGACAAGCGTCCTTTTTTCGTTAGATTATTAAGTTGCGCAAGCTGGCCAAATCCGTTTTGCTTGTGAAAGTGCTCAACTTGCCTGGTAAAAGGTGTAGATATGTTTCTGCTGTCATGCATGCAAAGAGCAGGCTTGCGTTAACAACTGCGAATTCGACACCCTTGACAGGGCTGGTATACAGATTGCAGGTTTTGGCAAGAGCGACAATATTTAGTATGTCCCTTTTCCGCTGCCTTCACTTCAACCCCAGCATTGTCTTCCATGACGAAATCTTGTTCCAGCAGCCACTGGAGTGTCTCGATATGACGCGAAATGGCCACCTCGAAGTCGTGAAGTGGTTGTAAGACCACTGTTCAGAGGCATGCACGGCTGGAGTGACGGATGGGGCGACAGCAAATGGGCACAGCAAGGTTGTAACGATCTGCAAGTACAAAAGCAGAGCGACACGCCATCACCAGGAGAGTCCGCACAGAGAGCCGAGATCGACATCTGCATACTCACGAAGGTTGCGCAAGCACGCGCCACGGCGAACCATAGCCAACCACTGCATGTTCAAGAGCGCACTCCCAGCGCGCTCGTAGGTAGACATATAGCACACACACACATAAGATCAATTCAGTTTTCAATCTGCCTTCAAAGACAAACGCCCCAGCCAAACCTTACACTTGGTAGCAGCGCACGCTTCGTCCCGTCCAGTTCCAGTCGCTCCGTCCGTCCGATCTTCAGCTCGCGTCGCCCACGCACGCCTCCGTTCCTACCAGGCCGTACACCACGCTTGTACGCCCTCGCCTTCCTCGTCCGTTCAGCCGCGCGTGTGCCCGCTCATCCGACCGCTCCGTTCTCTGTCTGCTTCCGCGGCGCCGCTTTTTTCTTTTCTGGGGGAGAGAATTCATCTGCGCAGACCCGCCTTGTCGCACGCATTTTCGTGTCGACCGCTAATTGGCCCGTAACGACCAATCGCCATCAGCATCGCCGGTGCTCCGCTTCTCCGAGGTTGTTCGTCGACTACACTCAGTCGGCGTGTGCTCTCACCAAGGGTCGCACCCGGTCTTCCTAGTTGGCGTCGCCAGGGGCGTTTAAGAGAGGACTGGGGTTTCGGGGGTGTACCAGGAAAAGGGTACAGCGTCGGCTTTGGGTTCCTCAGGCTTTGCCGGAAGCAGCGCTCCAGTGAGCGTCTGTGACTTCGTCCAACTTTTGGGTTTCTCTGACTTGACGGAAGCAGCGCTCCAGGGAGTGTCTGTGACTTCGCTCCAACTTTAATTGATTTGGCTGAGGAGCTTGCGCGCCCCAGTCATCTAAGTGACGACGTGCTAGCGTAGGCGCAATCATGGACGAACAACCCATGCAGCACGGCGACAGCATGCAGCAGTTGTTTGCGTCTCTTGCAGCAATGATGCACGAGCAGCAGCAACAGTGTATGGCGCAGACGGCCGATCTCCAGCGTCAGATGGCAGCAACCTTGCAGCAGCAACAGGCGCCACCTCAGCAGCAACAACAGCAGCAGAGTGAGTCTCCTGCCGTCGACACTCGAGAATACCGAGCTGAGGGCATTACCATGCCCAAGTTTTCGGGAACCAAAGAAGACGACGTCGGTGACTACATGTTCAGCGCCAAGCTCTACTTCGAGTCGAAGAACATCAAGTATGGGTCAGAAGCGCCTCAACAGCGACCGCTGTCTCTCTTGGTAGCAAACCTGAAAGGGCCTGCTGCGGCGTGGTATCGTGAGTACGTCTTCCACGATGGACACTTCCTGCACTCTGTTACGCAGTTTGAAGAATTTCTGACGAGCGAGTTCACAGCGCCGGATCGCCAAGAACACTTGCGCAACCAGCTGCTTCGCCTGCGCCAGAGAAACTGCTCGTGTCTCGAAGACTACGTCGCCACTTTCCGAGGCCTCATCTGCAAGGTGGAAGACATGTCTGACATCGACAAGGTGATGCACTTCCAGAAGGGTCTGTTGACTGACATCAAACAAGAGGTGAAGTTGAGGCAGTTCAGGACCACCACGGAAGCAATCTCGTTCGCGCTGATGTACGACCGCACCCACTTCGTCTCTTCACGGCAGCTTGGTCGAACAGGACACCAGTCGTCGCAATGTCGCTCGTCTCCGCAACCCAGACAGCGCATGGAGGAGCAACCAACTCCAATGGAGATCGGCAACGCTCGCATCATCTCCCGTCAAGAGTGTATGCGGCGAAACCTGTGTCTCTACTGCAAGGAGCCTGGTCACCGTCTAGCTGACTGCCGCAAGCGTCAGGCTCGCAACAGCCCTCGTGGTCCTTCCCGGCCACCACACGGACGCAGCTCGTTCAGAGCGAACCAGAGCTCGTTCCGCTGCGTGGTCGAGGCCCAAGACGACTCCGACGACGAAGAGGACTTTGTTGACGACAACGACAACCTTGTTGAAGTCATTGACAGCTTACAACTCATGGTGTCCGTTGACAGCGTAGCTCCGTCCAAACGCGAGCTACTGCGCTTTGAAGGGATGATGAACGACCAAGTGGTGCGTGTCTTGATCGACAGTGGAGCAGAACGCAACATCGTGCGCCCTGGCCTCGCTCAACACTTCGTAGATGCGGCCAAAGTGACTGCGGAGCGCTTCGACGGTACTACGACTCCTGCCCGCACGGTGCACCGCTGCTGCGAGACACTGAGCTTTGACGGCAGAGAATTCGCTGATGTTTCCCTCATCGAGTGGGAGGTATCGTCGAACCAAGTCGTGATTCTCGGCCATCCTTGGCTAGTGCAGTTCAACCCGATCATCAACTGGCAAACTGGTGTGATGCGATTCCCACGACCGCGTCTCGTGCTGGATGCCCGCTCGATAAACGACAGCCTCGACTTAGCCCCTCCAACAGTGGCTGCGGTAGAGGTGACGTCGGAGCTTCTTCAGCATCCACTGCCCTCGAACTTGCGCCAGCAGCTCAATGATCACGTCAAGGCAGGATACTTTCATATGCCATTGGGTCCAAGCTCCATTGCGTCACTTGGTTGTCGGCCGTCGCCTCACGGCTCGGGCAAGGACGGAGATAATCAAGCAGCCACCCCGCTGTGTATCATTTCAGCCGCTCAGTTCGCGACGAAGGTCAAGGCTGAGGAGTACGTCGAGCTGTATCATGTCACGGTCAAGGCATCCCCAAGGTGAAAACCGTTCCGCCGCAGCTTCAAGCAGTGGTAGAGGAATTCTCGGATGTTTTTCCAGCAGACCTTCCACCAGGTTTACCACCGCACCGATCGATCGAGCACGAAGTCATCTTGAAGCCAGGGGCGAAGCCTAGTATTTTGTCTGTCGAAGGTCGAGCAGGAAGCGCTGGACATCTTTGTGGCAGAGCTCCTGAAGAAGAACTGGATCGAGGTGTCAGATTCTCCATGGGTATCCAACATCTTCGGGATGCCCAAGAAGGATCCGTCTACCGGCAAGTTCCCATCGCGACTGGAGTGGCTGCATTCAAACAACCCGCACATGGCGATTCGATGGGTCATTGACTATCGACTGGTGAACGCTGCCTCAGAAGTTGCCAAAATACCGCTACCCTACATCGAACATCTCTTCGATCGCATGGTAGGAGCGGTGGTGTTTACGATTCTCGACCTCGCCAGCGGCTATCATCAGATGCGCATGGCCCCTACGTCGAAGCAGTACACGGCGTTCAGGACGAACCAAGACATCTATCACTAGAACGTCGCTCCCATGGGTCTGGCCAGGATACCGGGCTCGTGGACGCGCCTGATGCGCAAGGTGTTGAGTCACTTAGCGTTCGTTGTCGTTTACCTCGATGACATCTGCATCTTCTGGCGCTCGATGGCAGACCATGTCGAGCATCTCCAGCGGGTGTGTGAAGTGCTTCGTCAGCACAAGCTGTACGCACGTCCCGACAAGTGTGATTTCGGCCAGCGCTCTGTTGATTTTCTGAGCCACACGATCTCGGTCGACGGCTTACACGTGGACGCTCGCAAGACCCGTGCGATCGCCGAGTGGATGGAGCCTAGCAATATCAAGGATCACCAGCGGTTCGTAGGGCTTGCTGGCTACTATCGTCGGTTCATTCACCGCTTTGCGACGCTCGTGCTACCGCTGAGCGCACTGGTCAAGAAGGACGTGCCGTGGGCGTGGGATGACACGCAGCGCCAGGCCTTCAATGCTATCAAGCTAGCGCTCCAGCACGCTCCGGTACTTCGCCTCCCTGACTTTGACAGGCAGTTTATCGTGACAAAGGACGCAAGCCATGCTTGCATTGGTGGAGTACTCTCCCAGCTGCACGATGGCAGTGATCTTCCGGTGGCGTTCTTCAGCAATTAGCTAGGCCCTCATGAGCTGAACTGGCCGGTCCACGAGAAGGAACTGTTTGCCATCAAGCAAGCCCTCACCCGTTGGCGTCACTACCTCCATGGAGTTCGTTTGAAGTGTACATCGATAACTCGGCGTGCAAGTGGTTTCTGCAACATCCTCGCCTGTCCGGTCGACTCGCACGTTGGCGCGACTTCTCTGCGTCCTTCCAGTTCACGCTGCATCATCGTCCAGGCGCTTTGAACGTCGTCGCTGATGTCTTGTCGTGCCCACCTGGGTCTTCATCAAGTCCGGGGGAAGGACAACATGATAACGAATCTAAACCAGTGGCGGTTTCGCTCTGTGCAGCGTGTCTTACGTCTCCGACGTGTACGGACATTCGGCAAGCGGCCTCGCGCCGGACGAAGACGACGGAGAAAATCCGAAGCATACCTACGCGTGATCAAGACGTGATGCTTGCCGTCAAGCAGCCGGCAACGGAATTGCACGATGTGGGCACGACTCAGCTGCGTATGAGAGTGCACGCAGTCTCGACGGCGGGTAGCACGGTGGTAAGCTCACTGCAACTGGATACCCAGACGAAGAAGGCGTTCCAGAAGGCGTACGACCGGGACCCAGAGTTCAAACACCTGTGGAAGTATGGCAGAACGTCGGAAGAGTACGAAGTCGTCCACGGGTTGGTCTACTTGAAGAGTAACGACAACTTACGTCGGTTTTGTGTCCCCAACAACCGGAAGCTACGCGTCGATGTTATTCACAACGCGCATGACGCTGCTATCATGGCGCATCCAGGCATCCGTCGCACGCAACTTGCTGCGGCTCAGTGGTACTTCTGGCCGAGCATGGACCTAGACATCAAAGCCTACGTGCAGAGTGCGAGTCGTGCATGAGGTACAAGTCGAGTACGGAGCGCAAAACCGTAACGCTCCAGTCGACCCCATTGCCAGCGGCTTGCTGGGAGGTCGTCTCGACCGACTTCATCACCCATTTCCCCGTGTCTGACGGTTTCGACGCGATCATGGTTGTGGTCGACAAGTTGTCGAAATGACGAGTCTACATCCCGACGCACACTACGGCAACCGCAGAGGATACCGCCAAGCTGTTCTTCAACAACGTCATTCGGTACTACGGCATCCCATCGACCATCACCTCGGACCGAGACACAAAGTTCACGTCGAGATTCTGGACAGCACTGGTGAACCTGATGAAGATCAAAGCGGCGATAACAACTGCCCACCGAGCTCAAGCCGACGGTCAAACCGAACGTCAGAACCGGACCCTCGAAGACTCGCTGCGGTGCACTATCTCGTACCATGGAAACGACTGGAACGAGCACTTGCCGATGATTGAGTACGCGCATGCAACCTTGGTGTCGAGCTCCTCAAAACTGTCGCCATTCTTCGTCGACACGGGTAGAAAGCCCACGAATCCGCTGGACACTGGTGCGGACGCGGCGTCGGTGCCTCACTCCCGTGTGGAGCATGCGTCGCGTTTTGTGCAGCATCGCCAAGAAGTGATTGAGCGTGCGCGGAAGAATCTTTTGGACGCTCATGCAACACAGAAGAAATTCTACGACAAGCGCCGCGCGGAGAATCCGTTCAAGGTAGGAGACCTCGCGTTACTCTCCACCCAGGACCTGAATATCTCCCATGCGACTGCAGAGACGACGCTACGCTCTCGCAAGTTCATACCGCGCTTCATCGGACCGTACGCCATCCTGGAAATTCGAGGCAACGTCGCGCTGCTGGATCTGCCTGCCAATCTCAAAAGCTTGAGTCCACGCTTCAATATCGACAAGCTCAAGGTGTACACCAGCAACCCGGATCGCTTCGACGGTCGTATGATCTCCAAGTCGACTCCGGTGATCTTCGACGACGACGGTGAGCCGCTACATGTTGTCGAAGCCTTGATAAAACGGCGTACATTCAACCGTCAACCCGAGTACCTGGTCAAGTGGTACGGTCTTCCTCACCACGAGAACACGTGAGAACGCGAGCGTGACATCAAGCATGTCAGTCACTGGCAAGCACTGCTCAAAGATCTACGCCGCCGCTCTCAAGCACGGGCCTAGTGGAATTCTCTTCATGCGAGGTTTCCCGGTAATGTTCCTTACAACGAGGGACTACGGTACCACCAACTTCAACTTCGACGACTTCATCCTCAAGGTGCTAGGACTTGCTCAACTCGGGGGGAGTGTAACGATCTGCAAGTACAAAAGCAGAGCGACACGCCATCACCAGGAGAGTCCGCACAGAGAGCCGAGATCGACATCTGCATACTCACGAAGGTTGCGCAAGCACGCGCCACGGCGAACCATAGCCAACCACTGCATGTTCAAGAGCGCGCTCCCAGCGCGTTCGTAGGTAGACAGATAGCACGCACACACACACACACGCACACACACATAAGATCAATTCAGTTTTCAATCTGCCTTCAAAGACAAACGCCCCAGCCAAACCTTACAAAGGTTGTACAGTGATTGCATTGCAATATGTATGTCGGTTGCACAGCAAATGCGATGGATATCGCTGGAAACCTTCACGTCGTGAAATGGCTTCAGTATCATCGCTCGGAAGGGTGCACGACCGACGTCATGGATCTAGCCGCAATTCACAACAATTTGGATATCGTGAAATGGTTGCATTGCAATCGGATGGAAGGATGCAGTGTTACGGCGATAGATGAAGTAGCGAGGTCGGCAAACTGCACATCATTCGGTGGCTAACACGCCATCGTACCGACGGTTGCAAGGAGGACGCTTTGTCTGGAGCCACGATCCACAATCTGTTTGAAGTTTTGTTGCTTTTGCACTCGAAGTGTCATCGGCAGTGCACCGAAAAGCATGTATCGCAGGTTTCCGAGAACTTTCACCAGGAGACCCAAGACTGCATCATTGAGCGCTACCCGCAGTTTTGAGATCGAATCCAGGATAACGAATGACGAATGGTGCTGCGTTGAAGATCATTCTAGTCCAGAACAGAGATAGATCCCATTGAAACGCTACCTGAATAAGCATTCATGACAGAGACTTGAGTAGGCACTCTTATCCTTTCGCATGATTCGGTAAACTCAAACTCGTCGCAAGAATGACATCTACTCATTTTCCACTACGCCCCGGAAGGCAGGGGGCGCTCGCGGATGCATCTGTTGAGTAGCTCCAAACTCGAGCAAGGGTTGCCCATGTTTTACGGTAGTGCGTATTGAGAAACAGGAGCGTTTCCAAGCCAGCAGTTGATTGATACGTGCACTCTTTCTCTCTGATTGAGTACAATTATCGTAAAACATGCAAATGGTCAACCCTTGCCTCCTTGTCCATTACAGTCGTGCTGCACCTCTCCATACGAGTGCATCGCAACCGGCAAAAGCAATCGAAGGACCCACTACCAAAAGTTTCAGTAGTACATCCGTCAGTCCCATTTTATGTCATGCAAGTGGCTGCTTTGTGCAGATCCATTGATAGCCGCAGTCGTACAGCGAACAGTGGCACTATTATGCAGCCACAGTACTACATTCAAGTGTCCGTTTGCAGTGGTTCAATCCACTGCGGCTGCCTAATACCTTTCTGAGTGATGCTTGCGAAGTCACTTGACCATGTTTAGGTGACCATTTGCTGGCGCATAAGCCATAGGATTGACATAGTACCCCTCTGTTCGGTTGCTGTGAAACCACTCAACAACGAACAAATGGACATGAATGTTGGAGCATCATCAGTGATGCTACTGCTTACGGCGCAAGCTGTGCCAAGATTCACAAATATGACGCGAGTTCAAGGTAGCGAGCTGGATAAGGGATGGGCGACTTCTGGTCAAGCGGCGGGAGAGCTGACACGCCCTGAAGGACGATACGAGGACACATCTCGGCTGGGCAACAAAGAAGGCTAACAAGGAGCACCATACGGACTAGTCTTTATCAAGCAATCAATCACTTTTCATTTCTCCACTTCAAGCCCAAGTGCCAACAATGAACACTCGATGTGATACCATTTTCGCATTTTAGGACCTTAGCAATCCACACCTTTCGATGATGCAAATATTTTATGAACCTCCAGATTTCATTGGAAAAATGCCATACCATTCGAGCACTTTATTTTCATCGTTATCGTCACAGCTATCAAAAAGTAGCACTTCGAATCGAGATTCGTCACACTTGCGTATAGCCACCGGGCAATTTCAAGATCGTCATTTGATATTGTCATCGACATTGGTTGTCCTGACACATGGGTAGGTCCCTCCAAATCTCGAAGTCGGCCGTCAAAGTCGTGCGGTGTGGCATTTTCATGCTCACGATAATAATTTGCAATTTCCAGATAGAAAACCGTGCCTCACTTTCCAAATCCGCCCTCCTTTCATCACCACTTTGCGAATCCCGCACTATGAATCAACATACCACATCAAGATGACCTTCCTCGGCAGCCTTTATTACCACCAGTCTTAGCACTGTAGTCAGGATTCCAGTACGATGATATAGCAGTAATTCAGTAAGTGGAAGATCTCCACCGGTCATCATTGAATATATGTCCGTGGCGTGCTCTTCAGCTGGAATACGCCTAGGCAACCACCAAACTGCATTGCGAAGCTGTTGGTATTGGATTGATCCAAAGTCCCAACATTCAGCCTTGAACATGATCTTCACGGTCCTCCAACAATCCACTTTCGTTATCACACAAAACCTCCAGAGCTTCCATCAAACCGGGTGATAGTGTCGATCCGAGTAGACATATTTACCTAAGTGTCTAATATGTTGCACCATTCTCCACCTGCACGTGGTCGCCCTACCAGAATCGTCTCAGTAGCTTCACAGATCCAACTGCACACGATTTGGGCATAGTCAACTTCACTACATTGTCCAAAAAGAGAGAGATTCTTGCGGCGACATCCAAATTCCTCTTCAAGCACACCGCGAATTCACGAATAACCTCGGTGAGCCCAGGATCACCACAATGGCTTTGTTGGGCTGACACACGCCATTGCGTTAGTGGTGTTTTACATGAATGCTTTAACAAAATTGCTATAAAATTGATTTCGACGTTTCCGATTGTCGCTCGAGTACCAATTATGAAAGTTGACGAAGCCGACAAATTGATGCTTAGTCAGCGTAGCACCTTGTCCTTGATGTGGTATATATCACAATCGAGCGCCTGGGGTAAACAACTGTGGGTAGTTCTTGTGGATCCAGGCTTGCATCTCAGGGACCACGTATTCACGTGCTGTAGCCTGCGTTTCCGCCGTGCATTTTGCGAAGCCTTAGAAGTGAAAGAACAGTAGAACTTCCAAGTGGTTGTATTCTGCAGCGCCAACCATGACTGCAGCTGAAAAGCTCTCGGAGCGGTGTTTGTAAAGCCATTCGACCCCGTGTAGATAACCTCCTCCCGCGGCGTATTTGTCTAGGGTTTTGTGAGTGCAACCTTCGGTACGGTTTCGATGCAATTGTGATTGTGATACAGCCAGCGTGCGTATTGAAGTGCAATCATGGGAGTACTCTTAAACTGTAATGGGTCTGCTTAGACCCACTACTTTAGCTTACACGTGTGAGCACTTGTATGAGGAAGCGCAGGAGTATGTAACTTATATTCAGTATGCTTGTGTCCACAAGTATACTTAAACATAGATAAAGGGACCGAACGGTAGCTTTGGTGCTAAATGAGAACGGTATTGAATGTTAACTGAGTTTCCTCCTCAAACTGATATTTTTAATGAGGGGTTCTGCCATCGGATGACTGGCAGAATCCCTATCTAATGAATTACTATTATTGGTAGAAATATGTTGCTTTCTACCAGTCATATGTCTTTGCTATGAATGTGGACCACCCTGTGGAGTGGTCAACCTGAATGTATCCATTAGTGCGTGTTGCACTAAGGTAGGAGGTGAACCGACTATGTAGCCCCGCTACATAAACAGAATGAATGGGTCGAACTTATTGCCACTGGAATCGCCAAGCAGCATTGCTGTCGCCCGTTGTGTGTCTTTATTACCACACCTGACCGACGCAGTCTTGGAGCCCAAAGTGTTGATCGTTCGTTTGGTACGTACTCGAAAAATACAGCTTCAAAAGAAAAATCATTAAAAAAAAAATTATAAAGAAATGATTAGCATGCATCACAAACAAAACTTGTATTTCCTTGCATATTTTACCTGTCAGATCTGCATTAACAACTGTACGCAGTTGAGCCAGACAACCATCTGCATCACCTCTTCTCGGGTTGCTCGACCAGCTTCAGCTGCATCTTCGGGTGTTGTCTGCCCGTGCCGTGGTTTTGGTCGAAGCGACAACTTGTGTTGTCGCATGAATAAAGTCATCCACGTTGCCGATACCGCGAGCTGATCTTCCTCTAAACCATACTCTTCTGCGATGTCCTTACCTTTTATGTGACGGCGCACACAACACCTTGCACAGAGGAAGCGCTAGAGAGCGTAAGGTCTAGGTGAACAACAACTTCACGGTTCCCGGCCTGAGGGATTCGACTACGATTTAGACGGTAGGTTTAAAGACTGAATATTTTTTATAGGTGAGCCAAGCTTGATTCTTACAAACTCTAAGTCAACTATAGTAAAAGCTAAACAAGTGCCCAATGGATGACTCACCACCAAGTGGTACCACGTACCATGGACGTTAAAGAGGAACATCCCGTCACTCTATATGGACATAGGTACACGTCGGTGTACCCCGTTACATTTTACCTTCAGCATTGTTCTAGTCACTGGTGCATCTTTTTTCGAAAAGTATTAATCCATAGGACGATATTATCTTCCGCTGATCTAGAAAGAACTGTGGCTAAGTCGTGATCACGGGAATTGAGATGGCGACCATGGTCGTATTTACAAGCTTACGTCGAATTAGCAGCACAGGGGTGAAGCCGTCCTTTGTCTTCGTCTTGTTTGTTGAGTGAACACCATGGCCACAAGCCACACACGGGTCCGTCGTGGTCAGCTCGGCGTACGAACAGTCGGAGTTGGCGCACTTCATGAAGGGCGTGACTGAGAAGGAAGAGTGAGGAGAAGTTCTTGGCTGTTGGAAAATCGCAGAATGAGCCGATAAGCTAGCCGAACCGCGCTGTCTTCGGTGAGAAATCCTGCTCAAGCGGTCCTGTGCCACTAACCGCTTGCAAGATACGGAATACTGCTTAAGTGGTCCAGTGCGACGAACCACTCGCTCGTTTAGTGCTTCCCACGGCATCAGCAACAACGTTCGCACTTATTGCCTCTCTCTTAAGCCGCATCGATTTCATCGAACGCTTGCATTGGCCAATCCTAGTAATCAGATAGTACCGATATTAATCACAATTCGTTTTACTAGCTACTATAATAGTATATATTTGGGTCGATCTGAAACTACTATCTACTATGGCTTTATAATATTAGATTGTTAGTAGTTCGTAGAATAAATTACTATCAGCCAAAGTACTGTCAATCTCTGAATATATTGTGCGTTCGCTGTCAGGATGTCATGCAGCCACCTCAGACATGGGCGGTTGCTTGCCGCGGTGCCCATTACTGGCATTGAATACCCCTCAAGCAAACATCCGTTTCACCATTACGACTCAAAATAGTCATTATCAGCCGCGTCATCGCTGGGGTTGTACAACTCTCCGATGCCACCACGTTGTAGTTCCCAAGTACTGGATTATCCATAGCACCCGAAATGCACGTCTCTCTCCGATTTTGAGCCACTGCTCAATGTCTAATTGGCGGCTTGCAGTCGCACCATTCATTGCAGCTTGGGTACATCTCGGGCCCGCCTCATGTCGACTGCGCTTTCTGGCTCTCCAGGCTCGATGGTGAATTGGAGTTCATGCAAATAAAACACCAAGCGCCTTACAAACGATGCTGAATCCACCAAGACCGACGGTACTTCTTCTGTTTGTTATAACCACTGTACAACCCCAGGTAACCATTATTCGAGGCCTTCATCTGTATTGATTTCCGGTAAGCTGATTGCGGCTCTTAGGAACTCAAGTCACTGCAACAAGCCGTCACAACAGCAGGAGACATCATAGCTTCGCAACACCAAACTTTTAGGAGACGAGGGGAGACCAGATTTAGCTTGTGAAGACTTCAGTGAATTTGAATTTCTTATTGAATGCCTGCAGACTAGAAATAACAGGATCTGTTGAAACACGTTTACGAGACGAGCAGATCGCTAATGATTGCGGGACATCGTAATCACAGCAAGATTTCACCTGAAATGATTTCTAGCTCGACATGTAGTCAAGTATTCATACGTACAGACGTCCCCGCCAAATTTGCAAAGGTCGGACCAATAAAGACTGCGAGGTTGCAAGATTCGCACAGGTGCCATATAGATGCAAATGTACTAAGTTACTCTGAATTTATTGTTTCCATGTGCTAGAAGCTTCCCGCATCGCGACATTCTCCCTCCACGTTGCATCTACTACCTCAGTATATCCTATCCCGGCCAGTTTCAAATCCCATGCACATCTGTACTACCTGTGCGAGGTAAATTGCTGCTTGCAGTTGCACATTTGCCGGGGACATCTGTATACAACGATAGCGGCTCGGCTCGACCTGATCAACAAAGTCGCGTTGAGTATGATGATCAAATTTGTGACAGGTAAAATGCAATGTTGAATGTTTCTAGGCCGGACGAAGACTTCCAAGCATCTTGCTGATGACAGCTGTCGCTTAGGTTTCTGCACGAATTGCATATGCGAACCGCACATGTATCGTCATTGACAGGCCTCGTACAACGAGGCACTCTGCCTATGACTCATTGACAATACGATGATTAATCGGATTGTTATAAATTGTAGATAATTCACGAATTTATCACCAGTTCGGATACAAAACGCCTAGATTAACAGGTCGCGGGTCGTGTTTTCCTTAAACCCCTTGGTTCCCAGCGCCGCAAGTTAATATTAAGCACTTCATGATTTTCCTCTGTTGAAGCTCACAGTTTACGTCCTGTCGAGTGAGTGAGGGAGCCAGCTGTACAGATCTTCTTCCAATCTCAAGATGCTGGACCAGCTCAGCTGGCGCCCGCCCGCTAATCCAGTCCAATCAGTACCAATGCATTCTGTAAAAGCCCCCTCACTTTGCAATTCATACCTTCCGTTCACAAGACCGCTTGGGATTTACAGACACCAGCACCAACACCCTGTATCCGCCTTCACGCACGATGCGTGTCTCTCAAGTGCTGTTAGCAGCTACTGCCACACTCCTCGCAACTAGTGCCGATGTCGCCACTGCCAGTGACGCTGCTGTAGCTGCAAAGACCAAGTCTTCAGCAGCTACAAACGAAATCCCTGAGCTTTTCGTGAAGAAAATTCCGTTCAAGTATGGCAACGTTACTGGCACGATGGTGATCACGATCGACCCGGACAGTCTGCGCGAGGTTGACGATGACTCTGCCTCCACCGACGCATCAAAGGTGTACGACTTCACCCAGTCTGACGAATCTGGATCGGACGCAGAAGAGAGAGCGCTGTTTGGGAGCAAGTTATTGGAGAGAATTGTGCTAGCAGTCAATGGCTGGGCCGGCATGTGGACTTGGTTGAAGGTGATATAGAGTCACGGTCGATCACAAACCAAATAGTATTTTCCTACGAGCCAAGCTGTTGTACGCATGATAGTAAGAAGTGGGATATGATAAACCTGGTGTGGTTGGTGAAGATTACAGTCAACTTCATAAATACGTCGGTGGATCAGGCCTTGGTCCCATGCTTATCGGACCCTTCAAAAAATGCATCAGTAAAAAAAGCCACCACGCACCCGTAAGAAAGAAAAAGAACAAATCTAGAGTTTCATGCGCTGCGAAGACAATCGAATTGATAATCTTTAATTACTCCACATCAGGATAGTGCTCGAGGAACCAAGTGTTCATATTGTCAGTGGGGCGGGCTCGCGTATATTCCAGAATATACCAAAATTGCGGGTTTCATCACATGCCTCCTCTGTGCAACCTTCCTGACGCTGAGAGTGCAAGTAAAGTAAACGATCGAAATCCATTTTTGAAGCTGGATTGTCAAACGTTTTTGTCGTGCAGTCCTCCATCCTATTAACTTGTAGCCATCGCACGATTTCAAGGGTTTTGGAGTTGTCTATCGCGTTCGTCGTGCAAACTTCGGATCGATAACGATAAACCCACTTGACAACTTCAGTTTACCGTTGCAAACTGATTCATCCATCGCAGTAGCAGTGCAGCCTTCCCTTCTATTTTCGTGTAACCACTTGACAACGTCCAGGTGGCCTTTGCTGGTTGCAAGGTCCATAGCTTTTGTAGTCCAAAACGAGTACGTATGTACCCATGAAGTCACTTGAGCTTAAGGCAAATGCCTAATTTTTGCTGCACCATCAGAAGCTCTTGCGATACGCCCTTCGATACAATTCGAGCAAAGCCACTTGATGACAGTTAAGTGGCCTCTACTCGCAGCGCAATCCATGGTATTTTTCGTACATCCCTCCGATCGGTGCTGATGCAGCCACTAGACAACGCCTACTTGACCACAGCTTGCCGCGGCATCCATGGCTTTCACAGTGCATCCTTTCGACCGATGAGCAGCGAGCCACTTCAGAACATTCAAATGTCGATTCGCCGCAGCGCAATCCATGGCATCTGTCGTACATCCTTCCGTTCTGTCACAACGGAGCCACTTCACCACGCCAATATATTTTCCAGCAGCTACTCCCTCCATGGCCCCTATTGAACATGGTAGACGAGTCACCACCAACGTTTTCGCCCGCTTCGCGCTGTTGTTCATGTTTGATGTTGTAGCCCCCCATATTTGGTGCAAATATTTCACCAGCGCAAGGTTTCGTCGCTTTGCTGCCGCATCAACATTGAACTTTGCTCGCTCCGATTTTAAAAACCCTGTTGTATCAAAGAGGTCGACGGTAAATATGAACGTCTCAAACAGCCACTGGACAAACTCCAAACTCCCCCGTTGAATGGCCGACGTCACCGTCCTTGAAGATATCCATAGCGGAGCAAGTTTCTCGTATCCGGGACAGCTCTCTTGCCAAGAGGATAATATCGTGAAGAACAGATATTTTGCCAGTAGTGATCCTAAAGGTGCCTTGACATCGTGAGATCGAAAGCTTCAGTCGCCATCAGCAATGCTTGACCTGTTTCCATCAGCTTTTGCTCGATTAGAAACTCAACCATCTCCAGACGACCAGTCTCAACCGCTGGATATGCCACCAGGAAAGTATTGCTCACGTAGCCATTCTCCACCATCCACTCAATGACACCCAGACGACCCGCGTATGCTGCCCCCCGCTTGAATTCTTCGGGATCCCCTCGCAGTAACTCCCCTATATTCTCCCCCGCTAAATCTCCTAGACAGCTACAGAAGTTTCTACGGTGTTTTCTTTCGCTCTTCCTCTGCTATTTCCTTGTCGTTGTCGTCATCCTCTTCCATCGGATCGAACCGTTGAGTCCGATAACGGTCTCTGAACTACGCCAGCAGCGCAATATCCCCGTGACGCATGGCGTGCATCAGAGGACTTTAGACCCAGCGGGGCGCCTTCGTGGTCTTGTACAATCACCAAATCGTTTCATGCTGGTAAGCTGCTGCAGCTCGTGCCACGTCGTGGTGTCCCCACCGAATAACGTTCCCAGCATCCGCTTCGATTTCGTCTCGAAGTGCCATTCCTCCATTTTCCTTGACCAAATCTCATTTTTCTTGAAAAACTTCAAAATGTCCAATTCCCCATCTTCAGCCGCTTGTTGCACGGCCTGGAATGGAAGGACGCAATGCAGCCGTAAAAGTGGCCAAACAGCCACTCGACCATCTTCACCGCGGCTTTTTCGTCCTTGATCTTAACAGCTTCTAGGATCGCACGACGGAAATGGTACCGGTAGTAGTGGCGGTCTGTGCGTAGGTATCTTCTTCTGGGCCATTTGGCTCCACTGGCAGGACCCAAATCAGAAGGAGAACCTCCTCAACATGAACTGGAAGCGTTCCAAATGCGCTCAAACAGGTCAATGGACGGGCGTATGCAGGCCTCCCAGAACAGTATCTCCAGGGTCGAGTCCAGGAAGGCGGAGGTCGTGTTGAATATGATGGAGTCATTGATCGATTTGGATCGGGATACTAGCGTCACAGACTGGAGAGGAAGGGGAGGAGGGGGAAAGGCCAATATGGCACCTTCAGTGCTACATCTTTGGGCGATTTCAGTATGTAGAAATAATAGAATCCCGAACAATGACGATGGACCACATGATCGATTGAACAAAACTCCGCGCGATGGCTGTGAACCCATTTCAAGACGCGAAGATGACCTTCCCAAGTTGCTTGATACATGGCTGTTGGCATCCTGACCGCCAACACGCTCGCGTGGTCTATCACCCTGAATAACGATGCGTCTCAACCTGTCCAAAAACCAGAGCAAGATATATGCAAGCACGCAAAGCCCAGGAATCGATTACCTTTTAAATATAATTGATGAGCTTATTGCCTCGAACAAGGTCATGGATGCGCGCATGACAATTGTCGAGGCTGCGATGCTTAACCCCCCAAACCCGAAGGCCTGTATCAGGCACGTTAACTAAAATCCTTGATGTTGTATCAGACACAATAAGCTTTTTTACTCTTCCTTTTTGTAGTGACTCATACAAACGTTAAGTCAAGTAGGGGTTGGTTTATCCCCATCCTTCCTGCACGAGGGTGCATAAAAGTCCGGCCAGCTTGATTTTCGTTTTTTCGGAATATAAGATCTCACTGCTGTCAGTGTGGTACACACAATCGAATAAGGGATCAGAGGTACCATTGCGCGCCAACCGTTTTGGGGTCATTCGAGATTTCTCCCCGCCGCAGCTCAAGCCGTCTTTATTGTGGAGCAATGGCGTTCCAGGCTCGATGGAGAGAGCTCAAGCGTGTAGGCTGGACTTCGAGGCGCCCCGCAGGACTATCAAACGACTTCTTTTATATCAAGCCGGGCAAGACCAAGCAAGGAACGCGTGGTGAGGACTACTTTGTGGGCGAGAACGAGCTAATGGGCTACTTGGATCGCGTGAATATCGGTAAGATGAGATTCAAGCGTACTTTCCACCACTGAGACTGACGAGATGTACGCGTTTAGCGGAACGAGATCGTCAGCAAAAGGAAGGGGACGCAGCGGGCCCGGACGTCGCTACAGACCGCCTTGAAAGCCCGCCAGAACGGACTGGTACGGATGTGATGACTTGCCGGTATTATACACGCTAGTTGTTTGACATTAACGTGTATCGTACAGATCATTCCAAAGATCTAGATCAAACTCAAAGCCGCGCACCGCTGGAGCGTACGCCACCTGCAGGTATGCTGCTGTATAGACTCATGTCACCTGGTGCGATGCTAACATTCTTGAAATTAGCTGCAGACTCTCCCGCGTCTCCGGTCTCAAACCACAGTCCCATTGCCACTTCGCCCCACGTGATGAACGAGGATTCAAGCAGCACAAGCACACGTCAGGAGGATTTGAACGCTAACAACGACACCAATGGTACCCATTACACGATCCAGCTTTGTATTGAGCAGTAACGACTAACGATGGATTGGATTTCCTGATAGATATGTCATCACGGCGTAATCTCAGCAACCTCTTCGACTTGGCAGACTCGGACATCAACTACGAGGACTCAGAACGTGGGTCTAATGATGACGAGACTGGTGTCGTAAGGAGTTCACACAACGAGGAAGAAGAAACCAAAGAGGGTGACAGTCAAGGCGGAGGTTAGTGCGGCATGCATACATACACGATATGGATACATGTTATAACTCTAATCTTGTATATACTGGTTGTATCAGGCACGCTCACAAACGACCCCAACATCACCACTCCATGCGACAATTTGGCAGACTACACAGCGCTTGATTCGGACGGTGATGGCGAAGGAGATTCAATCTATAGCGACGACGATGACTTGGACTGGGCTACACTGGATGCTAACGACGCTCACAATGCGCCAGACCTGCACTTTGACCCGCAGCTGCTCACAGCTGTGGGAGGTGTAGATGCTGTGGCCAGCGGCACAATACGCAAACAAGCCTTAGATGACATGGCTGTGAATGGCTGGACAGTGCCTCGAATTCAGACACCATGGCCGTACATGGACGAACCGTATAAAGTGCGACCAGATGAATGGCTCGGCAAAGACTATCCGTGTATTTATGACGGCCCTAACGGTCCCACGGCTAGTGCGCTGCAGGCCGCATCTACTCCCCTCGGTGCGTTCCTGCGGTTCGTGACGCCGCAACTGTTGGCAAAGATCGGGAGAGAGGGTGACACCTACTTTACGGAAAACCTGGACGCTCGTGTGGAAGCCCAACACGCCAAGCAGCAAGCGCGCAAGCTCAAGCGACCGGACTTCCACGTACAAGCCCCTGAGCAAATCAAGACGAAGCTACAAAAGACCCTGAAAATCTCAGGCAGAGAGTTGTGCTGCTTCATTGGTTTGCTGATTGCGAGGACCATTGCGCCCAACCGAGAAAAGTTCGCACACCACTGGAAGAATACGGACGAAGGCGCTATCCCACGCGGAGGTTTTGGCAACTTCATGAAACGAGATCGATTCGACCACATCTCGCGCAATCTTCACTTCAGCAGCAATGGTGACGATCGTGCGGTCACCGACCGAGCCTGGAAGCTTCGTCCGGTCATCGATGTCCTGCAGGATACCTTCCAAAGAAGCTTCACTCCGCCACCAGTGATGGCGTTTGACGAGGCAATGCTTCCGTGCTCGTCTCCATTCAACCGAATGAGGATCTTCATGAAGGATAAGCCTCATCTCTGGGGTGCTAAGCTGTTCATGTTGTGCTGTTCTAAGTCTGCGTACTGCATCCGGTAAGAATGAGAGCGTGCCCCAAGGCACGCTCTCTTTTTTTTTGGCTCTAGAGTCCGCTTATCGTGTCCATTACACGCTAACTTATTGTTTCTATCGTGTCTGATACAGTTTTGAAGTCTACTGCGGCAAACGTCAAGCAAGAGATGGCAGTACCCCACCCGATACGAAGTCCGGACCCGCAGCTGTGGTCAGGAACCTCAGGCATGTCTTTGGTCCTACGGGACCAGCAGACTACAGATTGATTGTCACGGATCGCTTCTACACTTCGGTCGTGCTTTCAATGCAGTTGCTGATGATGAAGTTTTACAGTGTGGGGACTGTCCAGACGGACAGGCAGGGTCTCTGCAAGGCAATTCTTCCAAAGAAGCTCCCCAACGGCAGAAAAGAGTCCAACAAGCGCCCGCGTTGGATTGCCCGAGGCACGTTCCACATTTCTGAGTCAAGACACGTGCCTTGTCTGAAGTTTACGCGCTGGTGGGACAACCAAGGCGTCTTCGTGCTTGCGGCTGGAGGGAGCTCAATTTTAGACCGAACCGTGCGTCGTGACAAAGCAACTGGTGAACAAGCGGAAGTGATGTGCCCAAGATTCGTGAAGGACTATCAGTCGTTTATGGGCGGTGTTGATGTTCATGACCAGCTTCGTTTGCAAAGGTAAAGTTCTCGTATCGTGTATATACACATTCCGGGTTCAGCGTTAACGTTTCTTCTACATCTTTGTTTGTGCAGATACTGGCTTCAACTGGCACGTCGGTACAAGAAGTACTACAAATCCCTATTTCTAGGGCTCATGGATATCGCTATCATCAACGCCTTCATTATCTACAACTACCGCCGAGTTGCTGACGGCAAGAGCAAGGTTTCGCATGTTCGCTTTCTCAAAGAGCTTCATTTGCAGCTATGTCAGCTCCAAGACGACGACTGGGACCAGCTCATACGCGACCAGGGACTGCAGCCGACACCAACAAAATCCAACCGCACCGTCACGGCTCATGTTCCAGTGCAGACGGACGAGTGGAGGAAAGGCAACGGGAACGAGACGCGGAAGCGCCGACAGAGAGCGTGCAAGGTATGCTCGGTGTTGAAGCGTGAGGACCAATCGCGCGGTGATGAAACGACCTTCTATTGTGCTGCTTGCAAGCTGAAAACATCGTCAATGTACGCGCTGACGTCGCGCGTGTTCCTCTGCAACAAGGTGAAGCATTCGAGCAACGGCGTTGCAACATCGTATGGCACAAGCACTGGAGGGATGGGACGAGAATCCCGCAGACGCAGCGAAAGCGAAAGCTGCGAGCACGGAAGCCGGCGCGCGCTAGTGCCGACGGTGATGCGGAAGACTCGGGTGCGCAGTCGAGCGAGGAATCGGAGACGGGCAGCCCACCGAGTAGCCGCCAGCGTACACACACCACTGTTGACGGTGTAGAGGACTAGGCATGTGTTTTGTGCTGCGTTTTGACTTGATCTAAGTGTGCAATCTGGGCGAGTCGTTCTTGCACATCGCCATCTGTCCTGAAACTCTAAAAATCAACAAATACATACGGTGCTTTCTCATCGTTTGTTCCGTCTTTGACCACTATTTGCTTGATCTACGACACGAAATGCCTTCTATCATGTATTGTGGGGACGCGTTACGCTATCGATACACGATAAGCAGAATTGAAGACAGCTAGGGTTTGGGTGGTGTCCCGACTGTGAGCAAGGCACGTTACTAAATATCTTCATTTCACTATTGATGCACATCATTGAGAAAAAAATTATCGTGTGTAGGGATTCGGTAAATGGGCGCAGCCAGATCGGCTCGCGCTGGGGGGGGTTAAGTCTAAGGGGCTACCAGAAACAACTGGAGTAGAACAATCACATCAGGCATCAAATTAAGAACCCAAGCCTAAACGCAGAAAGAAAGAAGCTACTGACCTGTCGCCAATGTGGTTCGAGTGGTACACGCGCTTGCTGCACGTCTGGGGCTTCACTGATTGCCAGAGGAAGTCGGAATCCCGCCACGTTGTCGCCTTTATGAAGCTCTTCATCGATCAGGTCTTCGTCCTTGACGCCAAGACGGAGGACTTAAAGGATCACGTCCTAGAAATTGGTCGTCTCGCTGTGCTTGAGTACTTGAGAGGTAATGGCATCAACGCCAAGGGAGCCGGGAGCGTGTTCCGCGAGATGCGGAAGCTGCTTCGATCTGATGATCTTGACGGGCGCACCGTCGTCTACAGATTTCACCTCGCGACTGAGCGAATCCAAGATCCAGCTCCTGCGGACACACAAGCCATACTCTCAGTGACAGGTCACGTGTGATAAGTGTAAGGTAACTTTCAAAAATACCAGAAAAACAGAAACGCGATAGGCTGCTGCGTAGCCCGTACATGTATCGAGTAACCCATATACGTGTGTCGAGTAACCCCAATACATGTCGAGTAACCCGTATAGCACGAACATTCGCACTTTGGAAAGCGACGAGCGATGGTCACGGTCACCACAGTCACTGGCCAACAGAGTTTGGAGGTTGTATCACTATGGAAGCTGGAGGGGTGAACTACCACTGAAGCGTCCAGACACACGGGGGGTATCAATTCTCGATCAACGCTACTGGGATAGCTCACAGCTGAAGGGAAACTCCAAGTAGGAGTCAACAATGCCACCAAGACTCGAAAAATTCCTGGATTCGTTACCCGTACGAGAGTAGCACAACTGTCGTGATTAAATCGCAAGCACCACAAGCTTAGTGAATTTATCACCACCTTCGATTTCCACATGCAGCCCAGTAAAAAGAAGAAGTTCAAGGTCTCCCCTCCTGTGGTATCGGATTCTCCCGCTGAAGTCCCTCCAGCGCCGCTGAAAGGGTCGCCTAAAAGCTGTGAGACGATCCTAGGCTCTCAATTGGAGGTGCCTTTATCGCCAATCGGAGCTCACCATTCTCCATTGGAAATGCCATCCGTGATCGATAAATCGATGGAACCGCCCAAGATTATATCATTAGTGAAGAGGCGATGGAATGTGATTCTGGTGAAGAATATGATAACGCGTATGTGGACCCATCCAATATTGTCTGTGAGACTCGAACTCCCAGCCTTGCTCCTGGAAAAACCTACATTCGCTTGGTTGTTGAGCGAACCGATCTGGAGACATTGGAATGTGATAGCTGGCTAAATGGTGTTGTTATCACGTACTACATCAGGGAACACATATCAGTGTATATAATGGACGCGAATTTCTTTGGATATATATTTGCTGCGTTCAAACGTTCCGGGCGAAGCGTGAAGGCGGTGCTGTGGAGTTACGCGTACATTTCCCTACGATAGTTACGATCACGTGATTGTTCCGATTAATATGGGATACCACTGGATACTTGCTGTTATACATAACCAAGTGAACGCAGTCGGTGGGTTACGATGATGTATTGCCCACATGAACTCGCTCAGTATTTCGAAGATTGAAACAGGCAAGAAAGTTGTGGGTGCGTACTTCGATGAAGTACGCAGATAAGGACGCAACAGCATTAATCATGAGAGACGTTCACACAAGCCGGCAGCAGACAAACACGGACGACTGCGGAGTGTTTCTTGTCTACTTCATGAAACGTGTTATCGAAGCCTTCCTGCAAGGTGACGTGCTCCTTCTTCTTTAAATCGACAAGATCTGCACGGTGTCCGGATCGACGCGCTTTAGTCCTGCAATGTTCAGGAAGGAAGTCACAAACCTTCTTTCATCAGGAAACAAGTAGCTGTAAAGTGAGTAGGAAAATAATTTTGCTTTGATTGACTTTATATAAAAGCTCGCACTTTTGGAAACCGAAGCAGGCTGCACACGCAGGCAGCACACACAGGTAAAACTGTGTGCAGTTCGCAGCAGCAGGTAGAGAAAAACAGATAGGAAATGCCAACAGTACGGAATTGGGCCCCCCGCTCGTTACCATCCGAGCGTTGCATCAGCAGTGTTGGCTAAGCTTGGCCGCGTCCTTGAATGCAGAGAGGTGTACGGTTGTTTGAGTGTGCATGTGTGTGTGTGTGTGGGGGGGGGGGGGGGGGGGGGGCATGACTAAGATCATACTGGGGTGCGGCGCCGAAGTGAGCTGTGGATTTCTTCGTGTTGCTCTGTCATTGGCCAGGTACAACCTCGGTGAAGTTTTATAAATGAGTGGCTTAGGGATCTGCTGTCACAATTGCGAGAGTTATGCCATTATTTTGAAACCAATCGCTCCTAATTGTAGCCCCCTCTGCTGGTATGCAGCCCTCACTAATGAATTTGCCGGGCTTCGTACACATTGCTATGGAGCTGAAAATCATGTATATATGAAAAGTCAGTTTTCTCGGCCAAGAGGCCTCCACAACCCATTTCCTTGCTGCTGTGAGTTCTCTTTCGAAAGCTGACTGACCACCTCTCACACTAGTTTCCCTTTTATTTCTGATTCCCACCCCGTCTTTGTCTAGATCCTCAGTGTCGGAAAGTGTAGGGAACTCGGGACGGTTGCGATATGGTACTAACGGAAAGTGCCGATTCAGTACCCGGAATCGTTGTAGTGCACGATAGAAGTCCTCGTCCAATCACATCTCGCTTTTTTATAGTGGCGCCCCCTGATCGGCCAGATATCCCAGTATCACTTTAGTCCACGGTATACTATACGTTTTTGCAGGAGCATATAAACTATCAGATTTATTCTGTTTGGGTGGTGGCTAGCACTACGTTGCCTTTACCGAGTCTCCTGGTGGCACTACGAAACGTGGAGCCCAAACGACAGTATGGTGGTGCGTCGGGGGCGCTACAAGAAGGTAGGCGTCAAAGAAGCGTTGGACAGGGCGTACAAGGGAGAGAAGTTTGCGGTCATGGCACAAACGTCATCTGTGCTCCTTCAAACGCTCTTCAAGAAGTCAAAGGAGCTCCATACTACTGGGGCCATCACGGAAAAGCGTCGAGGACCCAAGCTAGCGTTGTCGGCAGAGCAAGAACCAACCTCGTCACCTGGATTGCAGGCATGGAGCTTGCAGGCTTTCCTGTCGGAGCAGTGCGGGTCGTTGAGCGCGCGAACAAGGTTTACGAGAAGCTCCGTGATGTGGTGACCCGTGCTGGGACGCTGTTTAAGCCGCTCATCCAATGGCTGGTACCGGCGGCTTAAAACCGGTCACCCTGAGCTTGCACTACGCACGGCGAAGAAGATAACCCGCGTACGGAACACGGAGGACTATGACGCCGTACATGCTCAATTTCACGCCATCGCCAAGCGCGTGATCGAGTTGCGCTTAATGGGAAAACTTGTTTTTTTTATTAACATGACCGAGACTTCATTTATGCCGAAGGACACGTCGACCAAGGTGATTACGCTTACGGGCTCCCCCAACGTATGGAGTAAGGAAACGCGCACCAACTTCCACATGACAGTGGTGGCTGCGGTAAACGCTGCGGGATCTGCGATTCCTCTCCATATTGTTCTACCAGGCAAGCGTATTTACAATATCGAGAAGGCTAAACTATCCATCAAGGGTGCACGGGCGACATGTGCAACGAAGGGGTTCAGCACCGGAACCATGTTTCGTCTGTGGTTATCAATTTTTACGGATGAAATTAAAAGACTTGGCGTTGAATTCCAAATCGTATTGGTGCAGGACAACAGCTCGACACCTCGACATCGGTACGTGCTGCACTTACCAAAAATTGCTCAAAGTGATATTAATTTTGTTTATCGGTTTGGACGGGTATTTTATTTAAGAGTCAATTGGCGCAGCGCACGACAAAGGAATTTTGCTGCTCGCATTACCACCAAATGCTACTGATATGTACCAAACGCTAGACGTCGCCGTATTCAAGTCTTTCAAGAATGCAGTTACGAACGCACTGCAGTTAAAGCTGCACGATACAGCTGACATGGTGCTGCCCAAAGCAGCCTCCAGTCAGATTGCGTGTGCGGCCTACCAGACTTCTATTATTGAGCGACCCAACAATGCCATTAGCGGATTTTCCTGCACCGGGTTGTTTCCTCCATCGATCGCCAACAAGACGAAACGACTGAAGCTGTACACCGACGGCGGAGCAAAGGGCGAGATTGGTACAGACTATTGGCTGAAGCGGAAGCGCGAGGAAGTCCGGTTGGAGTCGCAAAGTGAGATACTGACGCTTCCACGTGCTGCGGACAAGACGGTTAAGAAAGTTAGAGTTACTGAAGATTTTGTCGTAGTGCTGGTAGGCAATGGAGATTTTTCTTAGTGTTCATCGTGAATGAAAATAGCAGCGTGCACTAAATTGATCACATGCTTTTTGTTACTATTGATTTGTATGCAACTGTTCGTATTTGCTGTACCAGTGAGCAACTAGTCGAAGCGTCAATAGTATTTAGATTGCATGTTCTTCTGTAATGAATGTACGTCAGCACGAGATGCTAATTATTTGTTGATGTCGCGTACAAGCCGCTTTCCCAGTTCATTCAATTGCATGCACTGAATTGGCACTTTCCTTTGCATGTATATTTTGTCGCTCTTGCCAAAACCTGCAATCTGTATACCAGCCCTGTCAAGGGTGTCGAACTCGCAGTTGTTAGCGCAAGCCTGCTTTTTGTATACATGGCAGCAGAAACATATCTAAATCGCAGCCTCTAATTCGCCGTAGAAGCCGAGATATCGGCAACGGTCTGCTCCGAAATTGGGGGTCCTATCGATTTGGCGCGCACGGTACATGGGATCTGCTAAACCGGTTGTTGAAGTTACCACGCCGCACCGGTTTTGACGCTGGATCCTCGTGGTACCGTATAATACTTCTTTGATCCGACAACTTCTTATATCCGACATCGCCCAGCAGCCAATTAAATCACAGCGAATTGCACCAGTGAAATGTACTTCTTTTATCCGACTGTACCCATATTGCGGCTGTCACCACCATTCACAGCACTCTTGCAAGTGCAATGGCGAGCACAACTCCCTCACGACGAGGACATGTACTGGGAACAAAGGAGAACTGATATGATAGATACGCAAGTAGGCCAAGTCTCAGATAGACAAGATGTGATCTCGTCGCTGCTTGGCACTAACTAAATATATGTAGCCACTCGTTTTCGCTTGACGCTATTCACATGGGAACGCGTGTATGCATGTGCGTATGCACGCGTGCAAGCCCGTGTGCGTGGGTACTTTGTGGGCTCGGTGTTCGTTTTGGGAGTGTTCCATGGTATAACCCCCTCCAGAACACGATTCTGACAACCATTTTTCATTTTGACGAGTTTTTCATCAAAACAGACACATGGTACGAAGATTGCAATTTTGCCAACGTCCACTTGCCCTACACCTATCCGAAGATTTAGTGTCGGATCAAAGAAGTATTATACGGTATGGGGAGGAGGTATCGTGCAAAACCCAAGCCTCCCACGAGCAAGTGCCAGACGGGCACCTCAAATAAGGTTTTATTGCTCGCGGGAAAAACAGCGAGCACACTTTTTTAAGATTTTATTCCTCGCTCTGCCTAAGTACGAGAGGCACGAGCAATCTTTGGTGCTCGAGAGAATTTGCTCGTTCTGACGAGGTCGCCAGAGGCCGTGCTCGTCAGCAGCCATTTCTATTGGCTAATATCAGCGTCGTAAACTACGGTGATCTTCCGCAGTCGCAAAAAATACTCAGATCGCCCCAGTCCAAGCTCGCGCAGCATCGAGCATGGCATGCAGAACCGCGAGTCCGAGTCCAAGGCGGAACCAACATCAAGTGTAGGTGCTGCCACCGAGCTCCCAGTCCAGAGCCGAGGCTCAGACGCAACGTCCACGATGTCGTCCGCACCAGCAGCAGTCAGACAAGCAATCAAGAACTGGACTGAGATCGGCCCCTTCAGACGGAGACCTGCGCTACCTGGTAAGACGTCCTTCATTTTTGACTGGGGTGTGCGTGTCGAGTACGACGAGGGCAACAAGACGAAGGTCGGGTTCATCTGCATGGCAGATTAATTCTGTCGAAACGCGGACAACGCCACCAACCTGTTCCTACTGTCAAAGGGAAGGACCTCCGCCGCTGTTAAGCATCTACGTCTAGTCCACCACCTCGAATCGCCGAAAACCAAGAAGGAAGGCAAGACAAAACGAAAACGTGAAGTAGAGATCGAGCACCTGCGATCGTCGACGATGTACGCGGAATCCAACACGTTTGAACGTTCTCCTGGAAACGCTTCGCAACATCAACCACAACTTGCCGCTGTGTATATGTGGGTACGAGGAGTCCAAGTTGCTGGAGGCCCACGCCAAGAGGGAGGAGATGAAAGTCATCATAACTGCGGAGCGAATCGGTGAAACTATCATCGAGTTGTATTCCTCCACGAGGAAGAAGATCACCGAGTTTTTTTAGAGCAACAAAGAGGTGTACCCGAACTTCACGATGATGGCAGTCTTTTGGGCTTGCAAAACGACGTCGAAGAAGTACCTTGGCCTATGTGTCTACCTAATTGACAGGAATTGGCAATTCAGGTCCTTGCTGCTGGGCACGCGCAAGTTTACGGTGATCGTGACAAAGGTATCAGAAGGCCGTTTCTGTTATGGATGAAGCGCGCTTTGGAGGACTTTCGATTGACTACTTCGAATTTTTACGGTGCCACGAGCGACAAGGGCTCCGATGTGAGGTGTCTACTGACAGATGAACTACAGCTACGATGGGAGTGGTGCATGGCACATGTGGCTCATGCCGCAACTCGCTCTGCGTGTGGTATGAACGACAAGAAAAAACAGGAGAACCCAGAGATGACTGAATAAATTACGCAGCTAACTACAACCATCTACCAAGTACGCACCGTCGAAGTAACGGGTGATCTCTTCGAAGCACTATGCAACTCGAGGACCGAGACCTCCACGACGCGCTTGCTGAACTATTCCTCCGCCCGATTTCTGGGTATCACCAACGCTATCCGGCGAGTTCTGGAAAAGTGGCCGGCGCTTGAAGAATGGTTTGCAGAGCGCGCGCGGAAGGCAGTGCGAGATAAGACTCGCCCACCTGTGTTTCCGCTTGCCGGTCGAGAAAAGGACTTAAGCCATGTGCTGTCTGTCCTGGGTCCTGTAGCAGAGCTTAAACGGGCATGTCAAGCTGAGGCACCTAATCAAGTGGACGTGCTGATGATGCTATACAAGCTTCGATTGACTGACCTAAACAACGAAAAACCTGTTCGACATTACCTCAGCACCGACAAGAACCCTCGTTGAATTGAACCGAACGAGCTCACACCACTTGCGAAGTCTACCCGACTACTACTCCGTGATGCGTTTGATGAACGCTTCTTCAGCCGCTACTACGAAGACATCAAAATGGCAAAAACTTCGTATGTATTTGAGATGCAGCAGAGACTGCATCCCATTTTCAAAAGCCTGAGATTGAACCTAAATGCCGTCATCCTGCTGGTCTGCAAACAACAAGGGTTTGGAATACGTGAGGCCTGCGATAAGAGGGACAAAGTGCATCAGCATATTCGCGATTTGCTACACACCTTGCTGAACGATGTAGCGGGTTCAAGTGATGCAGTCGAGCCACCTCCTCCAAGTCCCACCCCGTTTTATAGTGAGCTCGAGGCGATGTTTGCCCCTCCCCCGCGCAGATCAGCGGCCGTCACTGTGAATCAAATGCAGCGACGCGTGGACGAAGAGCTGGATCGCTGGAAATACGACCCAATTGAGGTGGAACGGTCGGAGTCAGGTGCACCTGAATCGGTTCTGTCATTCTGGCGGCGAGTTGAGCACCGCAAACACTACATCTTCCTACCGCGTGCAGTGAAAGTGCTCTTTGCCATCCCAGCATCATCATGCCAGATTGAGCGGGACTTCAGCGTTAGCGGAAGTATGGTTACGTCACAACGTACCAATTTGTCGCAACACAACATCGACATGGCCACGTTCCTGAACCGCAACGACGAATTTGTGGATCTACTGCAGTGTGAGGCGATCAAAAGGGGGAAACACCGCGAGCACACGCCCTCCTGCTTCGTTTACCCTCTGGATCTGGATTGGGACATGGAGAATGATTTCTCTGATGATATCTTGGCTGGCTTCATGTCGAGCACGAGTTTCAGCTTGAACGAGGAGTATAATGAGAACTCGTAGTTTCACGAACTCGTAGTTTCACGTTCACTGTGTTTAATATATGTTTTTTGTTTGATCATATGCTTTACGTTTATTTCGTCCTATCCTCGTATTCGTCTCGCATGACACAACCACCTCGGCAACTATGGTATATTTCCCACGGTGAGTTTATCACCGCAGACACCGCGATAACAGCCTTCCTGCTTGAGTTCAGGGACGTTTTCTTAGACGACGGTCTGACGACGACCTCTATCCCAGCTCGCCACCTCCGCAGACTCGGTATCATTTCCACGGTGAGGTTCTCCAGCGGTCTTCAAAACATCAGCAGTCTCTCCCACTGCGACCACCACCTCTGCGACCGCCACAAACACGGTGAGATGACGTAGCACGACCTTGCACTGCTGGTGGAAATCCATGGTGATTGTATTTGTTCTTAAAACGCTCGCCATCTTGAAGCAGTGGTCCTTCCACATACACAACAAGTGAAGGTATCGGTGGTGTGCTTGCGACTTGAGCCCTAATGAGGGCGGCGTGAAGGCATCGGTGATGTGCTTGCAGCTTAAGCCCTAATGAGGGCGTCCCGCATTCGCTGCTGTGCGTAGTGATCTTCTTCCGACAATTCATCGTAATTTTCATCTCCATCATCTTCACTAACGCTGCCACGATTTTCAATCTCTGTCTTGATCTCCTGCTTTGTCTGCGCGTAGCGATCAACAGCAACACTAATGAGTTCGATTATCGTCTTCACGCTTCTCTCCAGTGATTGCTTGATCTTTGCCGAGATATCGGCTGCAGGATCTCGAAGACGCTCTCCAACCACCTCTGTCACGCCATGATTTACTTCAGCCTCTTTCGCTTGCAATTCGGCTACACGTGCGTGCTCCACGGCCTGCAATTGACGCAATTCCGTTTCATTGGCTTGCAATTCAGCTTGTCGCTCGCGTTCCACGGCCTGGAGATCCACGGCATGGAATTGGCGCTGCAAAGTAGTCATGCGCTCGTCCACCTCCTTTTGCACAAGTTCCTTTGCGTCGTCACTGCGAAGTCCCTCACCTGCTGACCCTTGCTTTAATTTAGCACAATCGCAGTGCTGCTGGAACTGATCCCGCAGAATGGAAGTTGCGTCCGCTGGCGTTGAACTTGAAGTTGTATATCAGTCTGGAAGGACGCCAGTCCTCTCTGCACTTGTGCCTCGATACGTCGCTCTGATTTTATTGCCTCAGTCGCCACTAAATGCTTAACCGCGTCGAGTGCTGGCTCTCCAGTCGAGGCCACCGCGCTTACAAACACTTCTTGCCTTAGTTCATCGCGCGCGACTTGTAAACCCCTGTCTAGCGATTGTTCCACGCGGGCGTTTATGCCTGTCATGGACTTCTCCACAAGCTCAAAAACGGGCTCGACAGTTTATCGGAAGCGGTGCTCGCGTGCTGCCGTACCGCCGTTTGCTCCTCGACGAGCTGCTGGATCCGAGATGTAAGTATCTAGAAGATGTCATCAATTTTGGCGGCCAGCTGAGTCCCCAGTCGACTGACTCCATTCGTTTGGGAGGTTATTAGCTCCTGGGACTCACACTGCACTCCACGCAGCGCATTGAAGAGCTTCTCCGTCACAGACGTTTTGATCTGCTCTCCAGCTTGCGCCTGCATCGCCATAAACTGTTCACAGATGGCCGATTGAACTCTTCCTGGAACTGACCAGCTATTGCAAGCTGCCGATCCGTTAGCTCCTTGATGCAGATTTCGGTCGAGTCCTTAACGGCCATTAGAGCGGCGCTCTGAGCATTACTCTGCCCTTCTTGCTGGGACTGCAGCATCGCGTGCCCCTCAACAAGATATCGCGCTTGGACGAGAAAGGACCCCGCCAGTTTCTCGAGGTGTTCTTTAACACCAGGGAAAATGTTCGCCCTTGATTTCTCCGCCACCACTAACGCCGACGCGGTGTCGCGACTTGGCCCATCGGTCATGTCTTCGGTCTCGTACGCGTCAGCCGCGTCAGGGTACTCGGCGTCGGCGCTTGGGGGGTCGTACGTGTCTTCATCGTGATCGTCTTCGTTGCCTCGCGCAGCTTGAGCTTCCGCTTCTGCTTTCGCCTGGGCCCGGGTCAGTACCATGACGTCGGGAGCGGGGACTTGCTGGGGCGGACGGACTTGCTGGAAAGCGGGATTATATTTTACTTACGCCTGCAGATGATCGTCGCTGAATAACGGCCAATTAAAAAATGGTCTTTTACACCCAATTGAAGCGCCGGAGAACGAGCAAATGCACCTGACACTCTCGTGCTCCCCCCAAAAAAGTGATAAGTGAGGTCGAATTGAAAAACCTCGCGAACACTGTTCGTAAGGTTTTATTGCTCGAGGAAAAACCTCACGGGTCGTGCTCGTCATTTGCTCTGGCAAAACCGTGGTGACCTGCGCACAACTGGGGTGTATCATTTGTACCCAAGACACAGGTGGTGTGGAGTTTGCAGGTTGTCTGTGGTCATTCAGCATTTGCCATTGCAACGATGGCATCTCCCCCACCTCCACCTCCTACTCCGCTGGTAGCTGCGTCGATTCTCACCAGTTCCAAGCGCGAGTTGTCATCGTTGTTCCACATCACTGAAAAGGTTTCTTCCTTCCTGGACACATCGGTGGAGCTTCCACTGCATAAAGCCTGCACGTTCGGCTCTCTGAAGCTATTGAACCGCATCTGGAACAGTACAATCGACCTGGAGCACGAAATCGAGCCATTCTGGTCTGTTCGAAGCTTTCTCCGCTCGGACAAGCACTACCAAGATTTCCAGTTCACGGCTTCGTTAGTCGAGGCAGTGAAGCAGAGGAATCTCGAGATGGTGCAGTGGCTCTTTGAACATTTTCCCGAATGGGGTGTGGGTCGGGAAGTAGTTGAGGCGGCGGCAGAAGTTGGAGCTCTGAGTATCCTGCAGTTCTTCGGCCAAAACGGCAGGAACCTCAATCCTCATGATGACGACGAAGAGGATGAGGATGAAAACAACAGAGAGCAGCGAGGCATCGACTGGGGCTACGAGGATGCGACCAAAGCGGCCGTGGCTGGTCATAGAGACGTCGTTATGTGGCTTTATCAATACGCTGGAAGCTACACGAGAGATGATCAGAAGACAACATTGGCTGTTATTGCCAGTGGAGATGTGGATTTGATCCAATGGCTCTGGGAACGGCTCGACATGCCGCCTGGTAAAGGAATGCGTGAAGCAGCAGCGAACGGGCACATTGAAATGCTGGAGCTGTTGGAATTTCAGGGTTACGGCGGCATTGACGTTGGGCAGCTCGTGAAAACTGCTGAGGCTGGCCAATTGAATGCTGTTCGATGGACTATCCGAGATTTGGATAGACAAGATCGCAATTACCGTGATTGGGGGGACTGCGGATTCGCTCTGAGATCCGATTCAAATAGGGGACGCGTTGAAATTACCCGCCTCGGTTGGGAAGCGGGGCTTGCCATTCACGCTGCTGCAGTGAATGGACACCTGGACGTTGCGAAGTACCTCTACGATCGCATCGACATTCGACTTGATTTTGACGACAAAGTGCAAGGCGGCAGAGGTCCGAACACCTGGATGAAGGTGTTGAAAAAATTGGAACTTAGATCTGAAACCAATTTATCAACAGTCTCAAGAGATACGATGGTGCTTGCTGCGGAGCGAGGTTTTCTCGATGTTGTCCAGTGGCTATGGGCAGAATTTGGTGATGACCCAACGATGAATCTCTTGTCTGCGTGCACAAACGAGCAATCGAGGTACCACGATTGTGCACTTGACGCAGCTGCTGCTACTGGGCACTTGGCGATTGTTCAGTTCCTGCATCAAATTGGCCAAGATCCAGTCCTCGAAGACACCCGCAACCTGAAACGCAGACGGCTGCTCAAGTTCCCAGAACTGTGCTGCCATAGAGATCCAGGTTCCAGCTCTGCACAGCCATTGGGGCCTTCCCCACCAGGGACGCCAACCTGCACGGTGGCAGCAATGGATCTCGCTGCAGCCCATGGCCACCTAGACGTCGTTCGGTGGCTTCACCATAACCGGACGGAGGGCTGTACTACAGACGCCATGGACTATGCTGCACGAAATGGTCACTTGAACGTGGTGCAGTGGCTCCACCAACATCGCGGAGAAGGATGCACTCCGAAGGCAATGGACGGAGCGGCGACTAACGGCCATCTGGATCTAGTGAAATGGTTGCACGGTCACAGAACGGAAGGATGTACTGCGGCGGCAATGGATGGAGCAGCTAGCAATGGGTATCTTGATGTCGTACTGTGGCTCCACTGCAACAAGTCTGAAGGTTGTACGACTGCTGCAATGGACGGCGCCGCTGCTTGCGGGGCACTTGATGTTGTAAGGTGGCTGCATCATACCCGCAGTGAGGGCTGCACGACAGCAGCGATGGACGGCGCTGCTGGGAACGGCCATCTTCGCGTTGTTCGGTGGTTGTATGACAATCGCGACGAATGGTACTCAGTAGCAGGCATGGACCAGGCACTTCAAAGGTCCGAGTTTGAATGCTTGGCACTACTGGACAAGATAAAGCGAGGAAGCTTCACCGCCTTGCGAGGTGTGGCGGACTCAGGCGTTCGTAGATGGCTTCTTGAGCGGTACCCCGAATACAGGTCTTGGTATTATTGATAAGCTGGCCAAGAGTTCAGATGGCTGCACGACCAGCGAAAGTTGTACGACAAGTGATGAGCAATGTCATCTTGAATTTCAAATTCGACTTTGCTCTCCCTAAAACGGTTGGATCTTTGAGCGTAGTCAACATTGAGTAAATGCAACCATCGACTATTATTAAGATTGAAATCGAGCTGCCTTTGATCAATGAGAACCGTTCCGAAGGCTGGACACCCAGCGCAGTAGGAAACGCTGCAGGCATTTCGAGATCGTGTTGCTATTGTACAAAATAAGAGACGAAGGCTGCGCGATCGAGCTGGGAACAGATGAACTTCGGATGTCTGAGATCCCCAAGTGGTTGATGAGTCACTATCATAGTGCCGTACGAGCTATCGTTTTCATGAAACAATTGCACAAAAGTTACTTCCTCTACGAATGCATTTGAAATATGTATGGATTCGATTGGTGTGCGACACACATATTTTGCCAACAATCAATCCTGCCAGAAAAAGTCGAGATGAACTCGTAGACCAGCGCTGCTCATTGTCGTGAAGCTGCTGTTCCGCGCCAAGGGCGAGTTCTTGAACCTTCCCCACGTTGTGGCTGCAGTCTCTACGACCCTGGACTCTGCGATAGAACTCCCTCTGAACGAGGCGTGCAAGCGGAATTTAATCCAGCTGCTGAGTCGGATTTGGGCCAGCAGCGAGATGTTCACCGTTCGCAACGAGAATATGGCGCAGCTCTCCTGGACGCTACGGAGACTTGTTCGCACGGATAAATACTACCGACAGTATCAGTTCTCACTGTCGCTGGAGGAAGCTATTCGCCTACACAATCTAGAGATGGTCAAGTGGCTCGCTTCTAGGTTCCAAGGCTGCATGGTGCGTGAAATACTGTGAGTCAAGCAGTTGCAACGGGGTCCATCCCGTTGCTGAAGTCTTTGCTTGAAAGTGGCAATAGTTCAGTGAATCCAAGTGTTCAAGCTACAGACGTGGGTATTCGTGTTCAGTGGAGCGAGAAAAATCTCTCTGACGCAGCGTCAAGTCGGCGTAGTGACGTCGTGTGGTGGTTGCTTGAGCACTTTTCAGATGAAAGTCACGACAAAGACAGATCTCTGCAGATTGCAGTGAATAATGGTGCCGTGCCATTGGCTGATTGGTTACTCCAGCAAGGTGCAAGATGGCCGAGAAATACACAAGGCCTGCAATTGGCGCACTCTGCGGCAGCTCAAGGACGTATCGATGTGCTCAAATGGCTGGCGAAGCAAGGTCACGTGGAGGGGCTTATTGGACTGGTGGTGATAGCTGCAGATAAAGGAGAACTCGATGTTGTCCAATGAGTGATCAATCGCGATACACGAAAGAGTGGCGGTACATATCTCACTGACTAGGGTGGGGAAATTAGCCTCTTCATTCATAGTGCTGCAGTGGCAGGCCATTAGAAGTTGCAAAGTATCTTCGAGCACGCACGAAAAGCCGACGGACAGCTTACAGCGCGCAGTGGAGCAGGCAAAACAACGTCGGAGCCTCCAAAAATTGTCTATGTACCTCAGTTACTACGACAATTCTGGAATAGTACCAGGGAAAACGATGGCGGATGCAGCGGAGAAGGGTCGTCTCGACGTGGTTCAATGGTTGTACGCAGACTACGGCGAAGATCTTCATACTGACTTGTTTGGCTATGGTGAAGCGAACATGTGAGATATTTCGATCGCGATGGATGCGGCTGCAAGCAGTGGACATCTTGATGTGATGAAATATCCGAATCAACTACATATTTTGATTTAAACGAAGGGTAAATGAAATGATTGCGAAAAGGGATCCAGTCCAAAAAGCACGACGGCAGCAATGCATCTGATAGCTGAGCATGGTTACCTGCAAGTTGTAAAGTGGCATTTCCTTACAACAGAAAGGAAGGCTGTACAACGAGTGCAGTGGATGCTGCGGCAAGACGTGGTAAGTTACAGATAGCCCGGTGGCTTCATGAGCACCGCTTCGAAGGATGCACGGCAGTAGCAACGGGAGCAGCGATGGATGGTGCGGCAGAGCATGACTCTCTGAAACTGGTAAAGTGGCTCCATGAAAACACCAGCGCTGGTAGTACGACCAAAGCATTCGACCAAGTTGCCAATTTCGGGCATTTTGGCGTAATGCAATGGTTGCATTTGAACAGGTCAGAGGGGTGTACACCGGATGCAATGGACGGAGCTGCTAAGAACGGCATTTTGGGGATTGTAGAATGGTACATCAGAATCGGGTCGAGGGGTGCACGCAGCGAGCCATGATCAATGCTGCTAGTGGTAGGTCTCTTGATGTTGTTCGCTGGTTGTCTGTGCATCGAACAGAATGTTTTTTTCCCTCTAAAGGTATTGATGCTGCCGCAATGTCCGACCAGTTCGAAGTATTGCTGTTTATGTACCACGAACTTCACGCAAAGTTCACTGAGGAAGACTTAGATGGCATCTTCGACAACCAAACACCCGAAATTCAGGCTTGGATCTGCGAGCATTATCCAGGGTCTCGATCTCAAATGAACGACCGGTGACCTCAATTTTAAAGTCGAATCACCAACCTTGCGTGATTTTATTCCAGTGCCAATGGTGTCGCCTTTGCTTGAAGTAAAGCTGCTGTTTGCTCGATTTCGATCTGTTTCCCGATGTCTCTCTTCCTGGACGCTGCAACCCCAACCTAGCCTACAAGTTTGTACCTACAGAGTTTCTTGCTCGCATCTACATCAACAGTGAAACGTTTGCAGACAGATCAAGAGGATAGCTCTGGACGCTGTGAAAATTGCTTGGAGAAACACTATCAGCCGATCTTACTGAAGGAGGCTATTGACTGAAGAGTCTGGAGATGCAGTGAATGCCAACTGCACCATCACCAGAGAAGTACTTACGTAGCGGCCAACCGATCTGGGGTGGGGACAATTACTTTTTTCAACACAGTAGATGCAGTAGACTACAGCCAACGAAAACTACTGTAGCCGGTTACAGGCATTTGCGTGATACTAGTAGTAGTACGAATCACTTTACCCCAGTTTGAACCTAGTCCACATATTGCGCCAACCGTTAAATCCTAGCACAAGCGACTCCATAAACTTGCTCCCAAACAGCGCTCTCTCTTCTGCGTCCGATCCAGATTCGTCAGACTGGGTGAAGTCGTACACCTTTGATGCGTCGGTGGAGGCAGAGTCATCGTCAGCCTCGCGCAGACTGTCCGGGTCGATCGTGATCACCATCGTGCCAGTAACGTTGCCATACTTGAACGGAATTTTCTTCACGAAAAGCTCAGGGATTTCGTTTGTAACTGCTGAAGACTTGGTCTTTGCAGCTACGGCAGCGTCACTGGCGGTGGCGACATCGGCACTAGTTGCGAAGAGTGTAACAGTAGCTGCTAACAGCACTTGAGATACATGCATTGAACTTGATGGCGAGGATGTCGGTATAATCGGTTTGTGGACGGAGATGTGAATTGCAAACTGACCCCCCCCCCCCTCTCCTCTGTTTCTAATCCAGGCTCGTAGTCGTGATGTGCAGCTGCACGAACGAATATTGGACATCTTTGGATTGGAGAAGCTTGCAAGAGAGCTTTGCAGTTGGTGCTGGTTCACTCACGTAACAGGGTGTAAACTGTGAGCCAGTTGCTAAAGGAAAATGTGATCCGCGACCTGTTAACCTAGGAGAATCTTGCCGTGATGCGTCTGCAACTCCGTGTATACTAATTTAAAAAAAGCAAAACGCTGACAACAAATGATTAATGCTGTATTGGTGCCGTAACCCAGATGACTGCAACAAGCAACAATAGCACAAGCAGAATAATACATGTACATGTATTTATAGCACAGACAGGATAATAGACATGGATGTGTTCCTGTACATGTTCTGCTTCGGAGAAGGACTACCGTTTTTGGGACTTATATTTTACCTGATCATCATGGACCCGGCCATCATATTGAAAGTGCCATTGTTGATGAGGTCGTGCTGTTTATCGCTGCATGAAGCTACGTTCTAGGAACCATTTAGGTATAAAAATACCCACGCATTTCAGGACTAATCCTGAAATAAATGTACATGTTGGTGTGCAAGCGACTTGTGATTACGTTTGGTGCCGATACCCTGCTATCGACGTGATCTTGGACAATTTCTAACCACAGCGCTGTGTTCACGTATTTGCGCTTCTATTACATATGAATGACCAGTACAGTCGGACTCTTCAGAGACTTCTCCCCAGTTTTTTTTTTCTTTTCTTCTTTAGTTCGTCGCTTAAGATACAAAACTAAATCCAGTCACCGATGGATCAACGAAAGGGCTCCTCAAATACTAATTTTCATCCCGGGTGTTGTGACGGCATGTTGGGGTCCCATTGAGTCGGAAACAGCTTGCTGGATATCTGATCTGGGCAAGCTTGATGGACTCATAGCCACTGAAGAGCAGCCAAGTGATGCTCGCATGTTCAAATCCCGAAATCAATACCAAATTCTTCCTCCGCTAGAGCTGCAAGTTCAGAAAGACTGCTTGACCATCCACTTGTTGTTATTTCGTTCTCCCTTCTCTAAATCCAAGATGCGGCACCTTCGAAATACTGCTCTTATCGTCGGGAGTATAAATATAAACTACTCCGTAGTAGTCGAATCCTGTTATGCTGTCCCGCGATTCCCTCGTACAGCCTCTGGTCGGTTCATTTCACAACATGCAGGTGCCTTGACGCGCTACAGATTGCGTTAGTCGTGCATCCTCGGCTCTATTCGAATGAAGCCAGTTCCAAATTATTATTTTCCTCGGCTCCATCCATGACTTGAACCGCACAGCTAATTTGCCATCGCCATCGTACCAAAGGATGCACAGAGAAGTATTGTTGCACTTGCACTCGCAGTGTCACCAACAGTACACTGAAAACCAAGTATCGCTACCCTACCAGAAACTACATCACCAGATATCATTGAGCGCTACCCCCTGTTTCAAGATTTTATCCAGGAAAGCGAATGATACTCCGTTGAAGATGTCTGCTACATGCAATTGCTTTGGAAATAAATTCACAGTCGTGATAGAGACTTGATTCGGCGTTCTTCCCTTCATCCTTTCGCATGGTAAAGTATAATACCACTATTATTATGTTCCCTCCACATTAACCTCAACTCATCGCTCACGATAAATATTCTCAAGCATCGAAACCCCGTGATTCTGTAGTTTTACTCTTCTGGAATAACGACAAACTCGTTTTCCACTGGGTTCGAGATACAGGACCGCAAATCTCATGCGGGCACACGCCCTATCCACGTTGGTTCGTTGTTTACTGCCTGCCTCGGGCATCTTCTCAATACGTAAACCAAGGTAGCTAATAACGGTAGGCTAACACAAATTGTTTGCTGTCAGCACCTTCATTATCCTGACCGCCTATCGTTGGCTTCCTCATTTCGCAATCACCTACGTGCACCTCACTTCAGCCCAGTCTGTCATGGACTTTTACGTGCTCAACCCGCCGAACAGTGCAGCACTGAGTGACAACGTGATAGGCAGTGTCGTTCAGCGCACCTGGGCGGCTCGCAGCAGAAAGGAACATGTCGAAGAAATGCCACTCTACAAGCAACAACCACAGCGCCACACATACCGCCAAGCACCCGAAATGACAGTCAAGGCAGAACCTCAGACCAGCTCTCCCGAGAAAGGCTCAAACGAACGTGACGGTGTAGCTCCGGCCCAGACAACATTGACTTCGGTAAGGAATCTGAAGGAGCAAGCGGGTTCACTAACGGGCCGCAAACGTCAGTCTGTTCGCCCATCGGACCTGGAAACAGCTAATCAGATCATTTCATCTATTCAAACTGCGAAGCGTCCGATTAGTGCTGCACTCCAAGCTTCGCTCGTCACGGAAGCCTTGAAGAAGAAGGTTCGCCACCGAGAACGCTGTCGTGTGAACCAGGCGCGCTACAGGCAGAGGCAGCTGAAGGTCAAGACTGATATTCAAGACGAGATCGCCAAACTCCAAGCTGATATTAAGGAGCTAGAGTTACGAGGCCAGGACCCATCTCGTCTTCCGTCGACACCAACGATTTGGGTTCTTGCGGCTGAGTACTTCCGTCACTTCCGTCACTTCTTGTCGTATCCGGCAACGCTGCATGCTACGACAGCAGAGTTTCTTCAAGGAATGTTGTCGCCAGATGTGGTTGGTGCTGCATCGTTTGGTGTGGAAGAACAGATCGAGAACTGGAGGCTCTATGGACTGTACTTTGGCGATGCCGACTTGGAGCTGAAAGGTATGAATACGCCAACTCCAGATACAATCATCGCGAGTACCACCACAACCGTCACTCTTACCAGTAACACCTTGCGCTACGCGTTCCCACATCTGAACAGCGATGGAAATGGCGGAACTCAAGGAGGTGTGTGGTCGCTCCTCGCTGCCAGAATACTCGGGCAGAAGCTGGTCATGCACGGTTCCGTGACTTTCGGCTGGGACGATTCAAGTGACAAAGTGATGAGGTTAGAGTCCCGGGCCGACATCTTGAGTCCGATGCTCAAGCTGTTAGGAAGCCTAGAGGATGTTTCTAGCGTGTTCGACAACGCTATGATCACGCCCGCGTGCCAGTTTGTAAGACGAGACTGAATTACAGCTCGGCTTTTTATTGTGAAATCATGCAGTTTCCTACGTAAAGTGCGCATGTACCATTCGTAGAACTAGCGAAGTGAGTAGATATTGTTTTCGTGGTGGAGCTGGTTTTCCGCTCCAAGACCAAGTTTTGCAATCTATTGCATGCTGGTAGCACCGCCCTAGACTCGTCAGTCGAGGTACCTCTCCGCGAAGCTTGCAAACATAGCGGTTCAATCATTTGTCCTAGCTTCGGGACCTGACTTCAATGACGCCCAGACCTCTCCGTGTGCAATTGCGTGCTGGTCCCGTCGCAACCTGCCACTTAGCGCGCCGCTCTGAGTCCATGCTGTCTTATCGGATCCCGTCCGCTTCAACAGCGAAACGCGTGTACAACTAGTGACTCGCTCCTGAACACCAACGCAACTGCCCTTTTGCAAATGGGATTGGAAACGCTCTCGTCACCTAAAGGCGAGCGATTCAAGCTGGACGCAACCAGTATACATGCATTTGCGTTATAATAACCATTTGCGCTTCAAGTGCAGCGTCCACATTGTGGACGTGCAGCTAGAGGAGATTCTGTAGGCCGTGGCCAAGGTCAAGACCCGCGACGCCAGACGCGCCATGAGCTACTTGCACGCCGACGAATTTGTGGACACGCAGACGCTGCTGGCGTTCCCCACGTCGGCGGAGCACAAGACACCCAGCTATTCGTACCGAGTCATCAAGTGGGCGCTGCTCAAGGCGCGACGTCGAGATGGCCAGAAGAGATTTTGCTACTTGGAGTACGCCGGTAAGAGGAAGCCGCACGCAGCAGCGAGCAGTGTCGTGGGCTTCTGTGTACAGGGGTCTATTGCCAGAGGCCGAGAGGTGCCGACGCTCGAGAGGTACGACATTCTGCGCGGACAGTTTGTGCGCACGGGATCCTCGTGACCAAGAGGCACCAGTTCAACATTCTAAAGATCACGGCAGTGGCACAGGTGGACGGAGCCTTGGTGCCGGCTGCCGTGAGGCTGACGATGGAGGAGATCATGCTGGACTTTGTGGGAGGTGGTCTGCTCGAATTGCGCCCCACTGCACGCTGAATGAAAGCACGCACTGTATGCGCGTGTGCTCAATGTGTATAGCAGGCGAGCCCCGCGCGCTCGCCGCTCCCACCGTTCCGGCAACGGCATCGCCCCCTGTCTAGTCGGAATAGTGATTATAGCAATGAATTGGATTATGGTGGCTATAGTAGCGACCATCACCCGCGAGGGCACCGTGAGGACGGAAATGGTGACGAAGGCGTGCATTATAGGCTCAATTCAGATGTTGCAGTACTTTTACGACAATGAGAATAGTTCATTGAGGAGAGTGCCAAAGTCGAAGGAGTGAGGGTTTCATGTCGAATGAGGCCCTCAAAACCAAAAGAAAGTGGTCGCAGCTGGCCATAGTGATGTCGTGTGGTGGCTGCTGCAACATCGTCCTAACGGGCCACATAACATGGTCAAGGCGCTGGAGTCCGCAGTGATGAACGGCGATGTTTTGATCGCAGAGTGGCTGCTGACACACGGAGCCCGTTGGCCTAATGACCCTCGAGGGTACGTTTCAGGGTATCATTTGGCGAAGATTGGGCGGCTTGACGTGCTTAAATGGCTGGACGAGAAAGGATAGCTAGGAAGTGCGACGGGATATCTTGCCAATGCAGCGGGTGGTGGACAACTCGTTGTTGTTCGGTGGTTCATACAATGGCAGAAGCAGCGGGAAATGGATTCCTTGAGGTTGTTTAGTGGCTCATCGCGGAATATAGCGAAGACCCCGGGGCGATCTATTCAATTACGAGGATTCTCGCTCGGAGTATGAATTATCTCTCACTGTTGTGATGGATGTGGCTACCAAGAACAAGTGTCTCGAGATACTGAAGCACCTTCATGATCAGCAGAAATCAATGCAGGCAAGTGCGAAGAAGAGAAAGAGAACCGAGGCCAAAAAGAAAGCCATGCCGACTTGCACAACAAACGCGATGGACTTTGCCGCTGAAAACGGTCACATGGTTGTCGTGCAATGGCTGCACAGCAACCGTTCAGAGGGATGCACAACGGCAGCAATGGATGATGCTGCACGTGGTGGGCACCTTGCCGTGGTGAAGTGGTTTCATAGCAACACGAGCGCGGGTTGTACAAAATCAGCAATGGATGGTGCTGCAACATTCAACCATCTTGCTGTCGTGGAATGGCGGCATTTCAATCGTGCCGAGGGCTGTACGACCCATGCTTTCCCGAGAGCAGCCGGTTCTGGCGCGTTAGATGTCATAAAATGGCTACACAGGAATCGATCAGAAGCGTTTTCATACTGCAGCGGAGGGCGACAAGTTGCGAGTGCTGCAATGACATTACAGCCATAGCTCGAGTCATAACATCAGCTTTGGTATTGATACGGCCGCAAGATACAGCTACTTCGAGGTGGTTTTGTTTCTCTTCCATCAGCGCCAGGCGGAGTGCAGCGTAGAAGCTGTGGAGGAGACAATACTCGACAGTGACTCGGAGGACATTCACGCGTGGGCTGTCGAGCACTATCCAGAATGTCAGGTTGTAGCATAGGAAAGTGAATGTGTCAAGAGATAACAAAAAAGGTATAATAGTCCTCATGCTAAGTTAAATCGCGCCTATGACTACATTTTCCACGCCGTTGTGTTGATAGTTATGTCAATAATACAATTAGGACTGAGCTGGCAGGGGGTAATGGCCGTACACTAAATCACCTGTTACAGACTAGAACCACAGTTGCTACTGGTAGCATTAACGACAGTAGTTTACAATTATTCGTCGCGAAGTGGCGGTGCATGCTCGCGGTAATGATCTCTAAGCCAGTCGTTGGTATTTTCAGCTCCTTCGTCCTCGGTACCATGAAATGCTCGTTCGGTGCAGCCTTGATTACGCTGCGAATGCAGAAACAACACAAGATCCAAGTCCCAGCATGCCGCTGCTCCGTCCATAGCGATGGTAGAGCAACCCTCCGCCCGATTGGCGTGGAGCCATTGGACGACTTCTGAATGGCCTCCTTCAGCTGCCAGATCCATGGCGTCAGAGGTACAGCCCTCTGTACGATTTTCACTGAGCCATTTGACCATATCTAACTTGCCATAGCGTGCTGCGCCATCCATCGCTTCAGTGGTGCACCCAGCACCGATGCTGTGGAGCCACTTTACAACTTCAAGGTGGCCCTCACTAGCCGCCGCATCCATTACTTGCTTCGTGCATTCAATACCAGCTTGTGTACTCAACCATTTCACCACTCCCAAATGACCATTCTGCGCCGCATATTCAATCGCTTCACTCGAGCAGTTTTCTGGGTTTCGGGCATGCAGCCACTGCACCATTTGGAAATGCCCATTCGATGCTGCAAAATTTACTGCACGCGGAGTGAAACCCTCCGATCGATTGTTAAAAAGCCACTGGACTACGTCGAAGTAGTTTCCAGCTGCTGCCAGGCCCATCGCTGCAGCCGTGCAGGTGGGACCGGGGCCTTGTAACGTTCCTCCTCTCTTTCGCTTCTTCGCGCCACCTCTCAGCATCAAGAGCGAGACTTCGTGCAGGTATTTCACCATAGCCAGATGTCCTTTCCCTGCTGCTGCATCAATGACGTGAGAAGGAAATTCATCATCGAATAGATTTATATCGGGGTCATCCGCAAATGTCTCGAAAAGCCATCGCACAGCATCGAGGTGGCCGTTTCTAGCGGCAGACAGCATGGTATGACCACAAATCCAGAGCGACCTTTTTCTCAAAAAATGAGGAACTACAGGTTGCTCAAGTGGGTAATGCGGTTCTATGCGAATTCTGCTCCAATAGCGCTTGTAGAGAGTTTTTGCAAATTCCAAGTGGCCGCTTGTAGCCGCCACATCGATGGCTCGGGCAGCTTCCACCAGTTTGTGCTTGAGCAACCAATTGACAACATCCATGTGCCCGTTTTCAGCAGCTGTGTATGTCGCCATGTGCGCATCTTTCACGTAACCATTGCTGCGTAGCCACTCCATGACATCGATTCGACCCGCTGACCCGGCATCATACATCAATCCCGGCGCGTGCTCGGCCACGATCTCGAAATTCGCTTCCACCCACTCAAGTATCTCAATGTCGCCATTTGTCACTGCAGCCTGCATCAGCTGAAACACATCGCGTCGCACCTCGATGTGCTCATGAAGCCAGTAGAGAGTCTCACGATGTCCGTTCTTAGCAGCAAAGGCCATGTCCTGTCCGCTCCATCGAACAAAATGACGAGCTCTTGGCTCCAGTTGAGCATCTTGTCGAACACTTCGTCCATCTGCACAGCCCCAATGGATCATATGATGGTAGAAAAACTGGAGCAACTTGAGGTTTCCTTGCGCCGCGACGCATTCCACGACTTCGTTAGAAACAACGCAGCCGTAGAAATGGTCGTAAAGCCACTGAATCATTTCCATCCCAGGCTGTCGAACAGCTTCCAGCATTGAGAATCGAAATTGGTACCTGTTATAGTGTTCATCAGTTCGCAAATATTTGCGGCGGGACCATTTTCCGCCTTTGCCAGGACCAACATCGGCCGGAGAACACTCGAATTCCGGACTGCTCGAGCCCCAGATGCGGTCCAGGAGGCGAGTCGAGTTGAATCTGATAGCACGACGCAGCTCCAGCTCCACGGAAGAGTCCAGAAAGGCGGACGTGTCTTTGATCACGTGCGCGAGAGACGAGAAACTTGACTTGGAGCGGTATACGAGTGTGACAGCTAGCAATGGTGGCGTCATTTATTTTGGAAGCTGCAATCTGTAAATTTACCCAACGCATATAAATTACACCCACACATAAATTGCATATTTCATTTTACTATCGTTGCTGCAACCTAAGCTGCTCGCATCTTCTTTTTCTGGCTCAAAATGGCTCAAATCAAACTCCGCTGCTGCTGGTGACGCTGTTGCTCCGGTCCAAGCCGGAGTTGTCCCCTTTGACCCACGTGATCGAGGCCACTTCTGTCTATTTAGACTCGTCAGTGGAGCTGCCTCTGCACAAGGCCTGCACATTCGGGTCTCTTGCTCTGCTCGACCGCATCTGGACCAGCTCCGTGGACCTGGAGTCAAACCAAAACCCGACCTGGTCCGTGCGCAATCTGCTTCGGACTGAGAAACCTCATTACCATGAATATCAGTTCTCGAAGTGTCTGGTTGAGGCTGTAAAACTAAAAAATGTGGCGATAGTCAAGTGGCTATTTGAGCACTTCCCCAATATTCCAGTTCGCCATGAAGTCGTGGGGGAGGCGACAGCTGCGGGGGCGCAGGACATTCTACGGTACTTTCTCGCCAATGAGGAGGTCTTTGACACGGCTGAGTGGCCTCGAGAAGTTGCTTGGGGTGGAATCGATGCTGCGAGGGCAGCTGAAGCTGGACACAGGGAGGTCGTTCAGTGGTTGTACAGTGAAATTGATACGGAACGGGACGACGATGCGGTGACGTGCCAGGCAATTGCTAATGGGGATATGGAGTTGGTGGCGTGGATAGGAGAAGATATTCCTGATGGACGTTGCTTTGCGGCTGCTAACGGCCATTTTGAAATGGTGAAATCGTTCTTTGACAAACCTGCGAACGGAGAGGGGCTTCTTCTGAAGGCAACCGAGAATGGGCACTTGGAGATTGCTCGGTGGATTATTGAGCGAGATCTTGATGGTACTAGTTTGAGCTACGAAGAAGACTTCCGCCCCCCTCGCATTACTTCTCTCGGCGGTGAGGCTAGTCTTGCTGTCCATGTAGCTGCAGTTAATGGACACTTGGAGGTTGCACAGTATCTTCACGAGCATGTTGATACAGCTGTGCGTGACATTGGTGATAGAGAAGAAACTCGTCAAAGAAAACAGACACTAATGGCATTATCCATTCATTTTGGTGACAAGCATCAGGCCCATCAAGTCTCTAGCAAAACCATGCTGCACGCTGCCAAGAACGGTTTACTAGGAGTGGCAAAGTGGTTGTACTCGTCATTCGGCTCTGACCCCAGCGTGAATCTCTTCCAAGAGGTTAAGCGTCGCGAATAGGAAGCTTTTGCTATCAAATTTGCCATGGATGCTGCTGCTATGAATGGACATCTTGATGTTGTTAAATTTCTGCACGAGATGGCTCCTTCACACGAAGCAGACATATCCAGAACACACAAGCGAAGGAAGACGGGTCTCGAAAACAGGAACGTTTTCGTTGGTGGTAAAAGACTGCAACACGTCACGATTAAGTGCACAGCGGAAGCGATGGACAGTGCGACAGCAAACAATCACTTGGAAGTCGTCGAATTTCTCCACCAGAACCGAAGCGAGGGCTGCACGGCGCTTGCTATGGTCATGGCTGCTGCTGGAGGTCACCTTGGTGTTGTCAAGTTTTTGCATGAACATCGGACTGAGAGCTGCACAAGTGACGCGATGGATGGCGCAGCTCAGGCTGGTGCATTGGAAGTAGTGACATTTCTTCACGAAAACAGAGCTGAAGGTTGTACGAGCGATGCGATGGATAACGCAGCTTATAACGGCCATTTGAGTGTGCTGAAATGGCTGCACTGCAATCGAGCCGAAGGCTGCACTGCTCAATTTATGCTTAAAGCCGCGGCAAGTGGCCACTGGAAAACAATGAAATGGCTTCATGAGCGTCACCCGGAAGCTTGCACGTCTCCTGCCATAGATCAAGCTGCACTAGTGTGCGACTTTGAAGGCGTGCTGTTCCTACATCGTGCACGTAACGAGCAGGTGACTACGGACGTCGCAATACACGACCATGTGACCGAGTGCCCTGGGCTTGGCGACTGGGCTTGCGGTAAGCTGCGTGCAATAGATGTGATACGTGCCACTGAGCTCTTCCAGGAAGTCGACTCGGAATCAGAGGAAGATGAATGATGCGGTGTTGGTCTCGGTTCTCTGCAATTCTACAGGTACCAGAGATGAAGTAGATACGATGAAAAATACTGCTATGAAACTTGTGTATTTTTTTTATTGACCTTCACTATGTGTCTAGCTTTTTCTGTTGCCTTGATACACTGCACAAGCCTGTTCGATGCTCACCAAGCCATCGACTTCAAACAACCACTCCGGGCTGCTGGTCGCATATCTGCTGTTGTCCAACTTTCAAACGGGTATCAGTCCGCCCACATACGCTCGCAGCACCACCTTCCATCGCCGCATTTTGCCGACCGTTTTCGTGTACAATTTCGAGGTTTCCATCAACTAATCCTTCCACTGCTTCTGTGGTGCAACCTTGGCTTGTGTGGTCATGACCGTTGGTCGCGGTAGCGGCCGTTACCTCCAGGAATCCAAGCTGTTGTACGATCTACGATCTACGGTGATAGTTCAGCCATTGCACTTACTCATAGATGCTACAGTGTATTGGTCGGGCATCCTTCGATCCTGCTCTCATTATACAACCAAACAACGTTTTCAGTCCACTCGGCGAAGGCTCATTTGCGACCATACTCTGGATCATCGCCAACAATATGGAAATCGTCAACAATACGGACATCGTCTTTATTTCCAACCTTCTCCTATCACATGCTCACCGTGATCTCAACACTACCGAGGTCGCTTAAATTATTAACTTTCACTCTATCGGAGGATGAAAAACTGACCTCAGAAGGATAATTAGCATTGTCCTAGAAATGGGTCGTGCAGAAGTGATGGAACAGATGAGGCGCTCATATAGAATCATGCGCATTCATGAAAGCAGCTCACAGTCCAATTGGCACTCGGGCAAACACGAGTGGACCTCGAAGACTACAAGTGCATCAAGACAGCATGGACTACCTCTTGCTTCCGAATGGAGACCACGTTCCTGCTACACCAGGAAAATACAGACTCATCAGCTCGCCGGATTTGAACCAATTCGTTGAAAAAAACTGGTTGCTCGAGTACGAGTCCCCCTTGCTGACTGGTCTTTAACTGATCAGCCTCCGTCCAGTCAGGTCATGTGTCAAATTGGTTGCTAGAGGGCGAATATTCCAGGCGCTAAGAGTTTTTGGATGTTCGACCGCGCACGCTACGAGCTCACCAAACAGAATTCAGAGTGAGCGTGGCTCGCCGCAGACATATCCTACATCGATGCGCGCACGTACGCGGGATTGTCGCGTGAAGAGAGAAAGTAGGAGTACAAGCCCTGCGCGCCTGCGATAGCCATCCTGTTCGTGGCGACTTGCGATGCATTCGAAGACTTGCAGACCAAACTGTCATCCTTCATGGAAGCTGGTACACACGGGGGTGTCATCGTTGATACCCAAACGGATCGGGTGTGGGTTTACGAACAAGGTGAGACGACGCCACGTTGGCAGCCGCTGGCATCGATTGAATTCGACTCCTGTTCGACAATTAAATTGAACTGTCGAGCGATCCACGATGAAATGGTGCAGGCTGGTCTTCAGAAAGAATGCAATTGACCATACTCACTATTCTTTGCTGTCGTTTCTTTCCAAACAATACATTGAGGTCTTTTTAGATCTTCGCGTCAACAACGTGTACGGAGCTATTATCCCTGTCGTGGAGCATCTCTCGATTGTAAGGGGTGTCAGACTTATTTGACTTTTGGCACGCAAAGCAAGAGATGCAGGGTCCGTTGTTTTACTATTGCAACGGCAGCTCACGGTGGGCGTTTGAGTTTGGTTCGGTATTTGCATCAATTGTAGATCTCACTTGAGGCAAACTGTGGCAACGTAAGACCTAGCGACCGATCAAAATCAATTTCACGATGTACTAGAGTGGTGCGGCTGGAGAATAGAACCGAAGGCTGTACAGAGGATGGGGTGTATCAAGCAACTTGGGAAGGTCATCTTCGCGTCTTGAAATGGGTTCACAGCCATCGCGCGGAGTTTTGTTCAATCGATCATGTGGCCCATCGTCATTGTTCGGGATTCTATTATTTCTACATACTGAAATCGCCCATGTAGCGCTGAAGGTGCCATATTGGCCTTTCCCCCTCCTCCCCTTCCTCTCCAGTCTGTGACGCTAGTATCCCAATCCAAATCGATCAATGACTCCATCATATTCAACACGACCTCCGCCTTCCTGGACTCGACACTGGAGATACTGTTCTGGGAGGCCTGCATACGCCCGTCCATTGACCTGTTTGAGCGCATTTGGAACGCTTCCAGTCCATGTTGAGGATGTTCTCCTTCTGATTTGGGTCCTGCCAGTGGAGCCAAATGGCCCAGAAGAAGATACCCACCCACAGACCGCCACTACTACCGGTACCATTTCCGTCGTGCGATCCTAGAAGCTGTTAAGATCAAGGACGAAAAAGCCGCGGTGAAGATGGTCGAGTGGCTGTTTGGCCACTTTTACGGCTGCATTGCGTCCTTCCATTCCAGGCCGTGCAACAAGCGGCTGAAGATGGGGAATTGGACATTTTGAAGTTTTTCAAGAAAAATGAGATTTGGTCAAGGAAAATGGAGGAATGGCACTTCGAGACGAAATCGAAGCGGATGCTGGGAACGTTATTCGGTGGGGACACCACGACATGGCACGAGCTGCAGCAGCTTACCAGCATGAAACGATTTGGTGATTGTACAAGACCACGAAGGCGCCCCGCTGGGTCTAAAGTCCTCTGATGCACGCCATGCGTCACGGGGATATTGCGCTGCTGGCGTAGTTCAGAGACCGTTATCGGACTCAACGGTTCGATCCGATGGAAGAGGATGACGACAACGACAAGGAAATAGCAGAGGAAGAGCGAAAGAAAACACCGTAAAACCTCCTGTGGCTGTCTAGGAGATTTAGCGGGGGAGAATATAGGGGAGTTACTGCGAGGGGATCCCGAAGAATTCAAGCGGGGGGCAGCATACGCGGGTCGTCTGGGTGTCATTGAGTGGATGGTGGAGAATGGCTACGTGAGCAATACTTTCCTGGTGGCATATCCAGCGGTTGAGACTGGTCGTCTGGAGATGGTTGAGTTTCTAATCGAGCAAAAGCTGATGGAAACAGGTCAAGCATTGCTGATGGCGACTGAAGCTTTCGATCTCACGATGTCAAGGCACCTTTAGGATCACTACTGGCAAAATATCTGTTCTTCACGATATTATCCTCTTGGCAAGAGAGCTGTCCCGGATACGAGAAACTTGCTCCGCTATGGATATCTTCAAGGACGGTGACGTCGGCCATTCAACGGGGGAGTTTGGAGTTTGTCCAGTGGCTGTTTGAGACGTTCATATTTACCGTCGACCTCTTTGATACAACAGGGTTTTTAAGTCGGAGCGAGCAAAGTTCAATGTTGATGCGGCAGCAAAGCGACGAAACCTTGCGCTGGTGAAATATTTGCACCAAATATGGGGGGCTACAACATCAAACATGAACAACAGCGCGAAGCGGGCGAAAACGTTGGTGGTGACTCGTCTACCATGTTCAATAGGGGCCATGGAGGGAGCAGCCGCTGGGAAATATATTGGCGTGGTGAAGTGGCTCCATTGTGACAGAACGGAAGGATGTACGACAGATGCCATGGATTGCACTGCGAGTAGAGGCCACTTAACTGTCATCAAGTGGCTTTGCTCGAATCGTATCGAAGGGCGCATCGCAAGAGCTTTGGATGGTGCAGCAAAAATTAGATATTTGCCTTAAGCTCAAGTGACTTCATGGGTATACGTACTCGTTTTGGACTACAAAAGCTATGGACCTTGCAACCAGCAAAGACCACCTGGACATTGTCAACTGGTTACACGAAAACAGAAAGGAAGGCTGCACTGCTGCTGCGATGGATGAATCGGTTTGCAACGGTAAAATGAAGTTGTCAAGTGGGTTTATCGCTATCGATCCGAAGGTTGCACGACGCTCGCAAACTTAGTGGTGAACAACACCAAGCACTGTACGACTATCAATAGCGACACATGTTGTGTTTCTGTTATCGTGGAAAATACTCGGGGGGGTTGTTTGAGATTCAACGCGCTTGTGTCTTGTGCAATCACTCACTCAAATCAATTCATACAAGGACGATCAAAGCAGTAGCGGCAGCAGTCGAATTGATCAAGCTGTCAAGAATATCGTTGGGCATCTTCAAATTCACCAGCCTACAGCCAAGACTCCAAGAATTGCTGAGAAGCAAATACATTCGGAATACCAGTCCATCCTGGCCACCAGATAAAACCCCGATCAGGCAGTCTGCAAAAGCTACAGGACTCTATAGTTATAACAGAGATTCTCTTCCCCCCCTCTTGTGCAATCACTCTACCCCATCTTGATCTTAGTCCACATTCCGCTCCAACCCCCAAATAATAGCACCAGCGTCTCCATAAACTTGCTCCCAAACAGCGCTCTCTCTTCTGCGTCCAATCCAGATTGGGTAAAGTCGTACATATTCGATGCGTCGGTGGAAGCAGAGTCGTCGCCTACCTCGCGCAGACTGTCCGGGTCGATCGTGATCACCATTAGGCCAGTGACGTTGCCATACTTGAACGGAATCTTCTTCACGAAAAGCTCAGGGACTTCGTTTGTAGCTGCTGAAGACTTGGTCTTTGCAGCTACAGTAGCGTCACTGGCGATAGTGAGATCAGCACTGGCTGCGAAGAGACTGAGAGTGGCTGCTAGCAGCACTTGAGAGACACGCGTCGTTCTTGCTGGCGAGGATGTCAGTTAATCTCACGTGGTGAATCGGATCGTGGGTGAATATGTGAATTCCAAAGTCAGTACGACGTTTGCGCGCTTGGTTACAGATTGCGAAGTGAGTTCAATTAGAGTAGAAACGTATCAGTCGTATTCTACTTGTACTTGCCTCCTAGGAGAGGGCGTGCCCTGCGACAGTTCCGCAGCACCAACGGTTGTATTTCAAATCATGCATTTATGAAAGATTATGGTGACTATGACACCCCACAATCAACGTGATCAACTCGTCTCGTGAACGAGTTTCAACTGAAACTGTTTTTTTCTCCTTCTAGTCTGCAAGCCTTCACCTACGCCAGATCTGGTTTTCCCTCCGTCTCTTCAAAGATTGGTGTTGCGATGTCCGTGCTCCTATCATAAGCTCTCCTACTGTGGTGACGACATGTTCGAGGGGGTCGAGTCCTTGGAGCCACAACCTGTACCATATTCTTTACTGCAAGTTGCGAGTGCTACTCGAGCACCTACATTCAGTTGTCAATCGTTCCGTGTGTTAGTATTCACTGTAGCTGAGAAATATCTGCAGTAGCCACCACGGACTCCACGAGCTCCTTCGTATCACGTAACCATGTAGTTTGGGGATTCTAAAGTCAGCCACTGTTGTATCTCCTCGTCGAGCAGCCACAACAATCGATTATGTTTCCAAGCAAATTTCGCAGCGGCCATGAGGCATCATCTTCACCACAAGTGTTACTTGTGTCTGTAAACACTTCACTGTTGACCTGAGCCAAATGTGATTTAGTAGCGCTACAGGTCTAACCACGCAGGCTTCGTTGAGGGGTAACTTTACCGGTACCAAGTCGAAGTGAGAATGCACAAAAGTATAAATCGTCGACGAGATATTGTATCAAAAATGAGTAAATCGAATATAAGTTTGCGATTCGACTTTGAAGTTATCCATCGGTTGAGACCCTGAATAATGCTCGCAGACCCAAGCCTGAATTTTGGGAGTTTGATTGTCGAAGTTTTCTTCTAAATCTTCCTCTGTGAACTTTGCGTGAAGCTCGTGGTGCAAAAACAGCAATACTTCGAACTGGTTTGACGTTGCGGCAGCACCAAGGAACAACGTTCTCGTCGCTGCAAAACCAATTAGCGAACGCCATCAACATACCCATCTCTAGCAGCATTCATCATTGCTCGCTGCGTGCACCCCTCGACCCGATTCTGGTGCACCCATTCTCCAATCCCCAAAATGCCGTTCTCAGCAGCCCGTCCATTATATCTGTTGTACACCGCTCCGATCTGTTCAAATGCAACCACTACATGACGTCAAGATGCGCACACGTGGGATGTTTTGGTCGTACAACGGGCGCTGGTGTTTTCATGGCAATTTTACCATTTTTCAAAGAGCCACACTTGTGCCGTTTTCCAATTTCGGGGATCGAGTTGACGTGGAAGTAGCTGTAACAGCAGAAACATTTTAGCGCAATCGTTTCTTTTGACGACTCTTTAATACGCTAATCGAGCAGAGTATTTTGGAGCTTTTTTCGCATCGATTCCACTGTCCTTGCGAATCGTAGGTCATGCCCTTTAGTTACTATAGTTTGTGCAGAGTGGAGCAGGTTTTGTTCTCGGGCTGCGGGCTTGTTGATGGAGTGGCAATGTTTACGAAAGAAGTAACATATTAAAACTGGACCCCCCCTCTCCTTTGCAAACACTATGACGTGCGGTAAAATACGAAGCTAGCGGAAATTCCATCCACCATTCCGATAGAACGCTAGCTCTTGTCTACTGCAGAGAGTTCGTGATAGAATCCTACGCATGTGCATAGCCCGATGCCTTCCGTATGATCAACATGCGGACGGATATCACACCGATCTCCACAATCAAATTGATTATGGAGGCGTTGGACACGCCGTCAGTGCACATTGCAAGCAATGTATTGAAAAACGAGTGGCGCTGCAAACACATTGCAAATGCTATAATATAGAATCCATGTCCAAGATGATTTTTACGGCGGTGATGTCTTTTACCGTGGATGCCTAGAGGAAGCAAACGTGTGTTAGGCAAGCACTTTGCATTTTGCATCAACCCCCTCAAGTCTTCAAGTTAAAACCACCATCATGGTCGTCGGAAAGAGCATCGCCGCGCTTGGTGTGATGGCGCTCGCTGGCTCAGCCACCGCGCAGAACATGTCGTTCGGAGCCGACAACTTCTACCTCAGCAACGACGTGGCCGTCCAGCCTATCACTTTCACGACTCAGTACGAAATGACCATCGCTGCCAGCCTCTTCACCCCTAAAAACCTCACTGGCAACGCTGCAGCCATCATTGTTGGTCACCCCATGGGTGCTGTGAAGGAGCAGAGCGCGAACCTTTACGCCACGAAGATGGCTGAGGAGGGCTTTGTGGCTGTCTCGGTTGACCTCCAGTTCTGGGGAGGCAGCGCTGGTGAACCGCGCAACGCGGTGTCTCCCGACATGTACGCGGAGACTTTCAGTGCTGCGGTTGATTACCTTGCCCAGCAGGAATTCGTTGACAGCGAACGTATCGGCGGCCTCGGCATCTGTGGCAGTGGCTCCTTCATGATCAGCGCTGCCAAGATTGACTCTCGCATCAAGGCTGTGGCGACGTCGAGTATGTACGACATGGGCGCGGTCAACCGCGATGGTCTCAGAAATGCTCAAACTGTTAACCAACGCAAGGAGCTGATCGCCTGTACTTCACAACAACGAACTGCTGAGGCTGTCGGTGCTGAGCGTCAATACACTGGCGGCACCACTCACGAGCTTACGGCGGATACACCTGACGTCCAGCGTGAGTTCTACGACTACTACCGCACCTCGCGTGGCGAGTACACTTCTCCAGGCTCCAGTCGTAACCTGACGACCCACCCGACGTTGACGAGCAACATCAAGTTCATGAACTTCTACCCGTTTAACGACATCGACACGATTTCGCCGCGTCCGATGCTCTTTGTCGCTGGTAATCAAGCCCACTCCCGTGAGTTCAGCGAGGACGCGTACGCTGGGGCGGCTGAGCCGAAGGAGCTGTATTGGGTGCCTGGCGCTGGCCACGTCGACCTCTATGATCGCGTGGAGCTCATTCCTTTCGCCAAGTTCACCGACTTTTTCAAGAGTGGACTGAATGGCACGTCATTCGGCTAAGACATCCCATTCGCGATCTACTCCATCCTCACCAAGTTTGCTACGATAGGCTACTAGCTGATAAAATTGCGGGTGTTTGATCAACTTCACAGTTACCCGTCAGGCTCTCTGAAATTTATTTTTTAGTGTTCTGTGAATTTTATTATGTTTGAGATGTTTTTGAAATTAATTTGCGAGTCTATCAGAGATCCACACGCCTCAGTTGCCTCCTCAGGCGTAAATAGTGTTGGAGCATCATCAGTGATGCTACTGCTTACGGCGCAAGCTATGCCAAGATTCACAAATATGACGCGAGTTCAAGGTAGCGAGCTGGATAAGGGATGGGCGACTTCTGGGCAAGCGGCGGGAGAGCTGACACGCCCTGAAGGACGATACAAGGACACATCTCGGCTGGGCGACAAAGAAGGCTAACAAGGAGCACCATACGGACTAGTCTTTATCAATCAATCACTTTTCATTTCTCCACTTCAAGCCCAAGTTCCAACAAATAGTAGGTTGTATCATACCAGGCACGACAAATGCGATGGACAACACCAACACCCTTGAAATCGTGCAGTGGCTGCAGGCTAATCAGACGGAGGGCAAGCAAGTCTGACCTCCAACATATGCATCATTAAAACGCCAGTACGCAGTATTAGATGGAAACTAGACTTGTTCTTGTCGCGTAAAGAGGCAAAGAAAAAATCACCTCGGGACTTCGACGGATTCAGGGAGCACTGTCATGCGCTGCGCGCGCAGGTCACCTCAAAGAGAAGTAGAGGATTATCAATAGTCCTTAAAAGGCTCCATACCAGGATAGTGCTCGAGGAACCCATCGTTCATGTTGTCGGTGAAAGCATCGAAGGCGGGTTCGCGTGTATTCGAGAAAAGGCCAAATTTGCGGGTTTCGTCAAATGCCAACTCTGTGCAATCTTCAGGACGTTGATAGTGCTGGTAAAGTAGACGATCGACATTCAGTTTTAAAGCTGCATTGCCCGAGATCACACCGCTGCCCTTGCCTTGCGAGCCTCAGACTTTTTGAATACGAGAGATCACACCGCGCCCTTGCACTGCAAGCCTCAGGCATTTTGAATACCAGCACATCAAAGCTTGATGCGCGAAAGCTTTTGTCGTGCACCAGAGTTGGCGGTCAGGGATTGGTAGCAAAATCGAGATTAGTACTATACCCTAGTAACGTTTCTAATAGTATTTAGTGCAAAATATAGGTGTAGTCCTTAGTATTAGCGAAACATTAATATTTCAAAATATAGTAATATAATAACTACTATTTTACAGGATCAAATTCAAGCCCATTATCTTTGGTAGGCGTGTTTATCATACCTACAGTAACGAGCTCTGGGGCGATACGGATATCTAAACAAGCAGCATCTGCGCTGAGCGTTTGTCTGTTTCTAATTCACTCGTTTGTATGCGTAGTTTTTTGCCATCCATCGCACATTTAAGAGAACCAAACTTCCAGGAGTAGAAACATTCGTATCGATTCAGGGGTGATGCAGCCGTCCTCATAGCCTCTGAAAGCCCTAATGAAGCGACACTGAGTCGCAAAACTGATGTTGATTCTTCTGAAGAGATCGACCATCGAAAACGAAGTTTAATTGATAATATTATATTTTCAAATATCTCAATTAGTAACTTTAGTATATAGTTATTAACTGTAAGTAAAAAATGATATCCCATATTAGTAATATGACTTATGAGAAGAAATCAATTTTACTACCAATCCCTCTTGGCGGGCACATGGGCGTATAAATGCTGTTCATGCGCGTTTTTAAGTAGCAGCAAGCGCTTACCGCGGAACTGTTGATGACTGTGCTGCATCTGCCACACCATAGATGCTGCTACTCGTAGGAGTTGTTTTGTACTCCTACCATTGATTGATAAATCGCCGACAGCCAAGCACTTTCGTGCCGTATCTAAGTCGAGGCTGGTTCTGGGCATTCTCCAGCTGTAGAGAGTAAATAGTTTTGCGTTAGCAAGTTACCATGTGCCCCGAGATCGTGCTCTCTCGAAATCTATGGGCTTGATCTGCACATCTTGCATTTTCAGGATCCATATGACGCCGATGAAGAGCCATGTGCATAAGGTAGATCGCACGCGTGCACTGATGCTTCTGGTAAACACTGATGTACAGTCGGTTGATACGCAGTTCATATCTGGTTGCTATTAAAGGCCGCAAGACGATACCTAAGACGTCATTGGCGCATTTCTAATTCGCCAAGAGAAGCCTGTGAGCCCGTACCTTACGAACCACCGGTCGCTGTTGGGAGAAGCACCATGCTCGCACAAGCGCTACTTGTGCATTTACAGGTGTCCCTTGATATAGACAATCGAAAGAAGACGTTTTACGTCGCCTGCAAGATTGTGAAGATAAGATCTATTAGTCCCGCAAACCACAAATCGGAAACAGGCACATTTGCTCTGCTGTAGCGAGGCATCTGTTGCCCGTAGTCCTACCTTTTGCCTGGATGTATAATGCAACATCAACATTTTGAAACACTAGCACTCCGCAATACTCACTTGTCGATTTCCTCTATTTAGCAGCATCCTGCTGACATGAAGAAAGACCGATTCACCGCCAATCCATTCCCAGAGGTGCGAGTATCGGAGAGAGAGCAGAAAGAGCTCATCAGCCTCGTCGACATCTACGTGGACGATTATCTGAAGAAATACGAGCACTTCGCAGTCGTTGACAAGCACCAGGTTAACATGCGACGCTGGGAGCACGTCAAGTCCAAGGACAATCTGCACGTTTACACAGAGCGCAGTCGAAAGGAGCTTCAACGGAACGGTATGTCGCCGGAGAACTCTCTTAGCGCGACCCAGAGGCTACAGGCCGATTCGGTCAAGCCGGACCTACCCGTGATGTTGAGCGTGGGTTCGTTCGTCGGTGAGATGGACGACCTCATGTTTGGAGTCGTGAACCCAACGCTGGACACGATGCGCATCAAGGCCTCATACGTTCACGATCTCGACAGCGCCGCCGTGCTGCACTCGGTGCTCAAACCCAGTAAAGCAGACCCATTCCAATCACTTGTCATCAAATGGATGGCGATCGACGTGCCGCTGCAGTCCACGAGTCTAGTCAAGAGCCGCGATTTCGTGTATATCGAGGCGACCGGCGTCACCTACCTCGCTAATGGCGACCGCGTCGGCTACCACCTGCTCCATTCCATCGATTTCCAGCAGACTAAGCCGTTGCCAAACAAGATTCGCGGGAACCTGTCGGTTTTCAGCTGCTTCAAGCAGATCGACCACAACATCGTCGACAACTACGCTTGCGGCATTATTGACCCTGGAAACGAGATCATCCGGTCTTTCTTGACGTCGATTGCCGCAAAGGTCATGCTCTCCGCGACAAACTACGTGTACTGCGGACAAATGAAGAAGCTGTCGTGGTTGTTACAGCACCACCACTCAGCTTTCGCTCGCGAAGATCGAAAAGCGCGAAGGAAGCAATGCGTAGTCTGCGGCAAGAACACGACCCATGCCATGGGAAGCATTGGCAGAAGCACTTGCAAAATCTGCTACGGCAGTGTTTGCTACTCATGCAAGATCCGCCAGCGTATCAGCTTTATCGCAGTTGGCGGACAGCTAATTCAGCGGAGAATTGTCATTTGCGCTAGATGTATGAGCGAGTCAACCCACTGGAACGCACAGGAGGTTGCAAGGGACCAAGTTTCGATCTACGAGACTTGTGCGAGCTTCGAGTCTCGCACGGTCTACTCGGCATTGTCGCTGTTGGAAACGTCCATGTCGTCGTTCGATGAGGAGAACTGGCGAGACGTGTAAGTTGTTAGTCAGCTAGCTGCGAATAGTTGGATCGTTGTTACTGTTGAGTGCCGTAGTGTTCGTGGCATAAGTTTGAATCTATTCTCTTGTTGTCATATTCGCTGTTTACATCAACAGATATCCTTGTCGCCATTAAATCGAACGCGTCAATACTTCTGGTGGGCAGACTGAGCTTTTGTGTTTGCAGCTGTATTGGAAGCACAAGTGAAAGGCGAAAACAATGATCTTCATGTGGCTACTCTCTGAAAACACCAACAACAGTGCTACTGCCATCACGGTACATGTAGTAAGTCCCACTCCGCCGAGCTTCTGATGACATCATTACTTGTGAGGCAGGCAGGCAACTTGTTCTTGACTCCTTGGTTTCACTCGCAGTCAACCTTTCCGGCCAGAGCAATTTGTCGATACAGTAATGTAGCGCGCTCAACCCCAAGACTTCACGTTGCTGCCTTTATTGTAAAAGTCCGTTTAGTTTTTGTATCCTGACAGGACCAAATACTTTGGTCGTCATAATTCGGTTGTAATTAGGCAAAATTTGATGGTCGTAATGCTGCCGAAGGAGCAGATTCAGCGACTGCTGTGAATAGGAAACCCCACCGGCGACCTACATGTTTGTGTGATATAGAAGCGATACCTCCACGGCCCTGCTGCGGACACGACGATGGCCTTCCTGCGGTGGTGCCTTGTGCTGGTCGTCGCGCAGTCTAACACGATTGACAACTCTTGCGCCTTCAGAGTTGTCGAGTTGAGGCACTCGTAGGACAAGGCCGCAATTCGGTAGAAGCCGATAAGCTTCCCGTGGTAATACAAGGTTTTGTCCGTGCGTGGTCTGCCAGACCGTTACGGGGGTCGTCAATACAATGTTTGCGGCCAACCTTCGAACAGCTGCCGGTACCTGAGTTGAGGAGTGTGGAAGTTGAAGGGGCTTGCTAACACCATTTGCCTCATCGAAACTATGGTTTCCCGCTTACTCAGCGCCATGTGCAACGTCGCATCTGTTCATCCGGAGCCATTCCGTCCTTAGGCATCTCAGTGTCGTGCAAGTTGGCTCCACAACGTGAGACTTTGGCCATGTCCCTTCCGTTGAGCCTCAGTTGTTGATTGCCCACCATGGCAAAGGACCGCTTCACCGTGAACCCGTTCCCGGACGTGCGAGTATCCGATCTCGACCGGCAAGAGCTGATCAATCTTGTCGACATTTACGTGGGCGACTACGTCAAGAAATACGAAGACTTCGTCGTCGTCGAGAAGCGCCAAGTGGACAAGCGACGCTGGGAACACGTCAAGTCCAAAGCCAAGATGAACGTGTATGCGGAGCGCACGCGCAAAGAGCTCGGACGCCGGGGCATTGAGCCGGGGAACTCTCTGAGCGCAACGCAACGTGTGCAAGCCACCTCAACCTCGAAAGACCTCCCTGTCGTGATGAGTCTCGGAACTTTTGTTGGTGAACTGGATGACCTCATGCTCGGCGTCGTGAGCCCAACGCTGGACGACATGCGCGTCAAGGACACCTATCTGCATGACGTAGATGATGCCGCGGTGTTGTGCCAGGTGGTCGTACCCAGTAGAGAAGACCCGTTCCGCTCGGTCGTTGTCAAGTGGATGACAATCAACATGCCTCTACAGTCCACAAACCTGGTCAAGAGCCGCGATTTCGTCTTCATCGAGGCGACCGGCATCACGTACCTCGCAAACGGCGACCGGGTCGGCTACCAGTTACTTCACTCCATCGAGTTCCCGCAGACTAAGCCGCTTTTGAACAAAACCCGCGGGAATTTGTCGATCTTCAGCTGCTTCAGAAGGAAGCGCCTGGATGTGATCGAAAGCTTCGCGTGGGGAATCGTCGACCCGGGAGGTGAAATCATACGCCCGCTAGTGGTCCCTGTGGCTGCCAATTTGCTGCTCTCGGGGCCAAGCTACGTGTACTGCGGTCAGATGAAAAAACTGTCTTGGATGCTACAGCGCCACCGCTCCTCCTTCGATCATCCAGAAGCCGAGACCAAACAAAAGAAACCGTGCGTCGTCTGCGGTAAGAAAACGAATTACGCCATGAGGAGCATCGGCAAGAGCTCGTGCAAAATCTGCTATGGCAGTGTTTGCTCTTCGTGTAAGATCCGCCAGCGCATCAGCTACATCCCGCTCGACGGTCTGCTACTTCGCCGGAAGATCGTCATCTGTGCTCGGTGCATGCTGAAGGCCACCCGCTGGAACGCGCAGGAGGCCGCGAGAGACCAAGTGTCGAGCTACAAGGTCTACACAAGCTACGAGTCCCGTACCGCGTACTCAGCAATAGAATCGTCCATGTCATCGCACGACAAGTGAAGTCAACTAGAACTCGTCTAATTTTTTTTTTTACAGGAGCGAACTAACAATGCATGGAGACTACGAATGCATCGTTGATTTTTGGTCCGCCCACACCAATAAGATCAAATCCTGCACCCCCCCCCCCCCCCCCCCCCCCCGCGTATGGAACGGGTCCCGCCCGCCCCACACTACAGCCGGCTGCGTTATATTAGAAGGGAACCCAGCATGCTACTTCAAAATCCAGCTCACGCGAATAGGTTGTCGTAGATTGTCGTAGATAAAGCTCCGTAGTGCTCAATAAGCCACTCACAAATGTGTTCCGTAGTCTCTTCGTCGTATCATTAACCGCTCGGATGGTAGACCCTTCACGACGCTGGGACTACAGCATCAAAACAACGTCAAACTTTGACCACGCGGCAGCATTATCCATCGCTGCCGTCGTGCAGCCCTCGGACCGATTCTTCTGTAACCAGAAAATTACATTAGTCGCAACCTCCGGGTCGTCGGCAGCCAAGCACATCGCATCGGTGGTGCATCCCTCCGTCCCATTGCGATGCAGCCACTTGACAACGTCCAATTTACCGCAACGCGCAGCTCCATCCATCGCTTTGGTTGTACAACCAGCGCTTGAGTTGTCATGCAACCATTTCACCACTTCCAGGTGACCATTCTTCGCCGCACCGTCCATAGCTGCAGAGGTGAAGCCTTCGCTCCGAATCGCATGCATTCACTGCGCCATCTTATAGATGTCCATTCGACGCTGCTTCATCCATCGCATCAGTGGTACAGCCCTCACTTCTGTGCTGGTGAAGCCACTGCACGACTTCAAGATGGTTGTTGGCGGCAGCTTGATCCATCGCTGCTGTCGTGCATATGCGACCAGCCCCAAACAATGCACCGCGTCTTTTTCGTTTGCTTCCAATGCTTCCAGTGAAGAGGCCAACCGCGCTGTGCAGATAGTTTACCACGGCCAGATGACCATTTCTTGCTGCCGCATCAATGGCATTGGCGTCGCGCGTCTGCCCAGGATCCCGTGGACTTCTCCGTGGTTCTTCAAGCTCAAATAGGCCCATGCGTGGATCATCCTCGAATATGTCAAAGAGCCACTGGACAACGTCCATATAACCTTTCGTAGCAGCATCTACCGTCGTTGCTGCCGACAACAAGGACAGATCATACTGTGGAAGCCTTGGGACGATAGGTCGTGTCAGAGGAAAATAGCGGCTAGTCTGAATTCCACCCCAATAGCGCCCATAGAGGTACTTCACCATGCTGAGCTGGCCACACCTCGCAGCGTAGTCCAAAGCTCGAACTGCTTCTACCAACCTGTTCGGTATCATCCAGTGTTACGACGTCAAGCCGGTCCTTCTCCACCGCAGCAAATATGGCCATATTGGGGTGTTTCACGTAGCGGTGGGAAAGCAACCACTCCATGGCATCGATACGGCCCATTTCTGATGCTTTCCAAAATCTGGAAGCGTACCATATGCGCTCCAGCAGGGCGATGGAGTTGAATATCACAGCGTCTCGGAGCTCCAACTCCACTGCAGAGTCCAGGAAGGCGGAAGTGGCTTCGATCACGTGCTGTAAGGAGGAGAAACTGGGTTTGGACTCGTATGACAGCGTCGGGATGAGCAAAGGGGAGGAAGGGGAGGGGGGGGCAACGCCTTCACGGTTTACCTGCAGTTGGGTGGCATATCGTACCTGCTAGATATGTTATGGGTACAGTTGGGTTATTTCGAAGGGGCTTGTGTTGTGTACGTAATGATAGGCGTAGAATCTGTGACTTGTGCGGCAGAGAAGGAAAACAAGAGGCCCATCGCTCCAAATTGGAGCAGCCACACGTGCGCAACCATTGTAGACCATCACGTAGGACAGTCTTCTCGTTGATGTGGCCATTCCACTGTACCATCGAGCGCGCCTGTATGGGAAGTTCTAGCTGAACACGTAGCGCTGTCTTCGTCAGCGTGCCTGTAGGCGTTTTGATAATCCACCCGGTGTTGTAATTGCAAGTCCTAGCTGTGGTAATGGTTGACGTGTACTTGAGGAACTCACTACGACGAAGTCTGTGGCACGGAATGACTGAAAGTACTTGCCACAGTGCCCGATGGTCTTCGCTATTCTGTAGGCAGAAGCGAGTGTCTGAATGATATCTCTCCAGACTGAAAACCGCTGAACAAGGTGGTCGAAATTCGCGTCCTCATTCAGCACAGACATGGTCGCTGCCAATACAGTAACACGGTGTTAAACGTTAAACGCAAAAGCGCGAAGCCTTTCGCCGGGACAGCGCAGACGAGATCAAGCGTGAATATGGATTCGTCCGAACACAATACCCATTGAGGGATGCAGTGAGCAGATGCACCGCATGCGGCAGCTGAACAGTATATTGTTCTACATGATGTCCTTAGGCGTGGAGACGCCATACAAATTCGCATCGCTTGTGTTAAGACTCACCGATGCCGCAGCCTCATTTGACGATTTACTTCTGCAAGAACACCCGAAGCAGATCAACCGAACCTGCCGGCATGACGAAAGACCGCTTCGCCAGTAGTCCTTTCGCCGACGTGCGTGTTTCCGACCTGGAACGGCACGAGTTAATCAACCTTGCCGATATCTACGTGGAAGACTACATCGAAAAGTACGAGGAGTTCGTCGTTACTGGCAAGCGTCGTGTGGACAAGCATCGCTGGCAACATGTCAAGTCCAAGGACAACCTTCACGTGTACACAGAGCGCAATCGGAAGGTCCTCAGTCGGGCGGGTGTGACATTGAAAGACTCGTTGAGCGCAACGCAACAGCTACGACCCAGCTCCACTATACGGGATCCGCCGGTGGTGCTGAGCGTAGGTACCTTTTCCGGTGAGTTGGACGATCTCATGTACGGAGTCGTGAATCCAACGCTGGACGACATGCGCATCAAGGCTTCGTACGTTCACGGCTTCGGCAGTGCCGCCGTCCTGTGCTCTGTGCTTGAGCCTACCAAAAAATACCCATTTCGATCGATCGTCATCAAGTGGATAGCAGTCGATATGCCTCTGCAGTCCACGAACCTAGTCAAGAGTCGCGATTTCGTGTTCATCGAGGCGACTGGCACTACGTATCTCTCGAACGGGGATCGCGTCGGCTACCACTTGTTGCACTCCATCGAGTTCCCGCAGACCAAGCCACTACCGAACAAGATCCGTGGGAATTTATCCATGTTTGGCTGCTTCAAGAGGAAACACCGCCAAGTCATCGAGAACTTCGCTTGGGGAATCGTAGATGCCGGCGGTGAGATAATGCGTTCACTCGTGATCGCAGTCACCGCGGATGCCCTCCTCTCTGCAACGAACTACGTTTATTGCGGCCAGATGAAAAAGCTGGCTTGGGTTCTCCAGCACCCACACTCAGTGTATGGTTTTGACGACCAGACCCGATCGAAGACGCGGTGTGTGGTCTGCAGCAAGAACACGACGTACACAATTGGAAGTATTGGCAAAAGCAAATGTGGAATCTGCCATGGCAGTGTGTGCTACTCATGCAAGATCCGGCAGCGCATCAGCTTCATTTCGTGGGATGGCAAGTTGGTTCAGCGCAAGATCGTCTTCTGTGGTCGGTGTGTAGGCAAATCAAATAAAATGAGCGCGCAAGACCCTGCAAGAGCCGAAGTGACAGGCTTCGAGGTGTGTACAACCAGTAATTCCCTGTCTTGGGTGGACACGTCTGGGTCCTCGCTCGATCAGATAAGCTGATAACAAAGTTGCCAGGTAGTTGGTAAAGTGTAGGGGTGCACGTGTTGCATAGGAATACAAGACACTCGCGTTCCGTTCAGAATGATCAAGTACATCGTGAGATTATCCCATTTATTTCAAGTCAACTGCTGTACGATACGGTGATCGTAGTTCTTTACTTCACGGCTTGGGTAACATGTAGCATTATTTCTTATTATGGCTTGATGATCAATATCCGGGCTTGACCACCAATTAAGCGTCGATTTCGCGAAAGTGACCACTTTTTTGCACCTAACAATGTAGCTTCCGCTTGTTTTATTCGTAGCTCAACGCCATATTGACGTATGCGCTTTCAATCATGCTTAGCGAGCCCCATGGCATACCCTTCTACTTCGAAGTACTTCGTACGAATCAAACGGTACGTATAACCTACGATCCAGCTCAGCACAAACAGCCGAACTAACTTTGTTCGCTGTCTTGGGCTCTGATTGTAGCCCATGTTGTCGACAATTCATGTTTTAGTCTCAATGATTTCCGACGTTGGGGAACCTTAAAGAGAAAGTTAGGTTCACAAACACAAGAACTCATTTCTCCATCGGAAAATTCCTAGCAAAAAGTGTAAGCAGCAAGCTTCTAGTAGTCTATCTTTCTTCGAAATACAGAATCGTTTTCGTCACGGTCGCTCTTTTCAAACAGTTTGAATGAGTCGTATCTAGCTGCAGAACAATTAATTGTCTAGCTCGTATTGTCCTGGGAACGGGTCACCATGTTGGGTGCTACTCAGTCATCGAGGTGACCTTGTGGTTAAATAGCATTTGGGGATAATCACGGTCGAAGTGCGTAATTCCACAATACAAATACCACCTATATTTTCTGTTTCGCCGTCAGGGCACTAATAAACCTAGTCAACAACTGATGATTCCATCGTGTTCGATTGAGAAGACGAAGAGATGGCCTTGTAAGCTTCGTAGCCCACCGCTTGGTCCCTCGCCGCCTCCTGCGCCTCGCACTTGGTTGCCATGCCCACGCACTTCGCGCAGAATGTAATTTTGCTTTGAAATAGCTGGTCGTCCCGACCAATGAAGCTGATCTGTTTGCGAATTTTGCACCGGTAACACACACAACCATAGCACAGCTTGCATGTGCTCCTGCCAATACCGCGTATTTTTCCACGTTGAGTCTTCTTGGTGCAGCTTACACACTCTTCCTTGTTTCTCGCCAGTTCTTGAGTTTCAAAGGCCGAGTGGCGTCGCTGCAGCATCCATGATAATTTCTTCATCTGTCCGCAGTAAACGTAATTGGTCGCCGAGAGCAAAGCTTCTGCCGCAGCTGGAATTAACAGAAACCGCATAATGTCGCCTCCAGGATCAATGATCCCCCTTGCGAAGTTGTCGATTACGTTGTGGTCGATCTGCCGAAAGAAGCCAAACACCGACAGGTTCCCGCGGATGCTGTTCGCCAGTGGCTTCGTCTGAGGGAAATCGATGGAGTGGAGCAAGTGATACCCCACGCGGTCGCCGTTAGCGAAGTGCAGGATCCCAGTTGCTTCAATATACACGAAGTCCCGACACTTGACCAAGTTCGTTGACTGGAGCGGCACGTCGATCGTCATCCACTTCACCACCAGTGATCGGAACGGTTCCTCTTCGCTCGGCTGCACTACTGGACACAGCACTGCAGCACTGTCGAGGTCGTGCACGTATGAGGCCTTAATGCGCATAACGTCCAGTGTCGGGTTCACAACACCAAACATGAGGTCGTCCATCTCGCCAACAAAGGTACCAGTACTCAGCATCACAGGCAGTTCCTTGTCTGGGGCAGTATTGTCATCTGAGAGTTCTGTGTTCGATACGTTCTTCGCCACGAGTCCCTTCCGTGCGAGCTCCTTGACACTGCGTTCAGTATAGATGTGCAAATTGTCTTTAGACTTGACGTGCGCCCAGCGTCGCTCGTCCACCGTGTGCTTGTCGACGACGACGAAGTCCTGATACTTCTGGAAATAGTCCTGCACGAATCCATCGACGAGTTCAATTAGCTGCTGTCGCTCTTCCTCGGATACGTGGACATTCGGGTAGGGGTTCGCAGAGATGAATCTGTCCTTGGGCATTGCGCTATCGGCGAGGAAGATTGGCAACTGAGCCCAGCTCACTTATTATCTTCAGGTGAGCGCGCGTGTGTTGATGACAGCGGATAGGGTAGCCGTAAACCACCAGCATATATTGCTCAGGGAGTGCCAGTGCGATTGGGAGGATTGTGCTCTCTTCAACTTGACAGGCGTCAGCAGCGAAGATTCACCTACCAGAAGGCGCAAAATAATCTGCTCCCATAACGCCACCTTTGAACACAAGCTCCCGCAATGCACAACCTAAAAAGCCGCGCCTCCTGGAGTTGCCAAGAAATCCTGACAACTTGGCAAGAATTCTCATGTGTCAAACATAAAGTGATGTACAAAACACAGTCCAATTAAAGTTGTCACAACGTATCTAGCAGATTCCAAGATTTGCTTTTCAGGTAAACCGTGAAGGTGTTGCCTCCCCCTCCTCCCCTTTGCTCATCCCGACGCTGTCATACGAGTCCAAACCCAGTTTCTCCTCCTTACAGCACGTGATCGAAACTACCCCCACCTTCCTGGACTCTGCAGTGGAGTTGGAGCTCCGAGACGCTGTGAAATTCAACTCCATCGCCCTGCTGGAGCGCATATGGTACGCTTCCAGATTTTGGAAAGCATCAGAAATGGGCCGTATCGATGCCATGGAGTGGTTGCTTTCCCACCGCTACGTGAAACACCCCAATATGGCCATATTTGCTGCGGTGGAGAAGGACCGGCTTGACGTCGTGACACTGGATGATACCGAACAGGTTGGTAGAAGCAGTTCGAGCTTTGGACTACGCTGCGAGGTGTGGCCAGCTCAGCATGGTGAAGTACCTCTATGGGCGCTATTGGGGTGGAATTCAGACTAGCCGCTATTTTCCTCTGACACGACCTATCGTCCCAAGGCTTCCACAGTATGATCTGTCCTTGTTGTCGGCAGCAACGATGGTAGATGCTGCTACGAAAGGTTATATGAACGTTGTCCAGTGGCTCTTTGACATATTCGAGGATGATCCACGCATGGGCCTATTTGAGCTTGAAGAACCACGGAGAAGTCCACGGGATCCTGGGCAGACGCGTGACGCCAATGCCATTGATGCGGCAGCAAGAAATGGTCATCTGGCCGTGGTAAACTATCTGCACAGCGCGGTTGGCCTCTTCACTGGAAGCATTGGAAGCAAACGAAAAAGACGCGGTGCGTTGTTTGGGGCTGGTCCCACATGAACGACAGCAGCGATGGATCAAGCTGCCGCCAACAACCATCTTGAAGTCGTGCAGTGGCTTCACCAGCACAGAAGTGAGGGCTGTACCACTGATGCGATGGATGAAGCAGCGTCGAATGGACATCTATAAGATGGCGCAGTGAGTGCATGCGATTCGGAGCGAAGGCTTCACCTCTGCAGCTATGGACGGTGCGGCGAAGAATGGTCAACTTGAAGTGGTGAAATGGTTGCATGACAACTCAAGCGCTGGTTGTACAACCAAAGCGATGGATGGAGCTGCGCGTTGCGGTAAATTGGACGTTGTCAAGTGGCTGCATCGCAATGGGACGGAGAGATGCACCACCGATGCGATGGACTTGGCTGCCGACGACCCGGAGGTTGCGACTGATGTAATTTTCTGGTTACAGAAGAATCGGTCCGAGGGCTGCACGACGGCAGCGATGGATAATGCTGCCGCGTGGTCAAAGTTTGACGTTGTTTTGATGCTGCAGTCCCAGCGCCGTGAAGGGTTTACCATCCGAGCGGTTAATGATACGACGAAGAGACTACGGAACACATTTGTGAGTGGCTTATTGAGCACTACGGAGCTTTATCTACGACAATCTACGACAACCTATTCGTGTACGCTGGAGTTTAATGCGCTACGTCGTACTTTGGATTTCTTCTCGAATGCATCTGAAACCAAAATGGACCACTATTTTGAACGCCCTCCATTGTTTCATCCACATGAAGGTACCGATCGTGCTCTGTCAATAGTGATGGCCAAACCAAATGGAAGTCAACTCTGCCCGTCATGTAACTGCTGTTATAGCCAGGTGAGTTCATCGGGCTGTCTGACATTGCTGCTGTTGTCTCTCTATGCGGACTCCTCAGTGGATCTGAGTGCGTGCAAGAACTCGGTCAAGTTGTGCAAAGCGGTCAACATACTGAATCGTATCTGGAAGAAAACGTCGGGAACATCGACCAGGAACCTCGCAATGCTCTATCTTCGATCCACAGGTTCACTTGGACGGACAGTCCCAATTGACACTGGCCCTAAAAGGAGCGGTTCGTCATGGACATCACGAAGTGATCCAGCTGCTTTTTGCCGAATTTCCGGGATTCCTCTTTGGATTGGATGTCGTGACTCTAGCTACCAGTCTGGACATCCCTTCATATGGAGACGGAGTGAGTTCGTTCAATAGAAGATCGTGGGATACTGAGGCAGACACTATTTTGTTTAGTGCCATTTTTCTTCGTAAAAACTTGAAGAGTGGATCTACTGCGTTCTTGTGATGACAGCTCTGCAATGGAGCTAGTCTATCTGAACCGGGCTTGACGTCGAATAGAGAATATATTTCCTGGATTCACAAACTGAAGGCGAATATCAGCCCTGTCAACTGAGTGGGATGATGATCGATGAGCTGTTAACGGACAAAATCAACTTTATACCCGACGCATTAAGAGGCAAGTGAGGTCCTCCAACGGAAGCTGCATCGATGACAGAGATTGAGCAATTTTTTAAACAGTACCGGAGGCAGTTTTTCTGAACGACATTCGCTATTCGCTCTCCTGGTGATTGCTTAGAAGTCGAGATCATCAGACAAAACGTCAGACCCGGACAGAGATGCCATCACACTGTAGGCCTGGTAGCCCTCAGCCTGGTCACGTGCGGCAGGCAGCGCATCCAGCTGCGTGACTTCGCTGATACACTTGACACAGAACGTGATTTTGTGGCGCAGTAGCTTCCCGTCCGGCGTAAGAAAGCTGATCGCTTTGGGTCGCTTGCATTTCAAGCAGACAGGGCTCATGCACAGCTTACAAGTGCCCTTCCGGAAGGCACCGACCCTCGGAAGCCCGAAGCTACCAGGTCCAAGGTTCCGCTCGCACGTTGCACACGATTTATCACCGGCGAGAATACTGCGAGTGCTTCTTCGGTGGCGCTCCAGCCGCGTCTCCGCTTGCCGATGCTGAAGTTTCCACGTTAGTTTCTTGGCTTGGCCGCAGATCACATAGTTGGTGGTCGAGAGCAGGGCCTTGGCCGACGCTTCCAGAGCCACAGAGCGGAACACCTTGCCTCCAGGATGGACCGTGTCCAAGGCGAAGGTGTCGATGACGTTGTGGCTGATCTGCCTGTAAAACCCAATGATGCGGTGCTTGGCACGAATCGTTCCGGGAAACGGCTTCGTTTGGGGGAAATCGATCGAATGCAGCAGCTGGTACCCGACCCGGTCTCCGCTAGCAAAGTGAAGGATGCCCGTCGTCTCCAAGCAGACAAAGTCGCGGTTCTGGATTAATCCTGTCTGGTTCAGCGGCAGATTGATCTGCGTCCATTTTACTGACACCGACCGGAACGGGTCGTCCGCGGTGGGCAGCACAATGTTGGCAAGTACGGCTCCGTCACTGTAGTCCTTCACGTACGAGGCCTTGACGCGCATGATTTGCTGGGTCGGGTTCACAGTGCCGAACATGAGGTCATTCAGTTCCCCTTCGAAGGTCCCGACTGCGAGGATCACTGGCATATGCTTCTGCCAATTGTCGGACGTGTCTTGACTCAGCATTGGTTCGTTCTCCGCGTCGCTCCAATCTTTGCGCTCCACGTACACGTGCAAGTTCTTGTCGTCACCAATTGCCTTCCACTGCGCCCGCTTCACCTTACGCTCGTCCTCGACAACGAACGCCTCGTATTTTGGGAAAACTTCGTGGATGAGGTCTCTCTCCAGCTCAAGAAGCATTTCACGATCTGCCGCTGTGAGTACGAGGTTCGGATACGGATTCGTGGTGAAGCTTGCTTTGCCCATGGTGATACGTGCTGGATTAGACGCAGTTTGAATTGTGGCTGAAGAAGCCGAGCTCAGCTCCCGGTGCAAGATTTTGTGATCGCCACCAAAGTCTTGTGCAGGATCGCCGCAACCTGAATGAGTAACGCGCACGTACCCGAGAGGGTTACCCGACACGGGCGAGACGTGACCTGCGCCATCTCGTCAAGGCAGAAGAATACCAAGATTGAGGTGGTACAGTTGATAGAGTGCACGCGTGGATCTGATGTCTGCAATGCGATGAAACGTTTCGAGGTCATGGAGAGGAGGGATTTGATGTGCCGCAGGCAACAACTTCAACGCTTGGCGGTAAGATCGGCCGATAACATAATTTAGGATTTTGACTGCCATAATATAAGATTATGAACGGAATCGATCGATTCGTGTTGTTTACACAAAACTTTAATTCCCATATATCATTTTCGAAAGAGTGCCCGACTAATTGAAGAGGCACGAAGCACCGCGTCAAACGATATGATGCTTACGAACTGTTTGGATGTTTCTAAAGTTGTCCTTCTTTTGTACCTAACAACAAAAACATGCAAGTTGCTTTCACCCGACCAGCACTGATTTTCACAAAAAATTCCTCATCCATGTAATGACATTTTAATGACATATTATAATTATGCTTACCGTGGTTCACTTTAAGTACGATATCATGACCTTTATGGGAGGGGGTCACGCAACATCAGCTGGAAACACATAATGCACAGGGTGTGGGCCGATTCGACCGTACAGACATTATCTGAGAACAACTATTCAGTTTTAGCCAAATGACGTAAAAACGCATGCTCCCTCGGAAAGCATTGAGTTCTCGAGCCCAGATGTGCTACACACTTGGTAGCTTTGGCATTTCGGAAACGAAGCAGCTCGTACAAGAGTGTGAGTACGCATGATCTGCTCTGTAACGGGGTACACCGACGTGTACCCATGTTACATAAAGAGTGACGGGATGTCCCTATTTAACGTCCATGGTACGTGGTACCAGTTGGCAGTGAGCTAACCATTGGGTACTTGTTTAGCTTTTACTATAGTTGACCTAGAGTTTGTAAGGATCAAGCTTGGCTCACCTATAATATATTCAGTCTTTAAACCTACCGTCTAAGTCGTAGTCGAATCCCTCAGGCCGGGAACCGTGAACTTGTTGTTCACCGAGAGCTTACGCTCTCTAGCACTTCCTCTGTGCACGGTGTTGTGTGCCCCGTCATATGCTCATACGAACAAGGGCAATCATACTCAGAATGGCGCATGGTGATGGATCCCATTTTGTCCTTAATTGGGGAAGAGACTGGTGCATTGCCTCCAACTTCAACAACAGAACAGCAGGCTTCAATCCTCTGTATCACTGGTGTAAGCAGCCTGCCACAAAAGATTCACGCAGGACTACTCAATTGAACATCACGATAATGTTGGGTCTAGTTTGTGAAACAGAACACAACACCAGTCGAAACGCACGCACATTATAGTACATGCCCCGGAAGCCCATCCAAGTTACTAGCGCTCTCCTCAGAAGTACAGCTCCGGCATACTTCGGCTACGGTGTCTAGAACGTACCGATGCCAGAGATTGCTATGTCTACCATCCAACGGCCAGAGAGTCCACTGGTACAACCAGCCCACGTTAAGCAGCCTCAAGGTCAGCGCATCCCCGACGCTTGGCTGTAATGGGTCTGCTTAGACCCACTACTTAAGCTTACACGTGTGCGCACGTGTATGAGGAAGCGTAGGAGTAATTTACTTAAGTTTAGTATACTTGTATCCGCAAGTATACTGAAACCTAGATAAATGAACCAAACGAAAGCTTTGGTGGTAAATGAGAACTGTATTGATTGTAAATGGGGTTTCCTCCTAAAACTGATATTTCTAATGAGAGGTTCTGCCATTGGATGGCTGGCAGAACCCCTATCTATTGAATGACTCTCATTGGTAGAAAGGTGTTACTTTCTACCAGTCATATGCCTTTTGCTATGAATGTGGACCACCCTGTGGTGATCACCTGAATGTATGCCTTAGTGCATGTTGCACTAAGATAGGAGGTGAACCGAATGTGTAGCCCCGCTACACTTGGCAACGTAAACTAAACATTCGAATTTTCGACGGTATCAAGGCATTGATAGAGGTAGGGGTTTCATGCAATGGTTCGTGTGCCAAATGCGCGAAGCCGAGGCTGCAAGCGGTTTTGCGTGGAGCAAAAACGACAAGGTGAATTGGTTGGTCCGTTAACAGTTACAGCAACGGCTAGGTAAAAATGGTTTGGCAGTGAACCAACAGTTGAACACATGACGGGGCGGATGCTCGAGATGGGCAACGTGCGAATCACTCTAGAGCAGAGTATGAAGCCGAACACTTCTCTGAAGAAATCAAAGCGCACATGAACTGAACATTAATAATATTTGGTGGCCGTTAGTAGCTTGTGGTCGGACCGAAAAACCTCATCCTCGACGACATCGTACGTCATGCTGCTTCCCGCGATGCGTGGGGTTATGCTCTCGAGGTTCAACCTCGCTCGGATGGACTATACCAAGCAAGCAGAGAGGTTGGCGCAGTGCGTACAGTCTGTAAAGTGTGGGATAAACAACACCAAGCAAATGAGCGGGTCGTGACTGCATGCGAAGGTGAGTCAAAGCCGAAGCTCAGTAAGTGCTGTATTTGCAGATCGGAAACCCACCTCAAGGCCGCATGCCCTGCTCGAAAAGACACCAGCGGAAACGAGGCGTGGCCTACACGCTAGCCGTGTTAGGCATGACACGGACAGCGGTGACTGCAGAGACTATTGGATTCTCGGCTCTTGATCTAGCCGATGCCTCGTGCACGATATGCGTTTACTGGAGAACTCACGAGAATACTCAAAAATCTGCCTCAGAACTGGGGCTGGAAAGCAACTTGTTAAGATGTAGGGAAGTGTCCTTCTCCAATCCCGTAGGACAAACGCAAATGGTGCGAGTTCAAGACGTTCAGCTAGCACCCAAGTTAACGAGAAACCTGCTTTTATACGGACTATGGGAGAGGGGACCTCGAGATGGAGGACAACCAGTAATTGATGTGGGCCGAAAGAACAACGGGCGGGTAGTTTGGGCAGGGACAGTGTCGGCTGTGGTGCTGCCAGCGGATGTCATCATGAATGTGCTCGATGCAGATGACAAGAAGGAGGCGGCTCCCTGAGAGGGATCGCTCATGCGTTTTTTTTTTAAGTGACTGGATCATTTTGCATTAGCCACAATTGAGCTCATAGCTCGTGAGCCTGGGTGTCGTACTTAAATGACCGATAAGGCACGAGACAGCCGATTGATCATTCACGTCTGTCTGCATCGTACTCCTTTTTTATCTAAGCGCGAGTTATCTCAAACGTTGTAAAATCCTTGGTCACGGTGTAGTCATGGTTGCCAACGAGTGCATAATATTATTATTTGACTACCTCCCACTTTGACATCGATGTTACAAGCAGGTCAATAGACGAGTGGATCTCCTCTACGTTTTTTATCCAGTTTAGCTATTGATGTTTGACTACAAAACATATCGAGGTTTTTCATATATTTCGGAAAAGATAGGTTTTCATTTTAATGAGATACTTCGCCGATCGCTCATGACATTGGACCTTATCGACACCGATACCACCAACGCCATAGCATTGGTTCCGATAATGTGCCTATTCAATTTCTCCAACATGATTGCTACGCAAATCACACTGTATCCGCTGTCGTTATAGGAGATGCAAATGATAGTAGGTAATCGTTGTACGCAGTGCTGCAGCTGGCAGCGTGCACTATCGGTTTCAATGTCGCGGATTAGATCCATCAACTGCAGGTGGATAGCGGTGGTCGCTCTGGGATCTTGAGCCGTTAACGAGACCGCACGGGGCCAAGCAGCAGCTCGTGTGACCGAAGGAGGCTTGGAGCAGGTTGTCGAATGGGAGGCGTACCACCGCAACAGCAGCGGTGGTTTAAGCCGTAGAACTCGTCCGTGAGCATTATGGTGTGTGATGCTTCATGTATTCGCTGTTGTAGCTGACGGTGCTCAAGTGAAAAAATGCTGGGAATAGATGGCGCCCCCCCCCCCCCACACACACACACACTAGTTAAGCATACGTAACGATTAAAGACGTCAGACGTAAGTGTGCCTCGTGTCATGCTGATTTGTGCGATTCATACATGTGCGTATGTGCGATTTACCGTTTGTTCGTCGTGTCACAAGCAGTCGACTACAACATTTGCCACCGTAACAAAGAGCTCATGAACATATTTGCTGTAGTACAAAAAGCGGGCATTTATCGATTGGCGAAAAACAGTGTCGACCGAAATGCCGGGGTGGGAGATCATTAGGTCTCCCGGAGGATGGAAGAAAGCACCCACAACTAAATTTCGACTGTGCCTTCAAGCACTCTTTGCGGTTCGTGTGTCCGCAAGCTCTATTGAGGGTATTGAGGGTTACCGGTTTGGTATCGGTTGTTGACCGTGAACCGGTTAACCCGAACCGGTCCAATCCGAACCCACGCCGATTACGCCACCGACGATTACGCCACTGTCGATTACGCCACCTGTGGGTACAAGATTGTAGGCACAAGATGGGCTTCGACGTGGCGCTCTCTCATTGGCTGAAGTAATTCAGTATCCAGTCAAGAATCAAGTAGTGTGTATCCAGTAGGTCTAGAGTAGCGAGAAGGCTAGCGAGTTAAAGACCTCAATCAATCACTTTCGAATCTTCGTTCTACCCCTCAAGTGGTTTCCAGTCTCCGCTCCGGTCTCGCCCCGAGTGCTGCCATCCCTCCGCTCCGTCAAGCTTCGGTGTCAAGATCCATACCTTCCATCAAGCTCTGCGATTAAAATATACTCGCTTGCCTTTTGTGTACAAATTGGAAGCGCCACCAATTCGATATTATCTTTGATTTGCCATCCCAAACGTTTGGGTTGCTATGATATGGGCAATACAGGGCTACATACTACACACAAAGTAAATTCCGCTGATACTACGAATGAGGATCTCTCATGAATAATACATAATATCAGCAGAATTGAGGATTCCTTCGCTCCAGTCGAAAATGCTGTTTATTTCATCAACTACAGTCCACGTTAGATCTGAGTTGTACTTGACATGGTACCCCAGAATAAAACTGGAATTTCATGCTTCAGCTAGAAGCAAGACATTTGTAAAAGTTTGTGGCGCAACTGTGTCGGGAGAAATCATAAGACGGGACAAAATATTCGTTAGCAGCTAGCTATAAAACACCCAACATTAGAATTGCTAGAGATTGGTACATCGAATTATTTCTTTTGTTCATCCAAGACCTTCACTAACTTCCCTCTCCACTAACATCATCATTTCAAATGAAATTTCAGTATTCTAACGTTTAATTTACCCAGCAACAAAACGACAAATTGTTTTTTTTGGAAAGTCCGAGCATTTCTCCTATTGTCAAAACGGGATTCTAGAATTAAACCGGCAAATGTATTTACTAATGAACAGCAGAGGCGTTTATCCCGACGAGATTATTCTGATGACGTAAAAGGCTAGTACAGTAGAGCTTTGGATAAGTGTATCGTATCTCCGGCAGTGACGCGGTCAAATACGATAGGAATAGGGTGAATTTGTATAGAAAGCCATCTAACATTATTAACGTTAGAAACGCATGTTTCGATTATCTACTGTCGATGAGCAGTTGCCGCGTCTTCGATAAATCTGGCCGTCTACTCTAACCTCAAGCGTCAATCTCGTACTCACGGCATCCTTTCGGCATGAATGCCCTCATTTTCTAATCAGCGCCGTCCTCTCCAGTCCGCACCAGTCTTCAGCCTCAAACACCAAGATGGCTCTCCGTACAAGTCCCGTCAGCACTGGGCGCGGCAGGGCCTCGTCCTCTCAACCCTCTCCTGCTGCCTCCCGCGCTTCGAGGACATCGTCGTCGTCGTGGACGTCGCGAGCGTCGTCGGCTCGACCTCCTCGCTCAACGTCTAGGGCGAATTCTCGAGCGTCACGCGCCCGATCTTCACAAGTCGATCACCTACAGAACGTATTGGGCGTGCTCGAGGACCGGGAAAATGAGCGTCAGGCGGAGCTCAATCAATTCTCCACGGATTTCAGCGAAGCCAACATCGAGGTCGCCTCCTCGTGTCCCATCTTGGAGGGCATCTATCGTGCCGGCGGGGCAGAAGCCATCCTTCGTCTGTGCAACTTTTCGCCTAGAGAGATCACTATTCTGTGGGCATCAGTGCGCTCGCATGTGGTTCGCTACTGGAATGTTGGGCGGGGGAAGCGGTCGCAATTCGCTGGCAAGGACGTGTTCTTTATGTTGCTGGTGGTCATGAAGTGTGGCGGCACGTGGGAGATGCTCTCTAACATTTTCCAAGTGAAGACACCATCGTTCATAAAGACCATCTTGGGCTTTCTGGAAGTGGTGACATCCAAGTTGTACGATACGTGGGTTGCGGGCTATGCAGACGAGCAGGAGATGCGCTCTCTCGTCACTGCTGGACACAGCTCTGTATGCTACCGACGTGACATTTCAACAAGCCAATCGCCTAAGCGGCTCGATGGCCGAGGCGATGCCGTGGTACAGCGCCAAGCACAAGTTATACGGCTATAAAGTGGAGGTCTCAGTTAACCCACGAGGCCTCGCGGTCAACTGCTCTAGACACGCTCGTGGCAACACCTCAGACATCACAATATTCTTGGGAAATCAGTCGTTTCACCTCTCGGCCCGACGCAAAGGTGAAGGCGAGCATCGGCTCCCCGACGGCGGGCAGCTACGAGTTGAATTCCCGGAGGAATGGGCGGTGTTGGCAGACAAAGGCTACCAAGGACTGGCGCAGCACGTCCGATGTATCCACCCGAAAAAGGGAAACAACCTTGCACCAGACGAGCAGGCCACGAACGACACAATTTCGAGTGATCGAGTGATTGTTGAGAATTAGTTTGGCCGATTGTGCGGACTGTGGCGCATCTGCGCGGACAAGTTCCGCTGGAGCGAGAAGCTATACGATGCCATTTTTCAGGTGTGTGCAAGCCTGACGAACTATCACATCACACTCCACCCTCTCCGCGAGGAAATCGGCGAGGGGTACCGACAGCACTGTAATCGACTGGTTGCGATAGGCTACGAGATCAGGACAAAGCGCCGGATGAACCAGGAAAAGTACCGGCGCAGCAAGCGCCTTCGACACACAATGCACCTTGATGATAACCCGGGCGACGATGTCTTCTCGGGTTTGAGTGACCCAGAGGACTGCGAAGAGTACCCCAGCGAGGCCGACGGATCGTGTGACGATGACGACTCTGTAATGACTCAGATGTAGCTGTATTTCTGGATTTGAGCGTAGGCTAGTAGATCATGGTTTCACTCTTTTTTATGGTTGCATCTATGTGGCATCTGCGCATCCCATTTCAGATGTTGGCGTTGATTCATAAGTACGGTAACATGTGATGTCGACGGCGTCTCTGATGGGAAACGCGAGTTCATCGTTAGCGCTCTAGTATAGAGTTGAAAGCGCCCTGTCTAGCTGTAGAGTAGTAGACTCACATATTGTTTTACCAGCGAATACAACTTTCACTTACAGTACTAACTGGAGAAAAGGTGAGCCGCACAAACAAGTTAGTGGGCCACACACACGCTGATCTGTGAATTGCTTAGATCAGCGCGACGCAATCGGACAACTTACAATGACGTCATTAGCCTGGGTTCATGGCGTATGCTGAGGTAGGGTGGTAACCCTCTCACTCATTTCTACTTAGGCCAGCGAAAACAGCGAGGATACGAAGCACCACCCCGCTCAACGGACGGTCCCCTCCCATGACCTGCTGCTCAACCATCTACGTCTCGACCTTATCTCTCTACGTCCCCACGCTCTGCTGCTCGCCCTCCTGCGATCCCACGAACTGCCCATCGGCCCCCTGCGTGCCCCGACTCGCTGTCGGTCTATGCGTGCACCCCCGACTTTTTGCCGGTCTTCCAACGGCTCCCTGACCTGTTGAACGGCATCCCCCCCCCCCCCCCCCCCTCTCTCTCTCTGACCACCTGTTCGTCTCCCTTCGATCCACCAACCTCCTTGTTGTCTCGCGTGATATGTCTTAGCCCCCTCGACCTGCTGCGCGACCCGGTGCAGCTCCACGACTCGCCAACTTTCCCAGAACAGACGCCGCTCTCACAAATAAGTGCCACACCAAGGCCGCGTTATGTCAAGGGGCAGTGCACGCTGTCTGCTGCAGCACCTATTACATAACAGGGATTGCGTATATTACCACCCGTTAAAGAACTGTTTGGAATAGGGTACTGAAACCAAGGTTACATCGTTGGTGTTATTTGTGTCGATAGAGACCTATGCAAACGAGCACTCGGCGAAATCAAATCATTAGCTTCAAACCGACCTTTCGTGAAGTACAAGAAAAAAACTCAATTCATTGCATAGGCAAACATCAATAGTTGAACTAGGTGCTGCCGTATAATAAGTCCGTTCGTGCAGTGACCTGGTTGTCGCCGTAATACCAATGTGAGAAATACCCAAAGGTTCATGGCATGTATTGAAGTTGTTCGCTGGCGGTTGGGACAAAGCCGTGCACAAGGCGTTTCCGTCGAATGAGATAGGTTGCGCTCATGTCATAACGGGTACGGAGCAGGCACCCGTCATTGTCGCTCTTATGGATAACACCTTTTTCACGTATGTGGATGCTTTGGTGGTACATTCTAGGAATCCAAACCTCAAACATTGTGTCTGAATCATGGCAAAATGATCATAGTGGGGGGAAATCTAGAGCACGCTGGGGCAGAGTACGAGAGTATTAACGTGCGCTTGCACTGTTACATACAGGTAAACGGCATTCGACAGACCAAAAATACAACGAAAGTGTAGTGTTCAACACCTACATGTGTAACGAGTGCAACAATCTCGCGATTTAGCCAATCATTGTCGTACGTTGGAAGCTCCACATAAAAGTCCTCTGTGTTCTAAATCGTTTCAGAAGGCAAACACTCTGCACCATCATAATCGCCGGAGTCATGCTCAGGAATGCAAACCATTGAAGGAAATACGAGTAAACAGAGCGACGGACAGTACGACATACAGCAATGGGGGCGATGTTCGCGGCAGCGGTAAAGAAGAGAGTGGGGCAGGAGAGCAAAATTGGGGGTGGAAAGAAGAACAAAAAGGATAACGAGGAGGATAGCGATGAATAAAGTAATGAAGATATAGAGCGCACCGCGGAAATGGACAATGAGGAGGATAGCAAAACCTGAGATATTTGAGTACAGCGCTGGACCCTCGCGATCTGATCTTGTGGTTGCTCAGATTAACCATTGCCTCCTCCTCCACCCGCTTTCCAAGCTCGATCGTCTGGTCACGATAACCGACACCGGTGGGTGTCCAGCACGAAGCCGTCGGTCAACAAGAGCGTCATAAAGGCCACCAGCAGCTTGGCCTTCGACCTCTGGCGCTTCGGCTCACCTTCCTGCCAGCGTGGGTCGTGTGCGTACCACGAGCATCAGACAACATGAAGGTGAGTGACTGCAGCCCTGCGTTGATTCTTCATTGGAGTGCTGGTGTTTTGTGCTACTTGTGTATCTTACGGATCGTCGCATTTGTTTGTAGTCACCAGGTCGATATTCTGCTTGACCTTTAGTGCGTCCATTTCGTGTCTCCTGTCGCTTGAATAGCGCGATTAAGTGCTCAATCATAGCCGCTTGGTGATCGCTGATCTGTTCTTCCTGCTGAGGTTTTGGATGATTGCTACGTCTCTTTGTCTGTTGTTCGCTAAGTGTACTTAAATTTAGCAGGTGGATGCGCAAAATGTGAAGACCACGCGAGGAGATTAGCCAGCTGACTGTCACTGTAGTGGGTCTGCTTAGACCCACTACTTAAGCTTACACGTGTGCGCACGTGTAGGAGGAAGCGTAGGAGTAATTTACTTAAGTTCAGTATACTTGTATCCACAAGTATATTTAAACCTAGATAAATGAACCAAACGAAAGCTTTGGTGGTAAATGAGAACTGTATTGATTGTAAATGGGGTTTCCTCCTAAAACTGATATTTCTAATGAGAGGTTCTGCCATTGGATGGCTGGCAGAACCCCTATCTATTGAATGACTCTCATTGGTAGAAAGGTGTTACTTTCTACCAGTCATATGCCTCTTGCTATGAATGTGGACCACCCTGTGGTGGTCACCTGAATGTATGCCTTAGTGCATGTTGCACTAAGGTAGGAGGTGAACCGAATGTGTAGCCCCGCTACACCATCCCCCCGTTAGGATTTGACGTGCCGGTCTCGACACGTCAATCCGTATTTTCTTCGGGAGAACACGTGCTCATTCCCAATGAGCACGCCAACGACGTCTTCGTCCAAGACGCCGGCCGCTTTGGCAACAGCAAGTGCTGTCGTCGCCTCCAAGGCGACGACGGCCGCTGCCTCAGCCACGACCGCTACTGGCATCGCCTCGACGGCGATGCCGACAAGCGCGGCAACAGAGAGTCGCCTCTCTGTTGCTGGATACCACTCGAGATGGCATGAGAAACATGCCATCCGAAACAAGACAGGCAAGATCATTGCTGTCGAAACCGGAGTGGGTATCTACTCTCCGGGTGGAGAGGGAGTTCCCCTCGACTACGGAAGCGAAGTCGAGGAGGGGGAACTCGAAGGAGACAAGGACACCTTGTCTCCGGGCCACACTGACCCCAATGTGGGTCTGCGTCGTCCACGCGAGGACGACCCGAACGCTTCGAGCTCGAAGCGTTCGCGCAGCGGCAGTGGAACACCGCTCGCTGCCGCTGGAGCCTTGTCGACTCCGCGGGATGGAGATGACTCCACTCCATCCGCTGCTGTTGCGGCCTCGCGCACTGAACCAGTGCGTGAGCCGTGGATGCCGTCTCAGTCTGAGATCGGCAGCCGATTCGGTGCGACCGCGCCACCGAATCTGTACGCGCTGTATTCGTGCAACGCCATCGTTGACGATGACGTCGCGAAGCGAGTACACTTTGATCCGTTAACGAATCAAAGGCGCGACTACTACATCGGGCTCTTCCATGAGCTCCGATGGTTTGCGAGCAAGAAGACTTCTCGCAGAAGCAAAGTGCCCGAGTGGCAGGCACTTTGTCAAAGTTGGAGTGCCTTTGTTGAAAACTTCAACAAGAACCCCGCTGGCTATCGCGACCGGATAAGCCAGGTGCGGGAGCGCTACGAGAAGTTCTCGAAGCGTGGTAAACTTGAACGACTGCACCATGGTGCAGTCGGTATCGGACTTCCTTGCGCAGTGCCTTACGACACTGCTTGTGAGTACTGCTACCCCGGAGCAGTACGCATCACTGAGCGGGACGTCAACGGGTACACGTCCATGTGTGTACCTGACGACCTCAAGACCCTGCGCGCCAGTTTTCAGGCGCAGGCGTCTTCTAGTGCTGCGGATAATCGCAGCACTTATCCGAGTGCTGTAGGCGACTACAGCGCTCGCCCAAGTTTTACGCCCTTCGGCGGAGGTGGCGGTGGCGGCCTTCGTACGCCGTCACCATTTCCGGAATGTCCTCCATCAGGACATTCCGTGATTCCCACGTATCGTGTTGGGGAGGAAATCCTCTCCAACGAATACGAAAATGAACCGGACCTCGGGTCTGGTTCCGATGACCAACAATTCGCTGGACGATCCAGCGAGTTGCCCCGCGTGCGTCTCGCAACGGGGGTGGGGGGGGGGCGGGAAGACGCCCCGGGTTTGGTCAACCAAACTTTGAGTCTCGCTTGGAGGCTGTTGAGCGTCTCCAAGCGTCGCAGTTCGCTGCTCTGCGTCAGGAGCTGAGCTTGTTAAAGGCTCAGCTCGCGGAGGTTGCGCAGACGACCTCGAACGTAAAGGTCGAGGTCGGGACGAGACTCTCTGGCGTCTCGAAGCGCGTCGCCGCGCTCGAGAGCGCTTTGGCGAGTCACCAGACGTAGGTGACTCGTGCTGCACGTACGGCTTCAGTCGCCCAACGTAAAACGTTGGGTGCAGGCGCATGCTGGACGGTATGTCCAGTGTGTACGCGTTGCCATGCTTCGCCAACACGGTGAATGGCCCAATGAAGCGCGGAGCAAGCTTGCTTGCTCCGAAATCGGAAACTGCATGTTTAGCTAGGTTCTGCGTAGCTAACAGAACTAATGAACCAATTTTAAATTCATTTGTGTTTCCCCTGCCGGAGTTATCGGCATTCAGCTTCTGTCGATCGACAGAAGCTGCTATTGCATCTTGGACAAACCGAATTACGGCTTGTCGACGCTGGACAAAGTCCATTGCATCCGAGCTGAACCCCTGGTTCAGTTCGTGCTCCTTGTTCGCAGCAGGCCCGGCCTGCGCGTGTTGTTCATTGTCGTTTAAAGTGTCTACGCCCGTCGTAGACATTGTCTTGTTGTCGTCATGACTGCGCGCAGTACGTGCGCGAGTCGTCACAGCTGATACATTGCTTGTATCAGCGTGCTTATCCGGTTGTTTTGAATTAACCGGATATCCTCCCCCACTTAAGGAAGGAGCTACCGCACCGAGTACGCTCGGTACGCGTGGGTGCCTCATGGCATTCACGTAAAACGGTGTGTGTCCTGTCGAGACATGCACCGAGTTGTTGATGGCGAACTCCGCCATCGGCAAGCAGTCGCTCCATTGATGGAACGAGTGCGCGTAGCTCTTCATGGTGTCAACCAGCACGCGGTTGACACGCTCTGTTTGTCCGTCGGTCTGCGGGTGATCCGCAGTCGACATGGACAACTGCGTCCCAAGAAGTGTAAACACTTCTTGCCAGAATCGCGCTGTAAAGCGCGGATCCCGATCCGACACGATGTCGAGTGGCATACCATGGTGTCTAAACACCAGGTCAACAAACAGACATGCCGTCTGTTTGGCTGTCACCTCGGCTGGTACTGCAGCAAGATGCACCATCTTGCTGAAGCGGTCAACAAAGACCACAATACCAGTCCTCCGCTTGTTGTCTTGCGGAAGACCAAAAACAAAGTCCATTGAAATGGACTGCCAGCACTCCGACGGAGTCGGTAGTGATTGAAGCGGAGCCTGCGAGTTGGGCGCAGGCTTCACGCGCTGGCATACCTCGCAAGCACGAACGTACTTGCGTACCCACTTGTACTGGTGACTCCAATAGAAGTCACGCGTGAGAAGCAAATATGTCTTCTCACGGCCAGGATGTCCCGATGTCGGGGCATCGTGGTACTCATACGTGATCTTGAGCTTCAGCTCATGATCATCCGGCACGACAATGCGATCTGCGTTGTCGTCGACTGCGCTGTAAAGCAGCAGACCATTGTGTACACGATAACGGTGTACACGGGCACGAAGGTGTTTGGCCAGCTTCTGACGAGACTTGTCAGAAGGTGTGGAGAAGTACTCCACCAATTGCTTCGCATCCGCATCATGTGCGTATGCGGCCTTCACTTCGTCCAGCAAGGACGACGAGGGTGTAGTCGTCCTGACGACGCCAACTGCGTTGGCGTCGGCCTCTTGCACCGCATAATCTGGTCGACGCGAAAGCGCGTCGGCCACGACATTCAACCTTCCAGGTTTGTACTCAACCTGGAAGTTGTATTCAGCAAAGAATGACAGCCACCGTGCCATTCTTTGTGATATGTGCGGCGACTTGATCGCCGTACGCAACGATGCGTGGTCGGTGTAGACCACGAATGGTCTACTCCCAAGTAGATACACTCGAAACTTTGCGAGTGCATACTTCATGGCAAGGAGTTCCTTGTCATGTACCGGGTAATTGCGCTCAGCTGGCTTCAGCTGACGCGATTGGTAGTAAACCACACGATCACGACCTTCGTGATCGAGTTGCATCAGTGCGCATCCGATCGCGAAATCGGATGCATCGCACACAACGTGGAATGGGCGATCTTGGTCGGCCACCGCCAAGATCGGCGCCTCAGTCAAGCCCTGCTTGACTGCTTCGAAGGCCTGCTGACAATCAGCAGTCCATTCCCATGCAGCCTCTTTCTTTAAGAGCTGCGACAGCGGGCGAATCTTGCCCGCGTAGTTGCTCACGTACTTGCACAAGTACGTGGCGAGTCCAAGGAACTGCCGCAGTTCCTTTACGTTTGAAGGCGTAGGCCATTCATTGATCACTCTGACCTTTCCTGGGTCAGGGCGTACGCCGTTCTTCCCCACGAGACACCCAAGTACGGGTATCTCGGTTGCCCCGAAGATACACTTCTTCAGGTTCGCGTAGAGCTTGTGCTTTCGCATGAGCTCAAGCAACTTGCGGAGATGCTCTGTATGCATCTCCACATCCGATTTCCAATTCACAGCCCGGCTGTGAATGAACACGTCGTCAAAATAGCTCGGTGCGCGACTTCGCACCGAGCGCAACAAGTGCGTGACGCACCTGTTGAACGTCGCTGGGGCGTTCTTTAGCCCCTGCGGCATCACGAGCCACTCCCAGAGCATGCCGCTCGGAGTGCTTACCGCCGTGAGAGGGATATCACTCTCACGCATGAGGATCTGATAGAACCCGTCTCTCAGATCCAGAGTACTGAAGATAGTACTCGAGGTCATCGAATCGATGATCACATCTTTTCGAGGTATCGGCGTCTGTGCCGGTACCGTCGCATCGTTCAGCTTGTTGTACGCATGAACGATGCGCCACCCGCCCTGTGGTTTCTTCACACAGAACGTAGGCGCGCTGTGCGGGGATTTCGATTCCCGCACTTGTCCTGCATTGCGACGACTTTCAAAGAAGTCGTCGATTGCCTTGACTTGCTCACGCGGCAGTGGCCACTGTCGCGTGACGCAGTACTTCGTTCCCGGCACGAGATCAATCTCGTGCTGAACACCCTTATCCTGCGGTAACTCCGCAGGAATGTCGTCCGGGAGTACATCCTTGTACTCACGCAAGACCTTGTAAAAGGGGCTCGCCTTGAGCGAGTCCCAGCCTTGCTCGTCGAAGCGCTCCTTCTTCGACTTCGCGCTGAGGGCGTCCGCGCCCTCAGAGATGAGCTGATTCAGCTCTTCTGCTTCACACGTCATCCTCTCGACGTCCGAGAGGATGCAGATCTGCTCGATGCGTCCATCGTGCAGTTCGCGAGCGAAATGCTTCCAGCTTGTGACTGGGAGCGACATCAACTCCGACGCTAACGTCGGAGGATTATTCAGCCTCATCTTCTTGTATTGGAGACCAATACTCGTACGCGTCAAGACATTCAATGTCTCGGCGGTCGTCTCCAACTCCTGTGTCTGCCCGGCAGACACTGCTTGTAGCGTCTCGGTCCCTGACCGAGACTTGCGCAGCTTTTCTTGCTTGCGCCGTTCACTTCTCGTGCGGAGCCCGGCTCCGCGAGTTTCTTCTTGTCCAGGCCCGGCCGTGGACAGTTGTTCCTTGTATTCGCCGGCGGGTTTTACCCGCGGGCGCACGCGTTCAAGCCCGGCTTGATCGCGCACCGCTTCGTCGTGCAGCCCGGCTGCACGCGAGCTCGCAAGCATTTCCGGTGCAGGACGTTTGCAACCGTCCGCACTGCTTGCAGCGTCGGCTCCCAGAGCCGACGCGTCTTCTTTACCTCTACGCCTAACGGCGGAGTGTCTTTCGACCAATTGTGTGTCGACATTGCCTGTCGACACTACCGCGTCGCCCCGGACGCTTCGAGACCCTCTCGAATCGGATTGAACCAGGCCCTGCTGATTCGGTTCACATCTTCTCCCAACGACTCTCGCAGTCGTTGGCGTTCGCTTGGGGTGACCGGAGACAGCCGCATTCCGCGCTGTCTCTAGTGGAGGGCCGCATGCACCACGCGGTGCATGTGCTGCGCCGACAGGGCCATCGCTCTCTGTCGCGCTGCTGCTGCTCCCGAAGCGCACGATCGTGCGCTTCGTCCAGTCGATCACCGGATCATGCCGTGCAAGCCACGGCATGCCCAACACCATATCGAACTTATCGTCCAGTTCGAGGACGATAAGCTCGTCGACGAACTCCTTCTCTTGGTAAGAGAAGCGTACGCGTACGATACGCTTCTCGGTTCTAACAACGACACCCGTTGCTAGCCTCACTTCCAATAGACTTCGAGGTGTTTCTACCTCCTCGAAGTCAAGCCTTGGAAGGCTCTGCAGTCGAACAAAGTTGTTCGACGCACCACAGTCCACTAGAGCACGAAGAGACTTCTCTCTCTTCGAGCTTACCTTCAGGATGACAAGGTTCGGCTTGTCATCTTGCTTCTTGCAGTGAGATTGACTCTCACTGGGGGCAGCGATCTTCATTGCAGCGTGTCCGATGTCGACACGCTCGATCGCATCACCAGCAGGGCGCCCCGCGCCTGCTGGTCCCTTTAGTTTTTTGATTGCCCGTGACGATACCCAGTATCGCCACGACGGCTCCTCGCCGCGTGCACAGGTGCTGTGCACTCGCGGGCGTAGTGACCGATGTTTCCGCAGCGGAAACAACGCACATTCGTTGATCCACGACGCTGCTGGGAACCAGCAGCGGTCGCACTCGAGAGGTCCATTGGTTCGGGACCTCCCGACGGCCTTGCCACCGGTCGTGGCATTAGCCGTGGGGCGTTCACATGCAGTTTAGCCTGCCGCAGGCTAAACTCTTCTTGCATTGCAAGCGCAATTGCAGCCTCGAGAGTATTTGGATACTCTCGGAAGAGATAGGTCTTCACAGGCCCATCTCTAAGGCCCTTCATGAACGTGACGACCTTTGTCGCCTCGTCAATCGGGTTGGTCACGATGTTCGAGACCAAGTACCGTGCTCTTTGGGCGTAAGCATGCACGTCATGCTTGCCCTGTTGCAGATCGAGGAACTCCGCCCTCGATCGGAACTCGTTTTGCGGGGGCTCAAACGCTAGTTTGAGCTCTTCCTTAAAATCCTCGTACGTGCTAAAGCACGTAGGATCTGTGAGTCGGCGTCCGTACGCCCAACTCCTCGCTCGTCCGCCAAGACATGACATGGCGAACGCAACCTTCGACAACGGGTCGACGATACGTCGAGCCGTAATGGCAGTGTCGACCTCGACAAGCCAACGGAGGAGAGGCTCGCCCTCTCTTCCAACGTAGCTGCTTACGTGGAGTTTCAATGACTCCACGCGCGGTGTGGCCGATGGCGACACCGAAGTTCGAGCAGCGGTTTCACGCTGTTCCTTCACGATGAAACCCAGAGCAACACCGTGTTGCTCCGTCGGTGATAGCGTTCGCAACATCGTTGCTACCGCCGCTTCCCCAATGACTGTTGACAGTCGTTGGAGGGCCTCCCACTCTGGTTCCGACAGGTGGGGGCAGTCTGCACGCGCAACATGCGTTGCAGACGTGTTTGGGCTACCCACGGACATGTTACTGTCCGAGGGCAGGTTCTCAGCCCCGCGTTCGTATTCCATACGAACGTGTTAGTCGGTCGTTGGACGGACTACAAAGTGCTACCAGGTGTAGTGGGTCTGCTTAGACCCACTACTTAAGCTTACACGTGTGCGCACGTGTAGGAGGAAGCGTAGGAGTAATTTACTTAAGTTCAGTATACTTGTATCCACAAGTATACTTAAACCTAGATAAATGAACCAAACGAAAGCTTTGGTGGTAAATGAGAACTGTATTGATTGTAAATGGGGTTTCCTCCTAAAACTGATATTTCTAATGAGAGGTTCTGCCATTGGATGGCTGGCAGAACCCCTATCTATTGAATGACTCTCATTGGTAGAAAGGTGTTACTTTCTACCAGTCATATGCCTCTTGCTATGAATGTGGACCACCCTGTGGTGGTCACCTGAATGTATGCCTTAGTGCATGTTGCACTAAGGTAGGAGGTGAACCGAATGTGTAGCCCCGCTACAGTCACAGTGGACGATTGCACATTCAATACGCTTGACAACAGGATCCTTAGGATTGAGAGCTCTCATAAGTGGGAAGTAGCGGATGTGGGTGGGGTTTTGTTCATGCTTCTATCGGCTATTTTTTATTACATGCATTTTTCTTTCTTCTTTTATTCCCTGTCGATTTTGTTTTACATGCGGTGGGTGGTATTGTATTCTACCGCTGACCAACTTGATGTTACCGGGCTGAATAGCGCTTCAAATTGGTCAAACGACCGCAACAGACTCAGGCAATCGAGCAGCCGCTTGATGATGTTCTCGTAGAGGTCAGAGTCGGCTAGAAAGCTCTTCTTTCGTCGAGCTTTTCGATCTAAATGTGGCCAACAGTTCAACAACTTAATTTACTGTCACACCTGGCGGGATGCGTTTGCAATCTCCGAAGAATGGCCCATTGATCCAAACTAAACGTCCAGGATTCCTCCGAAAACTTTCTCGGTGCGATCCTTGACGACCGTAAAAAGTCGAACGTATGCGTACGCAGTCTCAGTCCGAACGAACGTATAATGCAGCCAGGTAATTGATACGGGTGTATTGCAGTGTATCGAACTCCATATGTTCCGAAGGAGGCGAGGGTCCAACCTAGAAAATGAAGCTTGTACGTTTCATCGGTGGCTATGTGTACTTCTTTCCGTTGGCTCAACAACATACGAGTGACCATGCGAAATAATCGCCGCAACGTGAAGATAATCCCCACGAGGATCTGCCCATTCTTCAACGTGTCCGTAAAATAGTCCACAACGCCCAGTTCGTTCTGGTATTCTAAGGGCTGATGGCTAACCCTGAGCACGTCGTCCTCCACATGAAACTTTGCATCCTTGAAAAATGTGCTCTTGGTACAGCACATTCTTGGCGAGGCCCACTCCATGATGTCTGCATATGTCGTAATGTCAAATTCACCTCGCTTTCGGAGTTTGTGCGCTCAATGTTTTAGTTGAGTAACTGAAGGCACTATCAAAAACAGTGTAACTTCAATAAAACTTACCTGCTTAACCGTGTAAAGCTTGTCGCACAGCTTCTTGCTGATTAGGGACGTATTAACGAGTATGCCGAAGTCGTAGTGCAGCATGTCACGCATTTGAGCAAGCGTATACTGGCAGTTGTCTTCCAGATACTCCACGAGCGCGTCCTCCATTTCCGGTGTGCACTTGGTGTTCGCAGATCGCACCCCGCCCCTCTTCTTCAACTCAGGTGTTCCTCGTTCGACAATGCTGCGCACCGTAGTCGTTGCAGTCGGCTACAAACATCCAGTCTCTGCCGTCTAGATATGCATCCAGCACGCGAGCTCGCGCTGCAAGCATGTGTTTTGGTTCTTTCGGCATGGTACCGACGGAGGATGTTTGCCACTAACCACCAGTTTGCCCTTCACTAAATCTACATTGGTCTGAATCCTATTTTTCTGAAATATATCTCTACTTTTATGGGTTACTTTAGTTACTTCACACCATTTTGCCTTACACTGCTGCGAACTTGGACAGGCAAAGGTGTAGTTAATTGGAGGTGGTGTTCGACTGCTTGGCGATCACAACCAGCACCAATGACGGTTTGGAGATGAAATGTATTCGACAGTTAAGCTTACACGTACGGGCGCTAACAACTTGGGCGATGTGACGCCTAATCATCCTAGAAGGTGTTGTACGCCTGGTATCCGGCTGCCTGGTCTCGAGCAGCGTCCATCGCGTTCATCCGGGAAACCATGGTAACACACGCACTACAGAAGGTTACCTTGCGTCGCAGCAGCTTTCGATCAGGCGAGAGGAAGCTGATCGTCTTCACATCTTTACAGGCGAAGCACAATCCACTCATGCACATGCTGCACTTGCCCTTCCGGAAGCGCTTGATGCACCCAGCCTGAAGATCACCCCTGCATGTTGCACAGACGTCCTCGTGCGGTGGTACCGATGGTACATTGCTGGCTCGTAGCGCAGCGTGGCGTCGCTGCAGCATCCACGTCAGCTTCTTCATCTGTCCGCATTCCACGTAGTTGGTCGCCGACAACAGAGCGTTGGCACACACGGGCAACACCACCGACTCCAAAAGTATACCCCCAGCCTCGACCGAGTCGAAGGCGAACGTGTCGATGACATTCGGGGCGATCTGCCGGAAAAAGCCGGTGATATTGTGTCTAGCACGCACAACATTGGGTAGTGGTTGCGCCAGAGGGGTGTCAATAGAGTGCAGCATCAAGTAGCCAACGCGCTCCCCGTTGGCGAAGTGCAGAATGCCCGACGCTTCCATGCAGATGAAGTCGCGGTTCTTGATGAGTCCCGTGGAGTTTAGCGGCAAGTCGATCTGAAGCCACTTGACCGTCACGGATCGAAACGGATCCGCCACCGTGGGGGTGATGAGGCTGGCCAATACGGCGCCGTCATCGTAGTCGTGTACGTATGAGGCCTTGACGTGCATGATGTCGTTGGTCGGGTTCACCGTGCCAAACATGAGGTCGTCCAGCTGCCCCTTGAAGGAGCCCACACTCAGCACCACAGGCTTCACGCCCCCGCCATCGTCACAGTCGTCGACCTCAGACTGGCAGCACGGACGGCATAGCTTGTCGCTCACCGGTTTCGCACGTTTGGCGTAAATGTGGAGGTCATCCTTGGATTTGATGTGCCTCCAGCGCTTCGTGTTAACTTGCGAGTTGCTTGTCACGTACGCCTCGTACTTGCGGAAGGTGTCCTCGACGAGCTCGTTCTCGAGCTCCAGTAGCGTCCTTTGGTCCTTGAGCGTGAGTGGCAGCATGTGATAGGGGCTCATGTTGAAGCGGTCCTTTGGCATCGTCCACGACACGGCGAGCGGTTTGCGTTGTGGTTGACAAGACTGCGAGTGTCGCGCGTCTGCTACCGCGTCAAGCTACACCACGGGCGCCGCTATCGACCGCAAGTGTTTGCTGACAAAAAAAAACTAATGTATGGAGCGCGTCGATAGTTTTGTGTAGCTCGACCAGCTCGCTGGCGTACCAGCTCGATCGAAGCTGCGTGCTACAGTCCAGACGCTGTTTAACGCTGCAAGTATGGCGCAGCACGGAGGAGAAGCAAGAGGAGCCGCTGGCTGCAGCCGCGTCCGCTTTCGATAGTGCGGACTGAGGCCACCACGAGGGACTCGCTCCGTCTGTGGGCGGGGTGTGGATTTGCATTGATGGCGCAGATTGATAGAAGATGCACTGCAGCGTCTTGAGGACCATTCTCAACCGACCCAGAGTGAGTCTGTAGGGGCTACAGATCTGGTACGAGGGAACTCGACGGCGTGTGCACCTGCTAAGCGCTTGCAAATGCCCTCTGGACCACGGATACCTCGCAACGACTCGACCAGCACGACCGACACCTACAGTATCTACATTTGGCAAACGAGTTGGTGTCTGCAGCTTGAAAGTTGTTGAGGGCAACTCAAGCACCACCGTCGACTTGGACTGCAACTACTAAACGCTCTGCACGATCGATACATCCTGTTTGTCCGTCACTGTTCGCTTCTATTCGAACATGGCTCTGATTCTCCCGCGACGCACCGACATCGCTGATCTGTGCCATCAAAATGATGACCCGAGATTGGGGATGTGCACCTTGCCCGTCTACCAATTGAGGTGTGACTGCCGCCCTTCACCACTGATTTCAACGGCGTCGGAGATTGCCCACAGCTTGCGCTTTTCTACGCTAGCCCCCAATTCGAGGAATATGCTCACGATACCAGCAGCCAGCTTAGTGATGTAGCCGACTGCTGCTCGTGGTGAGCATCGTGCTGGCAGCTTCATGATCGTCACAATCAAACCCCGCTTCAGAGCAACACAACACCTTCCTCCGTGCTACGAATCACCACCATGCTCTTGTGGTTCCTGGACAGTGACGACCCACTCAAGAAGTTCGGGCTGCTGATGCTCGGCGTCTTGATCGGTGCTGCGGTGGCCTCGCAATGCCTGCCAAGTGACACCACGGACAAGAAGCTGATAAAGCAGCAACAGAGTGTGACGCCTGGTGCGCACGGACCCGTCAGGGTGCCCTTCTTACCGTCGATGATCCCTGTCGTGGGCCACGCCGTCTTGATGGCTTACCACGCCGGTCGGTTCTTGGACTGGGTGACGGACGTCTTCGTATCGCGCGGCGGGGCTCCATTCACGCTCCGGCTGCCGTTCCAGCGCGACATGATCCTCACCGCCAATCCAGAGCACTACGAGCACGTCATGAAGATACAGTACGACAACTTCCTCAAGGGCGACCACATCTACGACCTGCTCGTGGACCTGCTGGGCGACAGCATCTTGATCGTCGAAGGCGACGAGTGGAAGTTCCACCGCCGTGTGTTCGTCAACCTCTTCAGCTCGCGAGCGCTGCGAGAGCACATGGCTCCAATCATTCAAAAGCACGTACGTGTGCTGCAAGGCGTATTGTCGAACGCGGCCCAGTCCAAGCAGGCCATCGACTTCTTCACGTACTCGGGTCGCTTCACGCTCGACGCGTTCGGAGAGATCGCGTTCGGCTTCAACATGAGCACGCTCACGCTGCAGCACGAGCACCCGTTCGAGCGCGCGTTCGTGGACGCGCAGCACATCACCGCGGCGCGATTGGTTGTGCCCACTTGGTACTGGAAGCTCAAGCGCTGGCTCAACGTGGGCAGTGAGAAGAACCTCCGCGAGGCGCTCACGACGGTGGATCAGTTCGTCATGGACGTCATCTCCAAGACGATGGACAAGCGCAACGCGCCTCCCAACGACGCAGAAGACAAGACGCGCAACCGCGACATTGTGTCTCTCATCCTCGCCAACGAGACGGTGGACGGCAAACCTGTCGACCCCATTCTGGTGCGCAACGTGGTGCTCATGGCGCTCATCGCTGGGCGAGACACCGCCGCCGACGCAATCGCGTGGCTCTTCCACCTGCTCACGCTCAACCCGCGGGTCGAAGCGAAGCTGCGTGCGGATCTCCTCGCCCGACTGCCCAAGCTTGGCACCGACTTGGACTACGTCCCAGACTCGCAGGACGTGCAGGGTCTAGCGTACTTGGAGGCCACCATCTGCGAGGCACTGCGTCTGTTTTCGCCCGTGGGGCTGGCCCAGAAGCTATGCGTGCACGACACGGTCTTCCCCGACGGGACGTTCGTCCCGAAAGGAGCCAACATCGCGCTGGTGTATCACGCCATGGCTCGGATGCCGAGTGTGTGGGGCCCTGACGCCGCTTCGTTCGTGCCCGAGCGGTTCCTGGACCCTGAAACGGGTGACCTGCTAAAAGTGTCGTCCGGCAAGTTCAGTGCCTTCAACACGGGTCCGCGCGTGTGCGTGGGGCGTAAACTGGCGATGCTGGAGATGAAAATGGTCGTCGCTTGTGTCGTGGCCCGCTTCCATTTGGACGAGGTGCCAGGCCAAGACGTGGCCTGCTCGGGTGGCATCACGATTGGCATGAAGAACCCGCTCCTGATGCGTGTGAATGAGCTGCTCCCAGCTGCGAAAAGCGACGAAGTTGCTGTCGGCGTGGCTGCATGATCCCGTAGCAATAGCTCTGCAACCAAGTGCATCGCAATGACGTTAGTAGGAAGCAAATACATATTTTATATACTAATCAAGTGCTTCGTCTTAATGTTACCTTTGCCACGCTTCATCTTAGCTTCACTGCTAGGACACTGCTCGATTCCGTGGCTCCTTCACTTGCAGATCGACATCGGATAGAATCGACTTGCGATTGAGGCAACGTCTTCTGGAGATTCGCCCTCCGTTCAGCATAACATTGACAAGCTGACGCATACCGCAACAGCTTTCCTCAAAATGTCGGCCATCCACTGGCCCACCGACGCTCTCGCGGACACCTGATCAGCGCTCGCCAGCGGATCCAGCTCGGGCAACTACTGTAGCAGAGGCAAATCGTCAACTAGCTGCCGCTGCATCAACTGCAGACTTTTTTCCGCGCGTACATTTTCACTGCGTTTGACTCATCAATCGAACGCGAAAACGCTGTCGACCCGAACCAAGCAAAGACGAAGCTGCTCCAACGCATTCATTCAAGGTTATTGGACCGTACATCGCGCTTTTCGCACGCATCGGTTGATACATGGTGCTGTCCTGATCACATTGCCGTCCGTCAAACGTTTACCAGTAACATTCGTCCATTACCAGCCCTGACTGCATTTTCTTCTCCTTCTGACGCAGGTTCCAGCTTTTCCAGTATTGACGGCGCCGAAATTCACCACATCTTGAGCCAGCGAGTGTCTACGCGCAACCATCAGTTGACGAAGAAGCTCAGTCATCTACTATGGCTCACAGCTGAACTACAGCGCTCCAGCACTCCAAGTCGTAGCCAGTTAGCCTTCATCAACTTTAAGTCACCAGCACCTCGTACTCATTCACATCAGCGCCGACGTTTCCAAAAGAGACGCTATTCGGTTCACTAGCCATGGAGACCAAGTCATTGATCTGAAGTCAAAGCTCCCACTGGGTCAAACAAGTAACCTGTGAGCATCCTCTTCGGCAAGTTCGTCACAGTTACCGCAGTTGCCGACAGATTCCTAGGCAAGAGCTGCAAACTGTGGACTGGAAATCTTCGTGCCTGCACCAGCGTGTATTGGCACTAAGCCAAAACTGCCACTTCGACGTACGCTGCCTCAAGCCCCAATACGCGCAGCGGTACGAAACGCACTCGAGGTCGTACTCAGTAACCGTACGCTTTTAATCAATTTTGTCTTGGTACACTCTGCACATGATCATATCTCAGCACCACGGGCCAGCGACGGTCTTCTTAATTAAGACGCTTCCCGGTGCAGTACTCACCTCAAGTAGCCTGCGAGCATCTCCTTCAACAAGTTCGTCACAGCTGCCAAGACCCAGTTCCCGACCGGCGACCAAGCAGCAGCACGTGAAACGCAAGACGCGGCGGACCGTGGACGACGCCGCAGTTCCAGGAGTTGGCGTGACATCGTGCTTGGCTAGCTGCAGAAGGAGGTGGCCGGCTGCTTCTCTCCAACTCGATTGAGTCTTGTAGTTCCCAACAGATTCCTTGCTCACCCGTTGCAAAACTCGGACTGGATAGGCTTCGTGGGTCGTGGGCATCAAAGACCAACAAGTGGCAGCGACGTACGCTGTATCACAACCCCAACATGCGCAACGATCCTTCCCTCGCGTCTCCAACCGCAAGGAGCAGCTAGAAGCGCTGGGCAGCCTCTGTTCAGGAATTCTTGGCGCATTGACGGCGTTGGTACCAGTATGTTGGTACTTGGTGTACAACACACAACTCATTGAAGTGGACAAAACTGGGGAATGGTGTATCTGACGAAGTTGTGCACTCGTCAAACGCTATGCCAGACGCTTCGTGGCCCGTGAGTCGCGGGGCTTCTGTGTGTCTCTCGTGTCGCTTCTGGTGCAAGAACTTGGTTGTACGAGGTCACAGGAACGAGCTGGAAGGCGTCACCGCGCTGATCGTCGTCATCGATACTTAGCCCAGTACCTCACACGATGAGAGAAGCAACAAGGCGCACGTGATGTTTCACGGCGAAGGACGAGGGGCAGGCTACGAACAAAATGGCGAGAAGCCGACCGCTTTCCTTGGCTGAAGCAGTTCCTCGCCTCCGTGCAGTTGTTCAGCGTCGGCAGCTTAGGGTTTAAGTGTTTGCACCGCCGTCGCTGTTCCTAAAAGTGAACATCAAAATTCGCGGTGTAAAGCGTGCGATCAAGACCTTCACGTACAACGTCTGTATCTCGTGCTGGTCTCATGAGAATGTAGCGGTCATAAAGCAAACGCTGCTTTGAGCGATTATGCCGCTGCGATTACTCTCATATTGGTTTTGGTCATCGTGGGCTGGTACGAATTGTTGAGGTCTCCTTCCAATCTCAAGCAGGGGCTAGTGGCAGAAGGTCTGCACGAAGGGCGAGATGCCGCCGTGTTGGTAAGAAAGATCTTCTGCGTAGATCAGTCGTAATAAGCACCTTCAGCAGCGATACCGAGAATACCGGGAGTAAAAATGTGGATTCTGTACATGGCCGTAGCGGAGGAAAATTTCGTTCGGCGCGCTGGCGAGGCACCTGGAGCTGCAGATTTGTATTCTTGCGAATTAGAGCAACGGACTTACCCATTGCTGTTCATGGATAAATCGTCTCTGCCAGCGAAAGTGAATGGCGACGACTAAAGTGCATTAGCAAAGTCGGTCTCGTGGAACAGAACGAACAAATACCAGAGCTGGACGTCATCTGCTCCTTCCTCTAAAAGGATGTGGGACTCCTCTTCACAATGATCATAATTGTGGGCAAGATGCACCTGTTTGTTTGGAGCTGCTCAAGGCCTGAACTTGTGCAAGCGCAATTGCCTCGTCAGTGTACGTAACCCGGAAATTGATGTGCCGTTTTACGACGCTCGCCCCGTCACGCATAAATTCTACTGTGAATTCCAATCATGGACCCTAGCAAGTTAATGATGAGCTCACATGTCAATGTGCGGCATTCTTTGCTGATATTACACGCTCGCAGTTCGACGTGTTGAATCGGTTTGGCTAAGTCGCCACTTCTTTCCTACAGTGGCCACGAGTGATCCGAGTATGAATCTGAAAAAGACGATGAAGTAGCTAGCGATGAAGCGTGCAGCAACTTGCTGGGATCGTACGCCTTGGTCATGTCACGCGCAACCTCCATCGCATCTAGACTCGATGCTTCACTTGCACACGAGGCGCAGAATGTGATCTTTGGCTGCAACATCTTGCCATCAGGAGCGATCATACTAACACGCTTCTGGATTTTACAGGAGAAACAGATCGCGTTGAAGCAAATCTTGCACGTACTGGACCCGATCCTGCCCAACTTTCGAGAAAAGTTTCTGGTGCACGTCACACAGACTGCGGCCTTCGTTGTGCTCCGGGACCTCTGGGCGCGTCTGCGTTGCATCAACCACGTCAACTTTGTCATCTGACCGCACGGCTCGTAATTTGTCGCCGAAAGGAGGCACTCGGCGGCGATGGGGAGCATCAGAAAACGCAAAAGCTCGCCACCGGGCTCCAGCGTGCTGAACGAGTGGTTGTCAATCACATGCTCGCATAGTTGTCGAAACATGCAGCAAATGGAGAGATTGCCTCGCACCACGTTCCGTAGTGGACGCGTCTGGGGGAAATCGATCGAGTGCATGAGGTGGTAGCCTACCCGTTCACCATTGGTGAAGTGCAGTATCCCTGTAGCTTCAACGTAGATGAAGTCTCGGTTCTTGATCAGGTTCGTGGACTCGAGCGGTAGATCTCGCTGCATCCATTTGACGACCACCGACAGGAATGGGTCGTTCCCGGTGGGTACGATGATGGGGGCGAGAATGGCGGCGTCGTTCACATCGTGGACGTAGGAAGCCTTCATGCGCATGGTGTCCAGTGTCGGGTTCATTACGCCCAGCATGAGATCATCCATCTTGCCAGGAAACGTCCCGACGCTCAACATGACTGGAGTATTGGTGCTTTGACGTGCTTGAAGTACCTGAAGCTCTTCCGGGTCTTCTCGGCGCACGTGAATGTGGATATCGTTGCGGGACTTGACAAGCTTCCATCGATCAAGATCAATCCTGCGCTTGTCGTGCTGTACGAAGTGTTGATACTTTTCGAAGTTCTGCTGAACCAGCGTGTTGGTCAGGTCCAGTAGGAGCGCGTGGTCTTCCTTAGAAAGCACCAGACCCGGATACGGGTTTGACTGGAAACGCTCCTTCCCCATACGTCTCCACTCAATTCTCTTTGTGTCAGAAGATCGCCGACGTCGGGAGTGGATAAGGCTTCAACGAACTTTGAATCCTCGGCGAGGTCCACATTCCGATCAGATCATGACGTGCGGTCTAGCACTGATGTCATCACTGCTGAAGAAAGTATTCTAATGCTGGTGTGCAATCGATGACCTCACCGTGCACGAGTTTGATAATAAGCTAGGTAAATATTACACGTACACCTTAGGACGCTTTGCTTTGCCCATGACTTCGTCGTATGGCTACCACGAGCTGGATAGGTCAAAGTGCACGTCGCTACTACCCTGTTGCGTTGAGATTTCGTTTCTCCGACGGTTTTATAAGCGCGCTGCAATTCAGGTTCAGAAATGATTCGCGAGCAGTTGTTTTCGTGGCGGTGCTCGCAATCTCGGTGGGTAGTGCTGTTGTCGGGACCCTAGACGTCCAGAGTCGGCAAGTCGACGACCCATAACACCGTCACTCTTTCGAATTAAGATGCAACAGGTTTTTTTACGGGCGCTGTTAAACCTGGATAATATACCTGGAAACGCTAGAATGAAGGCCTGCTGCCAAAACAAACGCTGCGCCGACATGGCCAGTTGGTGCAATACCAACGACCGATAGGCTCGGCTTCTACGTGTCTGCTAGCAGCACAGGAAGGCTGAAAGGAAGGTTTACTCATGGCACAAGTCACTCCTTCGATTTGGTAGAGGCCACATTCAATGAGCTCCTCCGTCGAATATCTTCTCCTCTCTTTGATTGGCCCCAGCATAATGTTTTTGTCCAATAAACGGGCTCGGACCGTCTGGATGACAAGCTAGCTATAATAACGTCGACGTCGACGTCGGCGAAGTCCAGTTTTCACTCCGACTCTTGACGTCGACAGCACTATCGGTGGGGCCACGCTGCACGAAGGCATTAACACTGGCCTGTGTTTGCCTAATGTAGATGCACGGGCTATTGGCTCGAATACTTCGTGACACAGCAATCGGGACCGGGGACTGACCGATACAGCTAGGATATTACGGTCTCACCCAAATCGCTGCCTACAAACACGCGAAGCCCGAGCTGCATTGAAGCATTCACCGCCGTCGTGACCTGACGAGAGTACATGTCCTTGACCAGTCTTCTTACGACAGTCAAACACAGAACTTCCCGAACTCCAGCACGCTCTACACCCTCGCCCACTGAACTGAACAATTGACCACATCTACTCGGTGACAATCGACGAAACTCCGCTTTAGCTCGTCATGACTTATTGAACACAGATTCTCTATGACTATCGACCCTTTTACAACATGCTGAAGAGCTCTTTCGTAGCCACATCTACCTTGGATGCAGGCCTACAAGACTAACCTTACTTGCTCGAATAAGACGCATCCACGCTACTGTCATCTGAAGACAACGTCCTTACGAAGCTGGCGCGCTGCATAAGTTCTTGCTTTCTGGTCGCAATCTGAGCTCGAGCGACGTCAATCGCGCCCATACTTGTCACCTCGCTGATGCATGCCGTACAGAACGTCACTTTGCGCTGCGACAAAAGGAGATCGGGGTCCACGAAACTCAACTTCCGGGTGATCTTGCACGCGTGGCACACGAAGCCGAAGCACAGCTTGCACGTGCTGTTACTCTTGCCAAAGTCGCCCAGTCCGCGGCTCGAGATGGGCGATGAGCACGTCATGCAGATGCGCTTTCTGTTGGGCGTACCACGCATCTTGGACTCTGCGTATTTCTTGTCCAGCATGAACGATAGCTTGCGCATTTGGCCGCAGTAGGCGTACTTCAAAGTGGACATGAAGACATCTGCGATGCTTGGGATCACGAGCTTTCTGATTAGCCCGTTGTCGACCGGATCCATGACTCCCGTTGCGTACATTTCCATCGTGTTTGATCCAATTTGGCGCCAGAAGCCAACAATGGACATGTTACCACGAACTCGGTTTGGGAGCTGGTGGGTTTGCGCGAAACTTACCGAGTGCAGCACGTGGTAGCCCATACGTTCTCCTTGCTCGTTTCTGACGTAGCCTGTGCCCTCGAGGTAGACGTAGTCCCGATTCTTTACCAAACTCGTCGAGTGGAAAGGGATATCAAGCTCCATCCACTTGATCACCAACGACTGGAACGGCTTCTCCTCCGTAGGCAAAAAGACGTCGTCAAGCACTGCAGCTCCGCTGATGTCGTCCACGTACGATGCTTTCAGGCGCATCGTCTCGAGGTTTTCACTGATGAGGCCGAACATCAAGTCATCCAGTTTTCCCTCCATGGTTCCGTTACAGAGAAGCATCGGCAGACCCGATCCCGTCGGCTCGTCGCCCGCAGCCGAGGCTTTCGTCGATACGCCTGGTCGTTCTGAGTAGACTTTGAGCTTTTCGCCTTCCTTGATCAACTTCCAGCGCTTCGGGTCGACTGTGCGCTTGGCAGTCGACGTGAACTTCGTGAAGAGCTCGAGGTTGCTCGTGATGCACTGGTTCGCCAGGTCTTCGAGCTGGGCACGATCATTTAGACTGAGTTTTAGCTCCTGGAACGGGTTAACGATGAATCGGCCTTTCATAGCGATTTGGACGTCAGAAAAGGAAGTGACAGCCCAAAAGCAAATACTGAAGTGAGAGAGATCGACAATACATAGCGTCCAGCCAGACAGCTACTGCTGGCTGCCATTCACAGTAACGTACATGTAATGATGGACGACTGGATGTAGCTCCAGCTGGCATGACGCCGCAACCTGTTAAACGAACCAAAAACGAGCCTAGATAATCCCTATGAGGCTTCAGCAAGTACGAACAATGTGCGTCGTCAGTGATTCAGGGCCTGAACGCCAGGCTAATTCATGGCTGTCTTAAAGCTTACCCATGGGTGATGACTCTACAACAAAACGTGCTCATGAGCTTAATGCCCACTGGTACTCGAAAGCACGTGCGTGTCAATAATGATACATGTAATACCAGAACTCGCTGTGCGACCACTTTTGGAAACAAGTTGAATGCAACAAGCCAGAGCTTGTTGGTGCATGTACCGGTACGTTGGCACCTTTGCTCACCTATCAACACCGCAAATCTCTCAGCTGGCGACCGAGAATCAGCTGGGATAGATTTTCGAGCTCCGATACAGTCATTTGAGCGCGTACCGAACATGGTTGTAAGTGAGCCGATGCTGTTGGCACCGCCAGCCTGGCAGTGTCGTGACAAGTGAAATGTCAGCTGTGGTCAGTTACACGATCAGCCAAGCAGAACGCCATGGCAGCATCACCCACTTCGAGTCGAAGTCGAAGTTCGACATCAATGAAATTTGGGGTGTATTGCTTGTTGTTTTATGGTATTTGCTGAAGGAGCTAATACTTTATGCATGTAAAGCTCATTATTATGCCGAGTTTTTCAGCATCGGACTGGGAGGGTGTCGATGAGGCTTTGTATGCCTGTATAGCTCACCGTTTCGTATATATTCTAGCTGCTTCTATCGCGTCACTTCTGGTAGATTTGTTCATGCTAGTACAGAAAGTGTGGGAGTGCTGCTACAACGATGAAGTCGATATTTCCACCAAACCCGCATTACTATGGCAGCGTTAGATCGCACAGACTCGGAGACATCCTTGTCAAGAAGTCACTCCTATGAAGGAATGAAACCCGTGGGAGATGGAGTTCAGGGGTAAAACGCAGGCTACTCTTAAAACGCCAACCGTGGGGAGGGTTGTCATTTCGGTGTAGAAATACTTGTTGTTAAACACAGCGCCCAATAGAAATCAACTTCTTCGATCACTAGCACATGATGAAATTGCCTCACGAACAGCAGATTGAAGCACGAATTCTTCGCTTCTATTCAGACGAAAAAAGGGAATGTATTAACAACTACAACTACAATACTCCACTAACCTTAGACAAAGAGCGATGTCTCTGTTGTATCAGATTGCGAAGAGGTCGAAAACGCTTTGTAAGCTCGATAACCCGTAGTTTGGTCCCTAGCAGCTACCTTTGCGTCACACGTGATAGCCTTGCTAATACATTTGGAGCAGAAGGAAATCTTGTGCTGAGTTAGCCGGCCGTCCAGCTCAATAAAGCTGATGCGTCTGCTGATCTTGCACGAGTAGCACACGCAGCCATAGCACAGCTTGCACGTACGCGAGCCAATGGCACCTCTAATTCCAGAAGCTGTCTTGCGATCGCACATCACACACCTCCCTTGGATTTCATGTTTGGAAACTGAGTTCTGCTGCTGCAGCATCCACGATAGTTTCTTCATCTGTCCGCAATATACCAGCTTGGTTGAAAAAAACAGAGCATCCGCAGCTACTTTGACTGAGAAGAAGCGCATAACGTCTCCTCCGGGGGCTATGGTATTGGACGCATACATGTCGATAGCATTGCGATCAAGTTGGCGGTAGCAGCCGAAGTACGAAAAGTTTCCGCGAATGGCGCCAGGCAGTGGCTTAGTTTGGGGAAAGTCAATGGAATGGAGTAACTGGTACCCGACCCGATTACCATCAGCGAGCTGTACGATGCCCGTTGACTCCATGAAGACAAAGTCACGGGCCTTGACAATACTCGTGGATTGCAGCGGCACATCAATCGTCATCCATTTAATGGCGAGCGAACGAAATGGGTCGTCCTCGGTTGGTTCCAGTAGTGTGTGCAGTATCGCAGCACTGTCAAAGTCGTGAACGTACGAAGCCTTGATTCGCATGGTGTCCAAAGTCGGATTTACAACACCGAACATGAGGTCGTCAAGCTCACCGACAAGTGTCCCGACACTCATTACCACCGGTACGTTTTCCAAGGTTTGGGTCGCGCTTGCTGTGTTTCCGGGTATGGCGGTCTTGCGATCGAATTCTTTTAGCCGTCGTTCTGCGTACGCATGCTGGTTGCCTTTGGACTTGACGTATTTCCACCGCTTGTCATCGATCTGGCGCTTGTCGACGACGACGAAGTCCTCGTACTTCTGGTATCCGTCCTGCACAAACGCGTCGGCGAGCTCAATCAGCTGCTTGCGCTCTTCTTCGGACACGCGAAGGCCTGAGTAGGGGGTTACGGCGAACCGGTCCTTCGGCATGGTTGGATTGCCCCCGCCGTAACAAATCGACAACTGAATCGAGGCCTAGCGTGCGATGGTACGGCGACTTGCCGTAACTCTTCCCATCATGAGGAGATTTGTCCCGTATGTATTGGTACAGCAAGGTGAATCCAGAATACACTGCCGTAAACTTGTGCTTTGGAAGCGCCTATCGGGTTGAGCAAGAGGAACCAGGAAGTTGCTAACGTTGGGCCCGTGGATTATACACGTAAAATGCTATTGGTATCAAATGGATGCAGCGATAAAGTCCTGCTACATTTCTCTAGTATCTTCGGAGACGAAAGCATGTAGACGACTTTGACGTGGTGTCCAAGTCGAAAGCATCCTGCAAGTTTGAACTACCGGTATTTGTCGTGCCTCCAGTCATTAAATAACTTGGCAAATCACACCTAACCCCTCTTGCTTAGAACCTACTTTTTGGGGTCAGATTGGCCAAAAGTCGGGAAAGGCACAAATATTTGTGCCCCCCCCCCCAAGGTGGACCTTATCGAAACCTGAAATCGATAAAGTTGAGTGGACACGATAGGCGTCATCACAGCGTCGATTTGATCATGTTTTGCCGTTTATTAGATGTAAGTGGTGGCGAATACGGACAAGCAACCTTCTTCACGCATTTTATACAGAAGGAGATCTTGCGCAGATTGTGGCTTCGACCTATGCCATCTCGGACCTTAGTTGCAACCTTCTTCGCGCATGTATTACACTTGTCACTCTGGATCAAGGTTTGCCGTTCAAAGGCCGAGTGTTGTCTGCAGTATCCATGACAGTTTCTTAATCAACCCACAATATACACATTGGTTGCACATAGCAGACCTTGCATGGCAATGTAAAATGCAAAATGGAGCTGTGGTGCTGGACCCGAAGTCGTCGATAACGGTGTGGTCCACTTGCCGGAAGAAATCAACGTACCAAAGGTCCTCAGTGGTAGTTTGGTGTGCGGGAGTTCGATAGAGAAAAGTAAATCGCTGCCGATGCAATCATCATTGGCGAAGTGTAACATCCTAGTCGCCACGATGTACACGAAGTCTCGGACCTTGGCCTGACTGGATCCTTGTTTATTGGGAGAGCCACAAATATATTTGGAAGGTAGTTTGACTAGTCAAAAAGAGACGATTGTGACGCAGTATCCGATTGTGAAGATGTCGAAAACGCCTTGTATGCTCGATACCCCGTCGCTTGGTCTTTAGCAGCTTCTTTTGCATCCCGTTTGGTCGCTTCATTGACACACTTGGCGCAAAAAGAGATCTTGCGTCGTATTAGCTGGTCGTCTAGGGTGATAAAGCTGATCCGCCTGCGAATCTTGCACGAGTAGCACACGCAGCCATAACATAATTTGCATGTGCTTGACCCTATGAGTCCTCTGATCCCCGAGGTCACGTTCTCCGTGCACATAATGCACTTCTCGTTATTCATTTGCGTTCGACGGTCAATAGCCGAGTGTCGATGCTGCAGCATCCACGATAATTTCTTCATCTGCCCACAGTACACGTAGTTCGTCGCAGACAGCAGCGCCTCAGCAGCTACCTGAATCGACAGGAATCGTGCGATCTTGCCTCCAGGAACCACTGTGCCTTGCGCATAAATGTCGATAGCATTTTGCTCGATTTGCCGAAAGAAGCCGAATACTGAAAGGTTTCCTCGAATCATGCCCGGCAGCGGCTTGGTCTGCGGGAAGTCGATAGAGTGCAACAAGTGGTAGCCCACTCGCTCACCACTGGCAAAACGGAGAGTACCCGTTGCCTCGATGTACACAAAGTCGCGACATTTGACAAGACTCGTAGACTGCAACGGTACGTCAATTGTCATCCACTTGATAACAAGCGAGCGGAACGGTTCTTCCTTGCTTGGTGTCACCACGGGACACAGAACTGCAGCGCTGTCGAGGTCACGCACATACGAAGCCTTGATGCGCATCACGTCCAGCGTGGGGTTCACGACGCCAAACATGAGATCATCCAGATCACCCACCAGTGCTCCTACACTCAGTACAACTGGTACATCTTTCTTGGGCGTGGCGCCATCCTTTGCGTTCTCCGGATTCCATGACACGACTCCTGCATCTCGCTTCTCTTTCCCACTGCGTTCTGCATACACGTGCTGGCTGTCCTTGGTCTTGACATGTTTCCAGCGCTGTTCATCCACTTTGTGCTTGTCCACGACTACAAAATCTTCATATTTCTGGAAATAATCCTGCACGAATCCGTCGACTAGCTCAATCAACTGCGTGCGCTCTTCCTCCGACACATGAAGTTCCGGGTACGGATTAACGGCGAATCGGTTGCTTGGCATCGTCGGCGGCTCGGACCTACGTGAGGTCGTTGGTACCGGAGCAGCAAATTGACGACTGCCTCCAACTTTCACGTCAGTTGCGGCAACGGTCCCCATCGTTTGATCAACAGACTGGGAACGTGCGCGAGGTTCGACCGAGGACCCATACGATGTTGACGACCAGTCTGCTGCTGGTAAACTTTGATCACTCTGTCAGATGGTGAAGACTGATCTATCGTACCCGACTGGGGGACTTGTTGCCCGAGGTAAAGTCTACTTGTTTCCAAACAGAAACTTTGATAATTGTGTAGAAAACACAATTATAAAAGACAAAAATAACGTTAGTCAAAATGCGGCCCCAAGTGTCCCCACTACTCTCCGTGACTCTTCTCTTTCGGCTCCAGGACGGCGTTCCTTGATCTGCCTCATGTCGTCGACGCTGTCTCCATCTACCTGGACACGTCGGTGGAACTGCGTCTGAATAAAGCCTGCGAGTTTGAATCTGTGAGGCTGCTGGGCCGCATCTGGGACAGCAGCCAGGTATACGCCGATGGATACACAGACGACTCCTGGACGCTGAGGAAGTTCCTCCGCACTGATAACCACTATAAGCAATACCCATTTTAATTGTGTCTGGAGGACGCCGTCCCTCGTAACAATCTGGAGATGGTCAAGTGGCTCTCGACGAAGCTTCAGGAGCTCACGGTCAAGTCGGAGGTGGCGATGGACATTTTACAGTTCTTTTGTGAGAACGGGGTGATTGGAGTGGGGCATCCGGTTGAGTGGGGAGGATTCACCATGTCGGCTGCTGTCCAGAGTCGACGGAGTGACATCGTGTGGTGGCTGTATCGCCACATTCCAGATGTAAATGTTAACTTTTGTGCGGCCTTGATGTCTGCAGTGACAACGGGGGATATCGTCATACCGGAATGGCTGATCCAACACGGTGCTGAGTGGCCAGAGGAGACGGATCTCCGTAATGTGGTTCGTGGTGTTGCGGCACAAGGGAGACTGGATGTGCTAGACTGGCTAGAGGAGCGCGGGCTTGTGACGGTATGACTGGGTTGGTGGCGTCTGCCGCTGGGAAGGGACAGCTCGAAACCGTGCGCTGGCTAGTGGTGCGTACTGCTCAGAATAAAGGCACCGACGATCATCACCTGGATTCAATTGAAGACACCGTCCTTGATATTCATGCTGCTGCCGTCCATGGTCATTTAGACGTGGCAAAGTATCTGCGTGAACGGACGAGGACTACGGGTGTAGCTGCACAGCGTTTAACACAGGATAGAAGGTAGCTTCTTGAGAGTCGGAATTTGTTGGAGCAGTGGATGGAGACTTCAGCAGTCAACGTGTGTGGTAAAACAATGGTGAAAGCTGCACAGAACGGCTATCTCGATGTTGTGAAGTGGCTGTACGCAGAGTATGGCGATGATCCTGATCTGAACCTTTTTGAGATCGGGGAGAAAAAGAAGCGGCCGCTTTCGATGCGATGGATGCAGCAGCACACTACGGCCACCTTGAAGTAGTAAAGTACTTGCATAACCTGCAGGCGTCGATCGACGCAAGTGGTAACAAGAGAAAGAGAGAAGGTGTTCAGCGGATCTCCAGACCAGCATGCACGAAGCTGGCAATGACTGGTGCCGCAACCAACGGTCACTTGAATGTCATCCAATGGCTTAGCAAGGAAGGGTGTTCTACTCAAGCTATGGATGTTGCAGCAACATTTGGACATCTTCAAGTGGTGCAATGGCTCCATGCGTACCAACCAGAAGGGGGCAGTACGTACGCTATGGACAACGCAGCATATAATGGGTACCTGAAGGTGTTAAAATGACTGCACGAAAACACAAAAGCTGGCTGCACAACGAGAGCGATGGATAACACGGCTGGAAGAGGTCATCTTGGTGTTGTAGAGTGGTTGCACGAGCATCGTTCCGAGGGATGCACGGTTAAGACCATGGATCGTGCAGCTCAGCAAGGCCACTTGAACGTCGTGAAATGGCTGCATGCAATCGACACGAAGGTTGCTCAGAGCTTGCAATGAGCGGGGCGGCCAAAGAAGGGCACGTTCACGTGATGGATTGGCTTCTTCGACAGGCTGCATGCCAAGTGCTATCGTCGATGCTGCGGCTTTTAACCAGTTCGAAGCTTTTCTGCTTCTCCACAAGCAACTGCACGAGAAATGCACCGAAGAAGTTGTTTCGTGGTCTTTTGAGAACCACTGCCCAGAGATCCTTGCTTGGATTCTTGATCACTATCCCGAACATCGAAGCATGTTTGATGAAGACGACTAAGGAACAGGGTTTGCGGACTATATCTCCATTTTCGACGTGCTGCCAATTGGCCAAGATGGAGATCTGTTCGTGGTGAGCTTCAGCGAACTTCTGGGTCTCCCCCATGTTCACTAATGCATTGGTGGATGCCTGGTGCATGTGATACAGTCTGGTGAAGGCAACTTCGCTGCCTTTGGGAAAGTTGGCCAGTATTGTTACTTTATGACGAGTACCTCGTTGAAAACAAAAAGTGATCAACTCACAAGTGCAACCGCCGATTGCGCTCGAAGACCCTTTCCAAACGCTCACATGGAGGTGGGCATCCCGTTCGTGTCGACGTGCCTCGTCAAGAACCGCGACTACGACTACCTCAAAAGGCACGGGTCACGTGAACGGTCCCAACGGGGAGCAGCTAGGCTTCCATTGATGCAATCGGTGAACTTCCCACAGACGCACGACGTGGCCAACCGCATCCTCGGCAACATTTCGGCGCTTGCCTTCAGGCAGCAAACCGGCCCCAACACACTCGGCATGTGGGGCTCTGCCGTCATAAACCCGGGTGGGGATCTGCCTCATCATCGTTCCGACCATGGTCGGAGTCTTCATGTCCAGCGTCAAGTACGCGTACTGCGGCCAGATGAAGAAGCTCGCGTGGATGCTGGAGCGGCACTACACCGAGTCCAAGCAGCACGGAGCCCCCAACAAGAGGAGCGTCTGCGTGACCTGTTCAGCACCGCTCACCGGTCGCAGACTTGGCGACTTCGGCAAGAGCAACAGCACGTGCAATTTTTTCTTCGGGCTTGTATGCCACGACTGCAGGATCGTCCGCAAGTTGAGCTTCGTGTGCCCGGACTTGCTGCTCTCCCAACGCAAGGTGACATTCTGTACCGGCTGCATAAGTGAAGTGGCGTGCATGAGGTCGCCCGATCCATGCTGTTGACCAGCAAGGGCCACGCCATCCCAAGCTCCGTGTCGTGGACGGGCAGCACGTCGTTAAGCATGAGTATCTACATGTAGCGCAGTTGTAGGTCCGCACTCCCCATAGTATGATGTCCACGCGTTCACTTCGGCTAACCGACAAATCCGGATGGATGACTATCGACGGACAATTGTGTCCAGTTTTCAACATCGTCTTATCTGGCCATGCGCTGCCCGAAAATCCACGGGGTCACCGGACTCAAAGTGCGGTGCAGTGCGGAGAGTGTCAAGCGTTCGTACTTTTCCACGAATTGCTACCTCTCCAAGCGCGCGAGACAGATGGCCAATCTCCTCTCTTGACTCCTTGACTGACGGCATTCGTGCCCGTCACTCACGGGTGCACGGAAGGCCGCTCACTGTCCAACCTTCCTCCCCTCGCCGACAGCTCGAGTAAGAAAACGATCACCCATGAAGGGCCGATTCATCGTCAACCCCTTCCCGACGGTGCCGTTGTCACCGTCGGATCAAAGCCAACTGCACGAATTGGCGAGCTCGCTCGTGAAAGCCGGACTCGAACGGTACACTGCGTTTCTTGAGACCGACCACCGCCAAGTGGATCTCCAGCGTTGGAAGCTGGTCAAGACCCGCGAAAAGGCACGAGTGTACTGCGAGAAACCTGCTGCAGGCAGCAACCAAACCGCGCAGGACCTGCCGTCGCTGTTGTGCGTTGGTACGGCGCCCGGGCAACTTGAGGACACCATGTTCGGCGTGGTGAACCCGACGCTGGAAGTGATGCGGATCAAGGCCTCGTACGTCGACGACCTCAGCGGCGCTGCGGTGCTGGCCACGGTCGAGGAGCCGACACTGGATGACCCGTTCAAGTCGCTCGTGGTCAAGTGGATGGAGCTCGACATCCCGCTGCACACGACCAGCTTCGTCAAGAACCGAGACTACATCTACGCGGAAGCGACCGACATCATAGAGCTGCCTAGTGGCGAGCGCGTAGGGTATCACTTGCTGCACTCCATCAACTTCCCACAGACTCACGAGCTGCCCAACCGAGTGCGGGGCAACTTGTCCATCTGCGCCTTCTTCCGGCAAGTCGCCGCGGACGTGACGGAGATCTACATCACGGGCATCATGGACCCAGCGGGAGGTCTTGTGCGCCACCTCGTGATCTCCAACATGGCTACGACGTTTCTATCGACGCTCAAGTACGCGCACTGCGGCCAAATGAAGAAGCTTGCGTGGATGTTGGAGAAGCGGTACAAGGAGTCTCGCCTGCTCGGTGCTCCGAGCAAGAAGGTGCAGTGCGTGACGTGTAGAGCAGCAATCACTGGCCGCAAGCTAGGCGACTTTGGCAAGACTGACGCCACGTGCAAGCTCTGCTTCGCCTACGTGTGCCACAGCTGCAAGGTCCACAAGAAGATCAGCTTCGTCGCGCCGGACATGCAGCTGACCAAGCGGAACGTCACGTTCTGCGGACTCTGCCTCGCGGAGATGAACAAGTCCGACGCGTTGGAAGCAGCGCGCGCGCAGATCCTAGACAACTACCCGGTGAACCACCACCACCACCAGTCATCCGCAACGTCAGATACGAGCAGTAGTAGCTGAGGATAAAGGAGGAGGTCGTTGACCACGTAAGTATGATAACACACTCGCTGTTTATTTCTCGAAAACCTTGACCAGACCAAGTACAATGAATGTGTAGAGTGAACGACGCACAGCCAACCATCCTTTTTCTCTGGGGATCAAATGACCCATAGGTCCAATGCGAACGCGCTTCCAATGGAAGTTTCAGCTGGCCTCGCGTGTCCGACGTCAGTGTCAACCTCTTAGAGCAGGTGCCTGTCGCGGGAAGGCACGACGGTCTTCTTGGCTGGGCAGTCAACCAAGTGAGCTGTCTTACGCCAGCATCCGAGTCAGCTTTAGGGAATTGCAGTCGTGTGGCCACCGCACCACACTGTGGTGCCGCTGCTCGAACAGCGATCCTCAAAAGATATCCTCGAAGATATCGATAGCAATCGTTGAAGCTTAACGCTCTCTGTATTTTCCGCCGATGTCAAACAACTTCAGACCTAACTGCAACAACGACAAGGTGCCGTCGGCTGATGGAGGCTCCATCGGGCTCGGACGCAGCCACGATCGAGGTCCGATCCTGGCGCCAGTCTTTCGTGTCACGAAGCGTGATGCTGACGTTCGATCATTTGCGCCACCATCTGCAAAGGTCGGTCCTACTCCACCAGCACGAGTGTACTCGCACGCGCGGAGAAATTTTTCTGCACGAAGTTCCGTTAGTTCTCTTGACTAGCAAATCCAGTTAAGGGCCACATAAACCGAGTGCTGCAATGCGAGAGCCAACATGGCGCAGCTCTTTTAGGCTATTTTGATATGGACATACAGCTACCGGCGCTCTGTGATCGCCGGCTCGTGGAGGCGCAGGGTCTCTTCCAAACCTGCACAACGAACCGTGCACATGTGACAGCTGGGGCATCCTCGTTGAAGCTGAAGCGCTTGACCGGCTTGCTGATAGACAGCGTGGACAGCGCTAAAGACAAGCTCGTCACACCCATTGCCACGTTTTTCGGAATGCCAGGGGCTGCAGACCACCCGACCGACGACGGCATTTGCGAATCACCTCGCTGTCGTCCAGACCATGAGGCACGAGCGATTCACTGCGAGCCCATTCGACGAGGTGGCGCTCACCATGGGGGACCGGTCTCAGCTGGAAGCGTTGGCGCAGACCTTCGTGTCCGACAACCTGCGCCAGTACTTGGCGCACTCGGCCATGGGGCTCGACAAGGTGGACGCGCGCCGCTGGAAGGTCGTCAAGGCCAAGGAGGCGCTGCGCGTGTACTCGGAGAGGTCGCAGCGTGACATGGCACGACGTACCAGGAAGCACGCAACGGAGACCAGAACGGAAGAGGAGGAGAGCGGAGACTACCTCGTCTCGGAGCTGCCAGTCATGTTCAGCGCCGGCACGTTGGTCGGTGACCTCGAGGAAGTCATGTTCGGCGTCGTGAACCCGTCACTGGAGCTCATGCGCATCAAGTCCTCGTACGTAGACGACGTGAGCGGCGCCGCAGTGCTCGCGTCCATAGTGGAGCCCACCATGGACGACCCGTTCTGCTCCTTGGTCATCAAGTGGATGGAGATGGATCTACCACTGCGCAGGTCGGGGCTCGTCAAGAACCGAGACTACGTGTACATGGAGGCCACCGGCATGGTGCAGCTGGGCCCTAGAGGCGACCGCATCGGCTACCACCTCATGCACTCGGTGCACTTTCCACAGACGACGGATCGCCCACACAAGGTGCGCGGCCGACTCTCCATGTGCAGCTTCTTCCGACAGACCAGCCCCGACGCGGTGGAGCACTACTCGTCGGGCACGATCGATCCTGGAGGCGCCATCCCGCGCTCCATCCTGGTGCGTTCTACTGCCACGCACATGCTGGCGCCACTACGCTACGCCTACTGCGGCCAAATGAAGAAGCTCACGTGGATGCTGCAGCAGAAGCGCGACGAGCGACGTCTGGAAGGGGGCGTCCCCAAGCTCCAGACGCCAGAGCACGTGTGCGTGACCTGCCGATCGAAGACCGGACACCTGTTTGGTACCAAGTGCCGTATCTGTCTTGGTGATCTGTGCATGTCGTGTTCGATCAAGAAGCGGCTGAGCTTCTTGTCGCCGAGCCGCTCACTTGTACGACATAAAGTGTCGGTGTGCACTTCGTGTATGGTGGAGAGTCTGCACACCAGCGCGGCCAAAGCAGCTCGCGACCAGCTCCTCGGACCGTCAACGTGCAGCGTGTTCGCCACGTGCTCCATGTCCGAGACGAGCTCCAACCTCTCGGCGTCGTCGACAGCGTTGAGCCGAAGTCGGTGCCCCAAGACGACAGTATAGGACAGGGTGCCGTCACAACCACACACTGCAAGAGCACCATCAACCACGATGGTCGTCGGTTCTTTAGTGCCGACGCTGTATAACCTAAGTATGAACAACTATCCGTACATTGGCGTTGCACTTCAAAGCAACATGGCCTCCCAGACAGGTTGCACGCTTATGCTAACGTTGGCAGTAGCACTTGGCTGCGTCCGACGAGGCGAAGAGGACGCGACCTGCTTGCTGCAACTTGACTAACGTTTGCAACATCATCAGAAGAATCCCGGCGGGCGTTGACAGCCACCAGCGAGGGGGAAATGTGCATTCAAAGCTGCTTGACGGTCAAGCCGTCCCACCGACCAGAGCCGTGCTCGGCCACGTTGAAGCTTGATGGATGAGGAACGTTCCCCACCACCAGGCAAATGCTGGGCTTGAGAGGGTCCCATTTCTTTTCTGCATAGATAACCAAGCTGTCACAATAAAGCCGCCGGCTGGCACTCCACCGGTCTTCTCCTTCGACACCCAACGCCACGGTGAAAAGGCGATCCCGTTCCCGGAGCGACCAACGGCCCAGTTAGAGAGACCTTGCGGGACTTTATCACCGAGATGAAGCTGATGCAAAAGGATGTATTATAACAGAGGCACGATTGCCAGTGCGTAGTTTACAAGGGGAGGGGATTTTTTTTGATAGCAGCCGTCAGTGCAGCAGCCTTTCATGGTGTGTCTGCAAGCAGGAGAGCTATTGTACTCGTCATTGAAGGTTGGACCATAACTTATTAACATGCCACACAAATGGCAATAGCTCTTCGAGTTTTTATCCGATCAGATTAAGACGGCCACAACACTGTTCCTTAGTGCGTTGTACGTGCATTACAACTTTTACTTCGCTAGCAACATGTCTGGGTCAAACACCAAGGCGCGAGAGCTGCCCCCATGTCCGAAGGGCTTTGCCGTACGGTGTTACGAGTTCATGACCATATCGAAGGAAGGAGGGCTCTTTAGGGGGAGGCGGGCCCGAGACCTTGTAGCTGCGTGTATGAAGATTGCTCGTGGCACCGCTACGACCGTAATAGACGAATACAGAGCCGACAACATTACCAAGTTCGAGGTCGGTGCACCATATTCGCGACGCCAGCACCTTATCAGGTGTATATCGTTAACCTGTGACATATGATACTGTCATCCAAGGCAAGCAAGCGTGGCATGAAGTGAGGACAAACTACCTCTGTAAATCGATGTTGGCTTAAATGATTTGAGCCCCTGGTTAAAATATCTATGGACGTTTTTTTACTACATTTGCACTTTCGCCTGTAAATCCATGTGTATCGCCCCCTCCTCCAATCAGAAGTGCTCCTCAAGAGCAACCCGTTTCCCGCAACTCTGAAGCCTCAGGAGTGCGTTTGTAAAGCGACCCGTAGCGCAGTAACGGCTGCGATTCAGCCGATTTTGACCTCATTTTTGAAATCTAGACCCAACTTTGCACCCTATATCTAAATGTCGCTATAGGTTTTAGGGCTGTGAATCTTCATAACCGATGGCTACATTTTGGTCCAACGACTTGTGACGAGTACAATAGTAATCCGATGCCATGCTGGCCGTACTGATACCTTCCGATGAAATCGAAGACTGCAAGGCTGAAGGAGCCTGGTGGATCTTACCAGTTGCCAACATTTGAGCACGAGCGACATCGATCGAGCTCATGCTCGTCACCTCACTGATGCAACCCGTACAGAAGGTCACCTTGCGCTGAGAGAGCAGCAAGTCTGGGTCCACGAAGCTCAGCTTGCGGACAATCTTGCAGGCGTGGCACACAAAACCAAAACACAATTTGCACGTGCTGTTGCTCTTGCCAAAGTCACCAAGTCTGCGACCGGTGATCGGCGCCGAGCAAGTCACGCAGACGTTCTTCTTGTTGGGCGCTCCATGCAGCTTGGACTCGGCGTACTTCTTGTCGAGCATGAACGCCAGCTTCTTCATCTGGCCGCAGTACGCGTACTTGAGCGTGCAGAAGAAGACGCCAGCCATGTTAGGGACTGCAATCATCTTGATCATGTCACCACCCGGGTCCATGACGGCCGTACCGAATAGCTCCATTGTGTTGGGACCCACTTGGCGCCAGAACGCCATCGCTGACATGTTGCCTCGGATGCGGTTGGGCAGGTCCGGTGTCTTCGGGAAGTTTACCGAGTGCATGAGGTGATACGCCAAGCGCTCACCGTTCCTCCAGCGAATGAAGCCCGTAGCGTCGATGTACACGTAGTCGCGATTCTTCACAAGGTTCGTCGAGGCGAACGGGATGTCGACCTCCATCCATTTGACAATCAGAGCTTGGAAAGGCTCTTCCAGTGAGGGCTCGACGATGCTATCGAGCACGGCAGCGCCGCTAAAGTCGTCAACGTACGAGGCCTTGATCCGCATGCCCTCCAGTGTCGGACTCACCAGGCCATACATCAAGTCCTCGAGTTTGCCCTCCTTGTTACCGATGCCCCAAATCAATGGCAAGCCGTTGCCGGTGAGGTTCTCCCCGGATGAAGCGGTTCCTTGTCGCTCGACGAACATTTTGATCCCTTGGCGTTGCTTGCAGAGCTTCCAGCGTCGTGAGTCGACTCCCTTGTTCTTCTCGTCCTGGTACGCCGTGTACTTTTCAAGGTTGGCCAAGATGAGCGAGTTGGCCAGTTCTCTGAGCTGCGCATGGTCGTGTTCTGTGAGGGCTAACTCGGTGAATGGATTGACGATGAATCTGCCTTTCACCATGGTTGCTTGAGTTGACGGGGGCTTGTTTGAAGAACGAGGTAATTCAAGAACTGAGTGTCCATCGAATCGTTTCGTGTCGAGTTCACGCGAAGCTCGAGCGGAGCTGTGTAATCTAGATAAGACAAAGAGGCTGCGGCCAGGACAATGGATAAGAACACGACTTCACTTTATGATTATGACCGTCCGCCAGTTTCTAAAACAAACCTGATCAGTGCATGGGGCTCATATCGTTCGTAAATCATAATAGCAGGAAGCTCACAGGCCAATACATTGTTTTTAAAAGCGAGAACAAAAGCGCTGTGCTCTGTGTACACGCAAAAAAAAAAATACTTTAGAAGTAATAAGCAGTACTTGGTTCTACCGCTGTGACAACCTTAGGCCTTAGTGGCTGCTAGCATACGAATACTCGGCACTGTTTCCGTCGGACGACAGAGTTCGCTCGAGACTGGAGTGGTTGACCTTGTGGCTCTTGAGCATTTGTGCACGTGCGCAGTCCACGGAGCTCACGCTGGTAACGGAACTGATGCACGCGGTGCAAAACGTCACCTTACGCTGGGATAGCAGCAAGTCCGGGTCCACGAAGCTCAGCTTTCGAACGACCTTGCACGCGTGGCACACGAAGCCAAAGCAAATCTTGCACGTGCTGTTGCTCTTGCCAAAGTCTCCGAGGCGACGGCCGGAGATAGGCGACGAGCACGTGACGCAAATACTTTTCTTGTTCGGGGCGCCGTGCAGCTTTGAGTCGGTGTATGCCTTCTCCAGCATGAAGGACAACTTGCGCATCTGACCGCAGTAAGCGTACTTCAGCGTGGAGAGGAACACGTTCGCCATGTTCGGCACCACGAGCTTGCGCACTAGACCGGCGTCGACCGGGTCCATGACGCCGGTGGCGTACATTTCCATCGTGTTGGGTCCGACCTGACGCCAAAAGCCGATGATAGAGAGGTTGCCACGCACGCGGCTGGGAAGGTTGTGGGTTTGCGGGAAGTTCACCGAGTGCAGCAAGTGGTAGCCCATGCGCTCTCCTTTGTCGTTCGTGACGTAGCCTGTGCCTTCGAGGTAGACGTAGTCGCGGTTCTTCACCAGGTTCGTCGAGTGGAAAGGGATGTCGAGCTCCATCCACTTGATCACCAGCGACTGGAATGGGTCTTCGAGGGTTGGCAGCACGACGGAGTCCAGCACGGCTGCTCCACTGAAGTCGTCGACGTACGAAGCCTTGACGCGCATCGTCTCCAGGTCCTCGCTGATCACGCCGAAAAGCAGGTCTTCCAGCTTGCCCTCCATAGTACCGACGCACAGGATCATGGGAAGTCCCGATCCGGTTGCCTCGTTACCGGCCGCAGCGGCTGCCGCTGCCCCCTCAGGACGCTCAGAATACACCTTGAGCTTTTCCTTCTCCTTGAGCGGCTTCCAGTGCTGTGGGTCCACAGACCGTCTCGAGCCCGACATGTACTTCATGCACAGCTGCAGGTTGCTGGAGATGCACTGGTTTGCCAGGTCTTCGAGGCTGGTGCGGTCGGCAGCTGTCAGGTTGAGCTCCTGGAACGGGTTGACGATGAATCGGCCCTTCATGGCAGTCGAAAGCGTAGACACCGAAGATAAGCTGGACTGGTTGTTGCCGAGCAAGAGTAGGAATGAAGAAGCTCGAGAGAGTACAAGACGGAGCAAATCACACGCACTTGATGGCTGGTTGACATATGCACACGCACTCGAAGCTGTATCGGGCGGGTAAGGTGCGAGGTTTGGATCAAACGCATCCACTGTCAGCTGGGGGCGACTTCCTATTCCAGCAGAGACGCTATCCGCCCCATAAAACGAGTCAAACGCAAGTACGTGACTCCATATGCTGCCTTTGAAAAGAGTCACTACATCAAGACTCTTGATACTCGACGAGCACGTGCCGTCCTACATAAGGTGGAGGTGGACATATACAGACACCCGCTGCTCAAATGCCTATCCTGGCGAGTGATCTTTCGGCTTCAACCTGGATGAGCGCTTCAAGCTCTCTATCATTGTCCGCGGCAAGCGTTAGAAGGGTGCCAGACACTGTTGATGTAGATCAGCCTTCGAGGTCGAGGGCGGCGTCTGAGAAATCGTTTAATGGCAGCTTCTTCGGAGCAAGACGACGTTTGCTTCCTAGTTCGGTTCGAGCTCTGAAGCACTGATCGAATGGAGAACTTATCGGCAAAACTCTTGAAATACACATAGATTACAGTTAACAGATCTACTTTTCAACCAACATCCAAATCCTTAGACCCAAGTCGCCTTAATGACTGCTCGTGGAGAGGTCCGTGCTGTTGCCACCTGAGGATAACGCCCTATCCGCGCTAGAGTTCGCGTCACGGTGGCGCTTTCTGGCCAGCAGATATGCCCGGGCGACATCCACGGAGCTCATGCTTGTGACCTCGCTGATGCACGCCGTGCAAAAAGTCACCTTGCGCTGGGAGAGCAGCAGATCCGGGTCCACGAAGCTCAGCTTACGGACGATCTTGCAGGCGTGGCACACAAAGCCGAAGCACAGTTTGCACGTGCTGCTGCTCTTGCCAAAGTCCCCGAGCTTGCGGCCACTGATCGGCGACGAGCACGTGACGCACACGGATTTACGGTGCGGGGCTCCGTGCAGCTTCGACTCTTCGTACTTCTTGTCGAGCATAAAGGCTAGCTTGCGCATTTGTCCGCAGTAGGCGTACTTCAAACTGGACAAGAACAAGCTCGCCATGTTAGGCACTACGAGTCTGCGTACGAGGCCATCATCGACGGGGTCCATGACGCCCGTCGCCCACATCTCCATCGTGTTGCTGCCGATTTGACGCCACACTCCGATGATGGAGAGGTTGCCGCGAACACGGTTAGGGAGGTGGTGGGTCTGAGGGAAGTTCACCGAGTGAAGCAAGTGGTAGCCCATGCGCTCGCCTCTCGAGCTTGTCACGTATCCCGTGCCTTCGAGGTAAACGTAGTCGCGGTTCTTTACCAGGTTCGTCGAGTGGAAAGGGATGTCGAGCTCCATCCACTTGATCACCAGCGACTGGAACGGGTCTTCGAGGGTTGGCAGCACGACGGAGTCCAGCACGGCTGCTCCACTGAAGTCGTCGACGTACGAAGCCTTCATCCGCATCGTCTCCAGGTCCTCGCTGATCACGCCGTACATGAGGTCGTCCAGTTTCCCTTCCTTGGTGCCAACACAGAAGATCATTGGTAGCCCCGAACCGGTCGGCTCGTCACCGGAGGCTGCGGCCGCTGCTGCACCCTCGGCCCTTTCAGAGTACACCTTGAGCTTTTCCTTCTCCTTGAGAGGCTTCCAGTGATTCGGATCCACCCTGCCCTTGGACTCGATGAACTTGACACACAGCTCGAGGTGCGACGTGATGCACTGGTTTGCCAGTTCTACGAGACTGGTGCGGTCGCCTGACGTGAGGTTGAGCTCCTGGAACGGGTTGACGATGAATCGGCCCTTCATAATGGTCGTATCTACTTGCACGCAGTCGCCGAAGGAAAGATAGTGGAGGCTACGAAGCAAGTGAAGAAGTGACCCTCAAGGCATGTTGTGCCCTTAAGGGGAGAGGTGGGGAGAGTTCTCAAGCCTCACGCACCCGCTTTTTACAGTAGCCGATCAGCTCGATAGGCGTTTGCCATATGAGATCAACACCAAAAGTCCTTGTTGTATCGGGTAAGACTCCGTGACACATTAGCGACTGATTTGCTCGACTCTCGAAACCTCAAAATCCTAGGAACGGCGCTGATGCGTGGATTCCCGTATGGTGAGAACTCTATCCGCACAACAGAACATGCTGCAACAAACGGTCAGAATGTGTCGCGATCACTGCTTGCACACCACAGCTCCAGCAAATTTGGGTGGGGCTCGCCAGCACCTTCAAATCAAGTGTATTGATCATGATGTTCACTTCAACATGCAGACGAGCTTCCTACTTATCAAGCGACGTTGGTGACAGTATGAAGAGCATCAAGAGTTATCAATATATGGACGTGTGCATTAGATTATGGAGCAGCGAGTTCGCCCTTACTGTTCGCAGACGATGACTGTGAATGTGTTGAGCTGCCGACGTCGATACTCCAGAGCAGAGCATCCTGTTCTGGCAGTGAGTCCGAGTCAGAATCTCGTACCGAGTGCGCGGCAACAAGCGTTGCGCTGGTATCTGACGCCGAGCGGATGCAACGTACGCAGAAGGTCATCTTCTCCGACGTCACGCCGGGCTTGCACTGCGAGATCTTCAGCATCTTTTGAGGAACGCGACAACTCGAGCACACGCGCGCACAACACACGCAGCAGATCTTGTGGATACCTCCAGGCGGGGCTGGCTTCACTGTGCGTTTACACAACGCACACTGCTTACAGCACGCTTCAGTCTTCAGTGGAGGGGTAGCATGTTTGACAAGGTACGCCAGCTTGTACATCTTGGCACACTCGAGGTTCTTGGGGATGGACATGACGATCTCCGTGACGGTTGTCACGACAAGCGACTTTGGCGCCTCGCCCATTGCACACACAAATCCACGCAGGAAAACATCCACCACGCGCTCGGAGCGTTGGCGGTACAGATAACAATACGACAATTTGGCACGCACGATGTTGTACTCGCTCAGCTCTCGGACGTCCGGGAGGTCGATCGAGTGCTTGAGATGGTACCCAAGCGGTTGTTTCCGACCGTCCGAGTCCGTGATAGTAGTGAACCCCGTCGTCTCGAGGTACACGAGGTCGCGCACTCGCATCACTGCACCGACGAGGAACGGGTGCGCTTTGACCGCCCATTTGATAGACACCTCGCGGAACGGCTGCGAAGGCGTGGCCTTCACGAGTTGACCCAGTACAGCCCAATCGGCGTAGCCGTCTTCGACGACAGCAGTCTTGAGCTGCATACTACGACCTGTGGGCGTTCGGAGACCCAGCAGACAGTCCTCGACGGTACCTTCGAGACTTCCGACCGCGAGCATGAGAGGGACCACTTGATCGCCCCGTTGGGGGTCACGCAGCCTCGATGCACTTTGCCGCTCCGCCGCCGCGGGCCCGTATTGCTTGTAGAGCGTGAACCGCTCGTGCTGCTTGAGCTTCTTCCATTCGCTCGCATTGACCTGTCCATGGCATGTCGTCAAGAAATCGTGATAGTAGTCGCGCGTCTCCTCCACCACGCTCGACGCGTAGTCCTCGAGGGCATCCGCCTCGTCCGGAGGGAGATCGATAGAGGGGAAGATGTTGCGGGGTAATGGGAGCTTCATGATCTGCTGCTGTGGTGGTTGCAACGCAAAGTCGCGAATGACCGAGCGCTAACGTGCTTCGGGTTCTTGCTCACGGACGGGACGCTCGGTCGCTGATGGCCTGCGTGCTCTTTGCGCTTCAGATGAAGAGACCGCCGCGCTGCGAGGGCTTTCAACAGACGAGGCCTGATCGTGAGCGAGGCTTTGGAAAAGAGCCAAGAGAGTGCAATGCAGTCGTGGCGTTAGTAGAACTGTCTAAGGCGCGCGTCGTGGCCGATGAAGACGGCGGAGGCTTCGACGAATGTTGGCCATGGACAGCACCGTCGTGCTTTCGCTGACCACCAGATAATGGATAGTGGGAGCCTCATTTCACCGCACGACCCTCGTGCACACGACAAAGGTGGCGACGGTATTCGTGTGGAGACCATCACGCGAGACTGCGTTCACCGTGATGTCGGTTGGCTGCTGTAGACGGCAGCAACCAAGGTGAACGCCTCGTTCAATGAGCAAGCCGGCGCTCTTGACGGACAAGAGCATCTTGTGTGCGCTAAATAATGTTGTCAACATCGTTGATTACCCTTCCGAAGCTCAGACCCGCCCCTCGAGGTGATCCAACGCCGGGTTTAGCAGGCTGAGTCGGTCATGATGCCCTGCCCAAATTACCTGCCGACAAGATTTGCTAAGTTTACCACCTCGCTTCAACTCGATCCTCGACTCTCTCCGGAGCTCCATAGCCATGCCTCGCCTCGATTTAGATCTTCTGGCTTGGACTCACAGAGACGAGAGCAGTGTGCAAGTTGCAAGCCAAGTAAAACTTCATCCAACGTCGACGATGACCCGGGTTGGAGAAAACAGTATCGCTTGTCCGGAGATGGACGAAAGACGCGAAGCTTCGTTGCCGGTCGATGGAGACGAGAATGTACCAGTCGCAGACGACAAGAGCGCTGTCGTGCTCACGACGGAGGAGTTGACGCCGCTAGCCGAAGTTTCAAGCGTCTCGGTGGATGACATCGTCCACATCCTGGCGAAATCTACGGACTGGCTGCAGCTGTACGACGCTGTCGTGACGCTGCGCCGGGTTATCGTGCACCATAGCGAGGTGATCTCGAGCAAACATATCGAGGAGCTCCTTCGACCACTCGCGCTAGAATGTGACAGTCTCCGCTCGTCGCCGTCCAAAAACGGTCTGCTGGCATGTGCCGAGTGTTTCCAGTTCCTACCTCGGTCGATGTTGGAGCGGCAGCTGTTCGGCAGTGCCCACCCGGAGGTCTTCGACGTTCTTCTCCGCCGCTCCGTGTGCGAGAAGAAGTTCCTGCGCGACGCCGCTGCAATTGCAGTGGATCAACTTGCTACCCACCTCACCGGTCTACCGCTTCTTGCAGCCGCTGCTCGATATGGTACAAACAAGAATGGGAAGCTGTGTGGTACGGCTGCCAAGACCATTGCGTTGAGTTTGCTACGCTTGAAGCAAGACCAAGACGGGGGTGGGCAGGTCTTGGCACTCAAAGGCGAGCCTCTGCGAGCAGTGTATCGAGCCTTGGCAGCATTTCGTGAAAGCAAAGATGGCACCGCACGAGCCGAAGCGACTGCAAGTTTCCAACGACTGGGCGAGTTACTCGGGCCGGAGGAGCTGGCGCTTGGCTTGAAAGGTGCTATGCCTGGTGCTGGGCAGGCTGGTATCGTGGCTCGCATTCTCAAAGACGCATCCCCCAAGTCAAACGCGTCCAAGGCCCGTCCTCGGAATGGGACTCTCCGAGACCGTGTGAGGCAAGACACCAACGGACGGACCGGAACTGTTGTAAAACACGAGCGTTAATACAAAACATTCTAATGCCTGTGTGTTGTTCGTTTATGAGGTTGTAGCACACTGCACGCTGTTCGTCTCAGTGCCATGAGAGCCTCAAACGTACGTCGCTTACTGGACGTCGGCAACGCCCATGACGATTTCCCGGCCGAGGTCGTCCGAGAGCTTGTCGCCGCTGATCACAACGACGCGGTCGCCCGAAGACAGCCATCCCATCTTCTTCGCCTGCGCAATGGCCTCCGCGGTGGTCGGGCGACGGGTGAGGTCGTCCGGGACCACCGGGTACAGGCCGCGGTGGATCTGGAGCTGACGGCCGACCTTGAGGTTGGTCGTGAAGCACATGACCGGCACGGTGGGCTTGTACTTGGCGACCTTGCGGGCTGTGTAGCCCGTGGCGGTCAGCACGATCATCAGCTGCGCCTTCATCTCGTCGGCGGTCTTGACTGCCGAGGACACGGCAGACTCGACGTCCGACGTGGGCGGCGCGAAGCGGAACTTGGCGCGGTACGTGGGCTGCAGCAGCAGCTCGTCGGCCTCCTTGATCACCGTGTTCATGGTGTTCACCGACTCGATCGGGTACTTGCCCTGCGCAGACTCACCGCTGAGCATGACGCAGTCAGCGCCATCCAGGACGGCGTTGCCGACATCCGAGACTTCGGCACGCGTGGGGCGCGGGTTGTTCTGCATGGACTCGAGCATCTGCGTGGCCACGATCACGGGCTTGCCGATGGCATTGCACTTGTCCACCATCATCTTCTGGTACGTCAGCACCTTCTGCGCGGGCACCTCGACGCCGAGGTCGCCGCGCGCGCACATGATGCCGTCCGAGGCCTCGAGGATCTCATCGAAGTTCTGGATGCCCTCGAGGTTCTCCACCTTGGAGATGATCTTGGGCGCGATGTAGTCGGGCTGGTGCGCCCAGTGCTTCTTGATGCACTCGTCCACGAACGCGCGGATCTTGTGCACGTCGCTGGCCTTGCGGATGAAGGACGCGGCGATGAAGTCGATGTCGTGCTGGACGCCCCAGTCTAAGTCGCGCTTGTCCTTGTCGGACAGCGCCGGCAGCGTCACGATGAGGCCGGGCAGGTTGACGCCCTTGCGGTTGCCGATCTCCTCCGTGTTCTCGATCGTGCACGTGACCTCGTCCTGGCCCACGGCCGTGCACGTGAGGCGGATGAGGCCGTCGGACAGCAGCACCGTGTCGCCCACCTGGACGGTCTGCGGCAGCTCCTGGTACGTGACGAAGAACTTGTCGGCCGTGCCCTTGAGCTCGAAGGCGGAGTCGGTCGTGAGCACCACGGACTTGCCCTTCTCGAGCCTGATCTTCTTGCCGTCCAGCATCTTGCCCGTGCGGATCTCGGGGCCCTTGGTGTCGTGCAGCACGGCGCGCAGGTTGAGCTGCGCCTTGCCCTCGGCGTGCACGCCGCGGCACGCGCGCAGGTTGTTGACGCGCAGCAGCGCCTCGTCGTACTCTGCGTGCGAAAAGTTGATGCGCATGATGCGCAGCCCCTCGTTCGTGAGCTTCTGCAGCATGTCCATCTGCTCGGACACGGGCCCGATGGTGGCCACGATCTTGGTCATGGAGAACTTGGAGCTGCGTGGGTTCTTGTACAGCTCCGAGGCAGACGCGAGGCCGCGCGCGTTGCGCATCGTCGTCTTGACGGAGCGGAGGGCCAGGCGACGCAACATGGTGGAGAGGTGGGAGCTAGACGGGGGAAGTCTGCGAATGGCACTGCGGTTAGTGGATCATGATGGAGCTCTGGTGCGTGTCTAGCATGTTGTTACCTGAGACTCGTTTTGGCTTGTGGTGGTGAGCCGTTGGAATCGTGCGGTGCAGCGTCTTTGGTGCTTGGAGAGGCGGATGACATGGGCAGTTGGCGATGTCTAGCATATAATGGACTAGATGTTGTGAAAGTGACCCCCTCTCCTTGTCTGCAGCGGCGGATCGCGACCCAATCACTGGACGGCGCCCATCTCTCGGGAGGTTGAACTTAGTCGATACTTATTCGAAATATGTGTGGAAGTATCATACCTACAAACGCGAGTCTAAACGATAATTACTCGAGGTGTGTATCTCGAACGATGGGGATGTTGAAGAGCGCTCCAAGCAGCACGAAAAGCGCGCCGTCAGCATGCTGCGCGTCACAAGCTCCAGTGCTTCACATACATGTACAATGAGCTTTGGCGTGGGTGCCTTCGAGGGAGTTGGCCATCACGTCGTTCAGCGTACCAGAAGTGGTTCATTGTTCTGTCGGCCTGGTGCTTGGTTTGGATAGTTTTGGTTAGGCTACCCTTCGTATATTCATGAGTACAAACACTATCCACGCGTCGCTTCCTTGGCTACGCGTACTCTGTGCTGCTCATCTCGTACTCGCAAAATCAACTGGTGCCTCTTTCTTCCTCGTGATACTCCAGGTAGGCGCCCGCAACGACCAAACCGAATGATGCGCTGGCCGAATCATCTCGGCGGCATCGTCTGTTTCCTCTACGAAGGAGAACTCGGAATCGTTGGCCACCATGACGTCGGTCAGACAGGAGAAGCAAAAGACGACCTTTCTGTTGGCCTCCTTTTGGTCTCGTCTTCGGAGCTTTATCTTCTTCTCGATCTTGCACGAGCTGCAAACGTACTCACGGCACAGTGTACACGAGTTATTGTAGTTCGTAAACCTTCGAAGACGCCACACGCGCTTGGTGCACGTGGTACAGTTGAGATATGAGCTCAGTGGTTTGCTGCTTTCCAGATCCCTGTAGCTTTTGCTGAGAACTTGTACCAATTTCTGCATTTTTCCTCCCCGAGCAGTGAACATCGACAGCAGCGCTTTCACAAAGCGAGGAGCAACCACTCGTCGGACTCGGTTGCTCATGGGGTCCATCATAGCCATAGCATACACCGATACCGAGTCCTCGTTAGTTTGACGGAAGAAAGAGCACACCGAAAGCTTTGCTCGCACTCTTCCAGGGAGGTCGTGGGCTGCTGGAACATCCACTGAGTGCATGAGGTGGTAACCGAGGCGCTCTCCGCTCGGTAAAGTCTCCACACCTGTAGCTTCGACGTACACGTAGTCGCGGTTCTTGACGAGCCTCACCGATCGACGACGAACGTCTAACTCCATCCACCTCACTGCAACAGACTGAAAAGGCTCGACTGGCGTCGGTTCCCTGATTGAGGAGAGTACGGCAGCGTCGCTGAAGACATTGGCGCCTGCCATCTCGATACCACTCGAGCCGACAATGCCGTACATCACGTCGTTGAGGCTACCTGGAGTAGACCCAACGAGCAGCATCGACTGCAAATCGGAACCATCGTCCACTTGGAATCGGTAGCTCCTTCTTTCCGTAGCCCGACTGCTGTAGACTCGCACCTGGTCCTTAAACTTGACAAGCTTCCAGATGTTCGGGTCCACGTCCGTGAAGCGCAGATATTGATCGAAGTTGGCATCGAGGATAGTCTTCGCGAGAACTTGCAGCTCTGTCATGTCAGCCAGCGACAACGACATAGGTCGGAACGGGCTGGCTGCCTCTCCCTTGATCATCTTTGCGCGGCAAGTCTACTGAGCGCGATGCCAAGTAAATGGATAAATGGCTTTCTTGTTGACGCAATTTTGTGAGCCGGAGGCGAACAGATCTTCATTTTTGCCCATGCGGACTGAAGAAAAGTTTTGGGGACACCGTGTCTCCACAATCCGTGGAGGTTCCAAAACCACATGCTATTGGTGTCGAGCATTACATCTGTATAGCTCGTGGTGAGTTTGGTGTCTCAAGTATCTGGGTCGATAGGGAGGATCCGAAATAAAAGCTCTGTTTTGCCTTTTGCGCTTGGTCGGCCAGTGGTTCGAACAAGAGCTTTCTGTTACCGCCACCGCTTAGTAGAGCTCATATCGTGCTTTATGTTGGTCCAAACAGGGGTCTCTAGCACGCTAAGACTTTCAGGTGCTTGGGTAAAGTCATCGTGTGCTCGAAAAGTCGATGGAGCCTCCAGACCGCTCATCACTGTCCACGAGACCCCAACGTGGAATCTTGGACGCCCAAACCGACCGATAGGCTGGACGAGTAGACCCAGAGGCGTCGCTTGCGAAGGAGAACTCGGACTCGTGTGCTGTCATCGCGTCCGTCAGACACGAGAAACAAAAACTGACTTTTCTTGTGGCCTTGTGTTGGCCTGCGGTCTGGACCTTCACCTTCTTGTCGATCTTGCACGCACTGCAAACGTATCTGGAGCAGACCAAGCAAGTGGCATGGCGTCTTGAGAATTTCCCTAGGCGCCACGCACGCTTGGTGCACGTGGCACAAGTCTGATTTGAGATCGAAGACTTGAGGTTGCTCACCTCCGAGCAACTCTTGCCAAAAGAATGTGCCAGGTTCTTCATTTTGGCATCTTCAGCAGACTTCACTACCGACAACAACGTGTTGGTGAAGCGAGGAACGACCACCCGTCGAACCCGGTCACTCATCGGAGCCAGCATCGCCATTGCGTACACCGACACTGACCTGTCATTTACTTCATGGAAGAAGAGACACGTCGATAGCATTGCTCGAACCCGCCCTGGTAGTTCACCAGCTCCTGAAATCTCCACTGAGTGCATGACGTGGTAACCAAGACGCTCTCCGGTAGCGAGATACTTGATTCCCGTAGCTTCGACGTAGACATAGTCACGGTTCTTGACAAGTCCCATTGATCGACGGCGAACGTCCAATTCCGCCCACTTGACCGTCAGAGCCTCAAAGGGATTCCCTAGCGTCGGCTCTTTGATCGAAGACAGTATCGCAGCGCTGCTGAAATCTGCCATGTACGACGGTTTAGCGTTCATTTCCTCGCTACTCCAGCCGAGAACGGTATGCAGTACTTCGTCAAGTGTGCTAGGGATCGACCCGACGCACAGTATCGACTGCAAATCTCCATCCGCTCGATCGCTTTGGAAAGGGTAGCGACTTCTTCGTTTCCTTTCTCGGCTGCTGTAGACTCGCATTTGGTCGTGAACTTTGACGAGTTTCCACTCGTTTGGGTCTGGACCCGAAAATTGCACGAACCGACCGAAGTTGGCGTCGAGGATTGTCTGCGCTATACCTTCCAGCTCGTTTTTGTCGGAACGAGAGAGGTGTATCGTCTCGAACGGGCTGTTGAAGAATTTGGTGTCCATCTCGAACAAGGTTTGGCAGTGCAGACCCAGCAGATTGGCGAATGGTCTCGGCGGTTCGTTGCCTATGGCAGAGCAGATCTCTCTTTTGCTCATGCGGAAAGGTGTCGGGTAGTGAACGCAGTCGATAGCCGTTCCAATCAACGCGCTGATAACCACTCCCTTTCGCCGCCCAACGCCGCCCGTCGATTCTGGCTTGGTAGGTAATACGCGCATGTGTACGCAATGTTTTCTACTCCATCCAAGAGCAGCGATCTACAGCACCCTGTTGGAGAAATGCGTGCATGCGTATTTTAGAGTGCCGACCGGGTACATGTAGTGCTCTATAGCGTCTACGGCGTTTACCAATCAGGTATGTTCTGTGTACGTCCAGCGCTTTGAAGCGCAAGTGACTATGGAGGCGCTGTTCTCGGCTCCGTAAGAGGACGACGAACGCAATATGCCAATTGTCTGATTACTGTTTTCATGCGTTATAGTACACCAACTTTTTACTTTGATTGAGAGTTCGAGTTTAGCTCCTCCGTTCTAGAATATGACTTTCCGTTGAGTCATCTTGGGCTCTTGCACGTGTAAATTGAGCAAAAGTTACACTGCGGTTTCCCAGTCGCCTTCCGGTGGGCGAGGGAGGGAGAGGTCTTCAGTTCTGCAAACGTTTGCTAAGAGTACGCGCCAGGCTTTGATCTTGCAGACTTGATAGCACCATCTTCGCGAAAAGAGGTAGAATCACCCGTCGGTCCCGATCACACATTGAATCTAGACGTCAGAGTTATGGCCGCCGTTTACTGCACTGAGACTGAGGTTCCATTTAGCGGAAGGAGCACACCGCTGCTCCGGATAGGACGTGGGCCGTCGTCGTTTTTGAGTCGGTGTGCCTTCTAAGGGGGGGGTTACTCGCCGAACCTTTTACTGAGCGATCTCAATTTACGGCGCAGTTTAATGGAATTTTCCGTCTTGGAGAATCCGTACGCGTCCGCGTCGCTCGCGCAAGATGAGCAAAAGATGGCATTTCGTTGAGTCATCTGAAGATCTGACGTCACGAAGCTGAGCTCCTTTACGATTTTGCACGAGCTGCAAACGTTGTCGGAGCAAACGTTGCATACACCGTGGTGGAGTGAAAAACTTCCGAATCGCCACAGCCGTTTACTGCAGGTAATGCAGGTATGACCTGGAGCTAGTCCCAGCATCTTCGAGTTGTTTTTTCCGGGAGTCTCTGTCACGGAACTCCGAGTTTTGTCGCAATGGGGACGCTTGGACAGCGACAACAGCATCTTGACAAAGTGAGGCACGATCACCCGTTGCGTCCGGCCATTCAGTGAATCCATCATTCCCATGACATAGATCGAAACTGAAGTCTCGTTCACTTGCCGGAAGAACGAGCACACTGATAGTTGAGCACGAACTCGCCCGGGTAGAGCGTGAGCTCCAGGAAACCCAATTGAGTGCATAAGATGATAGCCCACACGCTCACCACTTGGAAGACGCCGAACGCCAGCAGCTTCAGCGTAAACGTAGTCGTGGTTCATGACCAGCCCCATCGATTTCAGTCGAACGTCCAATTCTGCCCACTTTACGGCTACGGACCGGAACGGCTTCGTCGGTGTCGGTTCTTTGAGTGTGGAGAGTACGGAAGCTCGACTTAGGTCATTCGTAGCCCCAGGAGTCTGGGCCACAAGTCGGGGCATCAAATCCTCCAGCTTACCGGAAGTTAATCCGACGCACAGCATCGATTGCATCATGGTGGTATCGGCCTCAGGGACTTGAAATGAGGTGCGAGACGGCCAGACTTGACGCTTGTGGTAGACTTGTACTTGATCTTTGCTTTTCACGAGCTTCCAGGCGCTCGGGTTGACTTTTCCATCATCAGCGCCCCAGAAGCGTTGATACCGGTCGAAGTTCGCTTTAAGGATGGTCTGGGTGATAACCTGCAGCAGCTTCTTGTCCGTCGGTGAGAGCGAGATTGGCCGGAATGGGCCCGTGGAGGAGTCTTCTTTTGACATCTCCGTAGTGGTTTCTTGGGTGCCGTGACAGGAAGCTGTTCAATTGGCAAATAGCGTCCCCCAAAGTGCTGCTTCTTCGCTTTTGATGTGACGACCGACTATCCAAACCGCAGGTTCTGACCCGGTTAGTGCTCGCGTGCCACCTGTTTGCTTCTAGCCAACGCTGTAGGGCCATGGAAATGATATCCAGGTGTTCTACAATCAAGCGCGAACCACGTGGTCGACTTCAACATTATTTCGCGCCTATCAACAGCATAATGCTTGGAAGAACGAAGTAGTAGACTCCCAGCACCACCTTGAACATGCCTAGTGGCCACTCGTAGCCATACTTGCCTGTCTTGTGCAGCGGCGGACCGGCTCCCCGCTACGTCACATAGCGAGAAGCGTTGTGCGTCAGACGCGGTCAGTCCGACGGGGCTAAAGTTTGTCTTGCACGCAGACATCCGGTCCTGTTGCTTGTCCAACATGCGTTTCGTATCTTTTGTATACGTTACTCAGCCGTGACGTAACCACCAAAAGGCACCAATACCAATCAGCACCTGCACTTCCTGCTTCCGCAGCAAGCAACCTCACCAACACCTTTCTTCTGTCAACGTTTTTTGTTAAGAAATTACACAGCGAAGCTCTCTATGTGCGCGTGATTCACCCGCCTGCCGAGGCAACACCCTGTCCGACGTCCATTTACTTGGCCTTGGTCTGGTTGGCGACGCCGGCGATGCGTGCCTTGATCTCTTCCTGGTTGCCCACGTAGTAGCCCGAGAGCGGGCCGATGGCATCCTTGTGGGGCACGGGCTTGAAGTTCTCGTCCAGGTCGTACACGAGGGGCACGCCCGTGGGGATGTTGAGGCCCGTGATCGAGTCCTCGGGGATGTTGTCCAGGTGCTTGACCAGCGCACGCAGCGAGTTGCCGTGCGCGGCGATCACGATCTTCTTGCCCTCCTTAATGGACGGGATGATAGTCTGCTCCCAGTAGGGCAGCACGCGCTCGCCCGTGGTGGCGAGCGACTCCGCGAAGGGCAGCAGCTCCTTGGGCACGTCAGCGTACTTGGGGTCATTGCCCGGGTAGAAAGGACTGTCGGCCTCGAGCGACGGGGGTGGCGTCGCGTAACTGCGGCGCCAGACCATGACCTTGTCGATGCCGTGCTTGTCCACGGTCTCCTGCTTGTTGAGGCCCGTGAGCGAGCCGTAGTGGCGCTCGTTGAGGCGCCAGGAGCGCACCACGGGGATCCACATGAGGTCCGTCTCCTCCAGGATGTTCCACAGCGTCTTGATGGCGCGCTTGAGCACCGACGTGTACGCCAGGTCGAACTTGAAGCCCGCGGCGTGCAGCACCTTGCCGGCGTCGTGCGACTCGTGCTCGCCCTTGGCGGACAGCGGCACGTCGTGCCAGCCCGTGAACTTGTTGTCCACGTTCCACTGGCTCTCGCCGTGGCGAATGAGCACGATCTGGTACTTGGCAGCCATTGGCTTGACGATCTTTTGAGACTTGAGGGGAAGCTGGCAAATTGCGAACTGAGACTTGAGAGGAAAGATCGGAGGCGACGTGCGTGTTTTTACCGATTGCTTTAGTAAAAAGATGGAGTTTTGGGCCAATGATAACGCGTGATTTAGAGAAAGACCCGGCTATGTGATTTCCGTTTTTGCTTGCTCAGAAGAGCTATAGTGGGGGCAAGTGAAGTGCACGTGTCGCAGGCGGCGTTGTTTTTCTATGACATGGCTCCCAAGCGGAATACTTTAGTAAATCTTTGCGCTGATTGGCCACCCGCAGCGAATCAACGCCGCCCTCTGACGTGGCGGGGTCGCCAAGGAATCTGTTGCCTTGCTTGCACACCAATCGACACGCGCCACTGCCAGGCTTACTCGGAGGCTGGGTTCCCAGCGCTTGAATGAGCGGAATCGCGCGCGGCAACGAGCAGACCAGCGAGTGGAGGCAAAAAGACTGGAGTCATTGTGGCCTGAGGCAAAAGATAAAGATAACCATGAGTTGAAGGCTCCTGCTCACGACTGCGGTTCTCGTGAGGCATTCCAAGGTACGAGAGCTCAAGCAGGTCCCAGCGTGGTGGTGTGTCTGGCAATAACTTCAGTTAAGACGGACTGCATGAAGTTTGCCACTGTTCGAGATATTTCAATTGACGCAAGTTCTTCACCAAGAGAGCACTGAATTTGCTTGGCGTCGATTGAGGCTGCTCTAGAGAGGTAAGGAGAGATCAAGACGACGTTGTCGAAGACGTTGTGACGAACCAACCACGTGCTTTAACGGCGGCCTGTTGCCGGTTCGAATTGTTGTGACGAAGCTACTGCGCGTGGCTAAGATTGCAACTTCGGTTCGACTACGCAGTGAGAAGAAGGTGGGGTATTATATGTAGCCTAATTAGACCCGCAAAGCGACACTTACTTGCCGTTCGGCTGCAGCGAGGTTCTTACAGTTGATCAGCGATACAATTGTGATAGAAGATAAGGACTGTCAAAACGTTGCCAACTTTCCATCTGCATCGTGAATTGATCATGCACAACGAGGTAGTCATCACCACGAACTGCATTGCTGGTTTAAAAAAGGTGATGCACGAATATCCTGGGCCTCTTCCAACGAAGGCTCAACAGACGACTCTTACATCTGAGAGCGTTGACATCTTGCGTACGGTTCTAGATGCGCGAGATTTATTGCGGATCTGCCTTCTGCCCGCCTTATAGGCATCGCCATGCAATGCAACGTTCATGCACACAGCACAAAACTCCACCTTTCTCCGAACCAGGCGAAAGTCAGCCCCCACGAAGCTCAGTTTCATCTGAAGTTTGCAGGTGCTACAGATTTTGCCGAAACACAACTTGCAAGAGTCGCTGCATGTCCCCATGTCATCGCCTCGTCGAGAGACGGCCTTATTACATGTAACACAGATCTGCCCCCAATCGGGCGCTCCCACTCCCTTTGTCTTAGAGTACACAGTGTCCAGCGCGCAGGTAAGCTTCTTCATTTGACCGCAGAGGGCGTACTCAAGCGTAGAAAGTAAAGTGGTGGCCATGGTCGACACCACTAGACGGCGAACGTGGCCATTGCCGACAGGATCTACGGTCCCAGTGACGTAAATGCCTACTAGATCTGGACGCACTTGGCGGAAGAACGCACTGATCGACATGGTGGCGCGAACTCGGTTGGGCAAACTGTGAGTCTGCGGGAAGTTCACCGAGTGCAGAACGTGAAAACCAACGCGTTCTCCGTCGACTGTTTCGGTGATGCCGGTGGCTTCAACATAGACGTAGTCGCGATTCTGGACCAGTCCAGCCGATTGAAAAGGCATATCGAGCTCCATCCACTTCACCGTCACCGACCGGAACGGATCCTTCTCGCTCGGCATCACGACGTTTGCAAGAACGGCCTCAGAGCCAAGGCTGTCAGTGTACGACGCCTTGAGACGCATGCTCTCGAGAGTTGGGTTGACGGCACCCAGCATGACGTCGTCGATGGTCCCGGCAGCAGTTCCAACGCCGAGTAATGAAGGCAACGCGCAGCTGTCGTCGAGTTGCTGCTGGATATACGTGTTCATTGTTCGCCTGGACTTGATGGGCTTCCACTTGCTTGGGTCGAGCTTCCTCTTCTCCACCCACCAAAAGTTTTCGTACCGCTCCAAGCTCGTATCCATGGCGACGTTCACGACGTCGAGCAGGTCACTGGCATCGGAGGGTGCGAGCGACAGTCTCCTGAACGGACTTGCAGTGAAGTGAGCCTTCACCATTATGCCTGCGTTTTGGGGTGATATGGAATGAAGTGACTGGTTCGTGTCAAAATTGTGAATGAGGCTAAACCGCTAGCTTCTGTCAGATGGGTGTATCGACGCTGCATAGTATGTTGTCATTTTAGTAGACGCGCTCGGTACCTTGAACCAACCTTCGCCAGTCCTCCGGATATACATTTTATCCAGGTACCTGCGTGCATATGGTAAACTTATTATTTGATTTCGACCGCTGTTATCTAAACCCACACGGAGACGCGTTAACGAGCAAGGCGGAAATGATTCGTTTACAGGTTCTGGCCTTCCTTCCCTCTGAAGCTCACTGCTTCACTTCTCGTATTCACGGAGTTAACGTCCGAGTAATCCGAATATCGCTTGCTGCTCACACACAGCCATCTGCACAACGTCTCGCGGCTTGCAACCAACTTCCATCCACTCGTTCAATAATGTAAATGGAGCTCACCAACAGGTATCTTTTTTTGCAGAGAGCCGCTGAAGCAAGCCGCCAAGTGTTGTTGTCTGGCTCCGAATATGACGGGCGTACCAGGACCAACGATCGGCAGGATCACGCAGCGTGTATACCAGACCCCAAAATAATGGAGGGTGGTGTGGTTGGAACAGATTATTATTTACTTCACTTTGAAGTCCAGGTAACGAACTCCAATTGAAAAGCACATGTAGGAGAGCAGCTCTACAAGGTGAACTAGTTACCTGTAGATTCCCCGGAGACACGTGCGGCTTCATCGATCAGTCTGGCCTGTCCCGACTGCCAAAACAGTTGACTGGCTTTACTCAACGCTCCCAGCGCGGCGTCTGTCGCGAAATCGGATAGTTTTAATAATAAGGTGAGGATCTGCTTCCCGTTGGGGCGAAATCGGATACAGACGTCCCCGCCAAATCTGCAAAGGTCGGACCAATAAAGACTGCGAGGTTGCAAGATTCGCACAGGTGCCATATAGATGCAAAAGTACTAAGTTACTCTGAATTTATTGTTTCCATGTGCTAGAAGCTTCCCGCATCGCGACATTTTCCCTCCACGTTGCATCTACCTCAGTACATCCCATCCCGACCAGTTTCAAATCGCATGCGCATCTGTACTACCTGTGCGAGGTAAATTGCTGCTTGCAGTTGCACATTTGCCGGGGACATCTGTAGTTGGTCGGCTTTGCTGTCAACGCGTAGCTTGAGTACCGAGCGCACGACACACGAATGGAGCGGGTCAGCTGGTAGTGGCGTGATGGTGGTGTAGCCCTTTGAGCACAATTTCAGCCCTTACGAGCGCAGTAGCAGAATGTCGGAGCAGACCAGAGTAATCTTCTCTGGCTCGGAGAACTTTCGGATGTAGTGCAGCTTTTCGAACTGGAAGGTGTCTTCAAGATGCGTCACCGTCCATGGAACCATAATCTGTTACGCATTGGGTGTGCTCCCGGGTGTCTACGGTCAACAGCTGCAAAGTTAGACTGCGGATCAACGTGGGGAACCGATTAAGGGCATCCCCACCGACAAGTTCTGAGAACTCACCTGCTCTTTTTTGAGAAAGCTTCAAATCACGTCACAAGCATTAGCCACGGAGCAGGTCATCGGTGTTGCTCGAGCGCGTAGTGATGCCATCGCGACAGATTTTGCCCTCGATGATAAGAAATTCCGAACTGATGCTACTCCTGGTGAACAGTTTAGAAAATGGTTTCGTAGCAATGGTTACACTACTTTTCCCGCCAGATTGCCCGCCAAGAAAACGAATGGATGAACTTGAACTCAATCCGCAGATATTATGGCTCCAGCTTCAGTTGGCAACACCTGTCTGATTAATTGCGTGAGTTTTGGAGTCGTTCCCGAGCAACAATCACAGTGCGACCTCGCTGCCTACTTCGACTCGCTCTCGACTATGGATAATCCTTCCTTTTAAACGTTGTCGAAGATTCAAGGCGAAGATGCCGGGAATGTAGTACCTGCCCTGGTTGGGATCTCAATCTGGCGCGGGTAGCAACAGCAACCAGCGATTACTACACCGGTACGCTTAATAAAAGTTGCCTTGCATACTTGCAGACAGACTTTCGTTTGGCGGCTGTACCCTCTTTATGTTATGATGGAACAACAAAAGCAAGCAAAAATCAATGCAATTCTACAGGACTGGAGTAGCAGCTCCTCGTCGAATCGGCACCTACTCCTCTCTTTGGTCGGCATAAAGTCAGAGGGCGTAACTTGTGCAATTGGAGGCGGGTGCTGTTTTGGGGCGTACGGATAACTTGCTGTTCTAGCCACGGCTGATTACCCGTGCATGTTTGATACTACAATAGAGATTATCGGTTCACAGACGGATCGTTTTATGAAAGCAAGTTATTGTGTTGCTGCCGCTCAGCTTCAGCAGTCGTACAGTTTGGTTAAACTCAAACCAACGCCGTGGCCCCGGCCGAAATCGGGCTCTGGGTCAAAATCAGAGTGCATCAACCTCCCTCTTAAAAGGACGTTCGGAGATCAGAGTGAATGTCTATTACAGTGCAGAGTGATGGATGTTGAAGTGAATAGGCCTATCGTATACCTATATTGTACGTTCTTCTGACCGTGTGGTTGTCTCAGACTCTATAGATATGCACAAACTTCAGAAGAGCAAATCAAGACCGTACTTTTACAGGATCATTTCTATAGTACTCTCTATTCTACTTTCTTTCCAAAAGTAGACAATTTCAATAACTTTGATGATCGTATTCGACTTCATTCATTGACTCGGGATGTCGGTGGTTGCAGCGCTGGGTTCTCTTTTGGACTCGGCCCACCCCATTGATGAACGTCCGCTGTCGCTATTCCAAGGCAGCGTGAGTGAGTGGAGTGATATGAGAAGTTATTGCTACCCCTTCTTCCTTTTTTACTTTACCCTACAACAACTATAGCAACTACAGCAACCAGAACAATCTCCAACCATACTTTTACTCTACTTCGTACATGGAACCATGCCTACCGACACTTCGCCCCCTGTATACCACAGCTTCACCTGCTTCCGCGATCAAATGCAGCCAGCTAAGATACGTCGTCGTCAGGCTACCAAGCGGCTTGGTCCAAGCCTAACCGACAAGCTCGCCTGGAGTGAATGTATTTACTAGGCTTATGTATGAAAGTGAAGATCCCTCTGGTGCTGTGCTATAAAGCTGTTTGTTGCTGGGGCTACACGTTTAGCCTACAAAATGCTCTTGACTTCGCTGTAGTCTTCAGCTAAGGCCCATTCTCAACCGGACGCGAAGAAGTACGCGCCGATAGCAACCATTGCAGCTGCCGTCGCGATTCCCAATGTGGACGACACCTGCGACGCACTGCTCGAGCCTGACGCAGAAGCCGACGCCGCCGATCCCTTTAGTGAGCTCGACGAGGTCGATGTCGTTGAGGTGCCTGAGGAAGACGAGTCCAGCGTGGAGGAAGACGCAGTCGCCGCCGACGAGAAGCAGGTCGTGGTCATGCTGGATGCCTGTCGGTAGTAGCAGTCGACCCCGCGGTAGTAGTATCAATTCCGGACGCCGCCGTGGATGCATCAGCCGTCGCTGCTCCGGTGCTTGATGTCGCAGTGGAGGCGGCGACGAAGGTGCCGGGCGCTTCTGTGGTTGTCGCGGTGGCGCCCGCAGTCTGAGCAGAGGAACTGGCAATGGAAAGGGTGGTGAGGAGTATTTGGAAGACGTTCATGGCTGGGTAGATGGAGTTTGTTGACTCGGTAGCAAATGCGATATGGAGTCCATCGAGGCAGCGATCGATGCCGGCGCGATGACAAGCATCGGAAGCACTATAAGTATTCAATAAGACAACTCTCATTCGCTGTCGTAATTAAGCAAGAGCCGACAAACGGTATCTGATACGACGAGCCAGGCTGGTTGGCGCCTGCAATTCGGGCGCACAAGACACGACAGTGGTCTACAAAAATATGTAACTAGACATTCCTAGATGCTCAGCTACATCGATTGTTTCGACTTTTAAAACAGTCGAATGGCTCAGGTACATGTAGAAAATATTGCAAGGGAATACTTAAAAGTAGTTGGTGAAGCGATTTGTGGAAGCGGCGACCTTCTTTAATGCAGTGCAATTAACAAATTTAAGAGAGGAGGTGAGCTCTGTGCGACGGGCACGGTGTCGGCTACCTGCCTCGCGTTTACCACACAAGAATCAGCTTACCCTTCGCGTTCAAGATATCACTGCCAAGGCACAGAGGACCCGGTAAACTCTCTAGTGCTCAAGACTCACTATCAAGACGCAAGGACAAGTTGACCCCTCGCGCTCAGCTCAACACCAACGCATGGAGGGCCGGTGTCCTCCTCGTGTCCGAAATCTCATACCGACAGCGCTTCCGGCCTGGTGAGCCCTTCGCGTTTCCGTTCAAGCACCAAAGCACAGAGGACTTGATGGCCCTCCTGTGTACCTGCTCTCCACCGCGGCGAGAGAACTTGGTGACCCTCTTGCTTCCATACGTGACATGCCGAATCACCTGGCCTAGACAAAGAATTTCCGGGCTTCAAAAGCCCCCAGGGATCACGAGCTTCGACGCCGCAAGCGATACAGGAGTGTATAGCTAGCAATGACTGACGAAATAGATAATTCTCCCCCCCCCCCCCCCCCCCCCCCCCCCCCGGTGCAATTAACAAATGTGTCACGAATTACATATTATATTCACGTGCGAGTCGCCTATCCCCTTTGTCATACGATTTGACCTATTCCGCAGAATCTGAAGTAAACACGAAGCCACACAATCATAGGTTTCTAAACAGGGCCAGTTATCAAATACCTCACCAGGAGTAACGTTAGTTCGGAATTTCTTATCATCGCACCACTGGACGATGAGCTTCTTACCACAGGAAGGTGAGAACATCGTGACGCTCCAGGAAGCTTTAGCGTTCATCGAGACAAGCGCTGGCATCAACAGGGACAGTGCTACGTTCCCTCCGTTGGATGAGATCGACGAGTTCCTGGGCTCCATCATCGAGCATTCGCCGGAAGTGGTGAAGAGCCACGAAAGGAAGACACGAAAGCCACAAAACACCAGGCAGAAGAAGACGACGGAGAAGAAGAAGCGTGTGCGCAGTGCTGCCAGTTCGTCGACAGTGCTACAGCGTCGCAAGAAGGCCGAGATTTTGTCGCTACGGGAACAAGCAACGGAGATGCAGAACGTTTTGAACCAATTGCTGAGCCACGATGAGAACTCGAGAATTCCGAAACTGAACGCGAAGACATACGCCGACTTAAAGGCTCAAGGGCAAAATTTGTCCCGATGGCATCGCTGCGCGCTCGAGCAGTACGAAATGAAGTGCAACTCACACCAGGTGAATCGCCAACTCAAGAAATTTCTGTCCCAGCAGTGGAATACGTCTGAGTCCCTGCGCAGGATCCTTCAGAGACAATCTCTCGTCCAGGTGAGATGTTGGAGGTTTAGCTGTTGCGCCTGATATGCATACTCATTGTTGCTTCTTGATTGCAGGACATGGACTACTTGATGAAACACGAGTCACCAGCGCGTTTCCATGCATCGCTTGCAAATAGCGATGTAGGCAGGTGCATGGCACAGCTCGAGGACGCAGTGGATAATATGTTCCACCACTCTGCTTCACAGTTTGAAGTGGGCTCGGCTCCTTCTCTCTTGAGTCCCGCGCAGACGAGCTACAAGGAACAACGCAAGGGCGATCTCGTCGAGTTCATCGTGAGCACACCGATGACCTGCTCCATGGCTGACGCTTGTGACGTGATTTGGAATTATCTAAAACAAGAGCAGGTGAGTTTTAAAGGGCAAGTTCGGTTCCCCACGTTGATCTGCAGTCTAACTTTGCAATTGTTGACCGTAGACACCCGGGAGCACACCCAATGCGTTACAGATGATGGTTCCATGGACAGTGACGCATCTTGAAGACACCTTCCAGTTCGAAAAGCTGCACTACATCCGAAAGTTCTCCGAGCCAGAGAAAATTACTCTGGTCTGCTCCGACATTCTGCTACTGCGCTCGAAAGGGCTGAAATTGTGCTCAAAGGGCTACACCACCATCACGCCACTACCAGCTGACCCGCTCCATTCGTGTGTCGTGCGCTCGGTACTCAAGCTACGCGTTGACAGCAAAGCCGACCAACTATCCGATTTCGCGACAGACGTCGCGCTGGGAGCGTTGAGTAAAGCTATTCGACTGTTTTGGCAGTCGGAACAGACCAGACTGGCCGACGAAGCTGTACGTATCTCTGGAGAATCTACAGGTAGCCATCGCATCTTGTAGAGCTGCTCTTCCCGGACTGCGGCGATATTAAACTTCGAACTCCGCCGTCTGAATAATAACAGTCTTAGTATTTTCGTAATCAAAGTATCACTTTGCAGCAACACACGGACCATAAGAAAGACAGGTAAGGTCCGCTTGTGCAATTAATCGATGCCCTGCGAAACGCCAAAGCGACAAAATCGCTATTTGACGTTCATAGGCTGCTACAGTAGTTCCAATAACACCAAATCGAAGGCCAATTCTCATCGAAATAGTCCTAGAAAAAGTGTTATGTTTGTAATATGAGAATGTAACATAAATACTACCATATTACTAGTTATTTTAATATACACTGTACTGTTATTTTAGACAATTAATTGCGTTACGTACCAATTATGTTTCTCATCGTTCCCGCGCTTTTTGCTCAACAGCCACAACCGAAACTTTGAGGCAAGAATGGACTGGGATGCGGGTCGCGTGTCGGCCGTGGGCATGGAGAGCGCGCAGGCGTCAGACGATCGTCAGGGCGCGAGCCCTGCCGCGTTGCAGCGCCGCCTGCTGGCCTTCCTGCGCGGGTTCCGTGTGGGTCCGCTGTTTTACTACCGCGAGCAACTTCTGGCCAACGCGCGGCGCAAACACTGGTTCGTGACGGTGAACGTGTCACACGTAGCGGCTTTCGACCAGGAGCTGCAAGACCTTTTGCTCAAGAGCCCGAAGGAGCAGCTACCTCTGCTGGAGAACGCGGCCAAGGAAATGTTGGCACAGCTGCTCGTCACCGGCAACGGCAACCAAGAAGCTACTTCGACCGCATCTGAGAACCATTCCGCCAACTTGCCGGACATCCAGGCCATTCTGACTAGTGACCAGGCGCCTGTCGCACTTCGTCACGTGCACGCGCAGGAGATTAATCGACTGGTGAAAGTGCCTGGCATCGTCATCAGTGCCACTCGTGTCAGGACCAAGTGCGTGTCCGCGACGTTACGTTGCCGCAATTGCGGACACGTCAAGCGTGTTGCAGTCTCGGGGATGGGCGGCGTGAGCATCCCCCGCATTTGTGACCGCATGCGGGAGGAGGACAATGGCGTAGCTCCGGGAGACGCTTGTCCTAAGGACTCGTACATTGTACTGCCCGACAGGGGCGAGTACGTGGACCAGCAGACGCTCAAGCTGCAGGAGAACCCGGAGGTGGTGCCCACGGGCGAAATGCCTCGGAATCTGGCGCTGATTGCGGACCGCCACTTGGTGGACAGAGCGTCCCCCGGGACGCGAGTGTCAGTCGTGGGCATTACATCCGTCGTGAATGCGGGGGGCAAAAACGTCGGCGCTGTGGCTATTCGCACGCTGTATTTGCGGGTGGTAGGCATTGAGATCGACGAGGAAGGCGCTGGACGCGCGAAAGCCACGTTCTCCCCTGCGGAAGAGGAGAAATTCCACGAGATGGCACGAGATCCGAACCTGTACCCGAAATTGGCGGCCAGCATTGCGCCGTCGATTTATGGTGACTATACGGTGAATATGAAGAAGGCCATTGCGTGTTTGTTGGTTGGAGGATCGAGGAAGCGATTGCCGGACGGGATGATCTTGCGAGGTGACATTAACGTACTGCTGCTGGGAGACCCAAGTACGGCCAAGTCGCAGTTCCTCAAGTTTACGGAGAAAATCGCCCCCGTTGGCGTGTACACGTCGGGTAAAGGTAGCAGTGCAGCAGGTCTGACGGCGTCTGTGATTCGCGACTCCAAGGGCGAGTTCTATCTGGAAGGAGGCGCCATGGTGCTGGCTGACGGTGGAGTGGTGTGCATTGACGAGTTTGACAAGATGCGCGAGTCGGACCGTGTCGCTATTCACGAAGCCATGGAGCAGCAGACCATTTCCATTGCCAAGGCTGGTATCACCACGATTCTCAACTCACGCGCCAGTGTGCTGGCCGCTGCCAACCCCGTGTTCGGTCGCTACGACGACATGCGCTCGGCTTCGGAGAATATTGACCTCATGAGTACGATTCTGAGTCGTTTCGACATGATCTTCATCGTGCGTGATATCCAGGATGACGCTCGAGACAGACAAATGGCTGCACACGTCGTGCGGATGCACACAAACGCTTTGGCGTCGGCTGCTGGCAAATCTTTGGCCAGCGAAAACTCCTCCAGCGGCGGTGAATTCGAGCCGTGGCTGCTCAAGAAATTTATCACGTACTGCCGTACTCGCTGCGCACCGAGGCTGTCGGTTGGAGCTGCGCAGGCGCTTCAGGACTTTTACGTTGGTGTGCGTGACGACGTGCGTCGTACACAGGGCAGTGAGACCACGATTCCTGTCACTGTCCGACAGCTCGAAGCCCTCGTGCGTATTTCGGAATCGCTGGCGAAGATGCACTTGCTTAACGAGGCCACGCGCGACCACGTTCAGGAGGCGATCCGATTGTTCAGCGTGAGTACGATGAACGCTGCCAAGGACGGCGGCACCCAGGGACTGTTTGGCGGCTTCCACGAAAAAGCGCAGGAGGTGGAGCAGAGTATCAATCGCACGCTGCGTATTGGTACCCGCGTCGAGACCAGTGCACTGTACAGCCGCCTCGAGGCGCAGGGCTACAACCCCAACGCTATTCAACGCGCGATTCGAGCTATGGTGCAGAAGGGCTCCCTCCGACAGCTGAGCCAGTACAAGTTTGTATCCCGCGTCAAGTAGTCCTGCACTCGAGTCTAGCAGAGGACCAATGCTTACCAATAAACTATCTTTCGTGAACTTCCAGTCGGGTATGTTCTAACAGCTTCGATCAAAGTCGAGCGAAAGCATATGAAAAACGCTGAGACCACAATCTACGCAGCCACCGCATCAAGTCCACATGGCCGCAAATTTCTTGGCGTGAGGTCTCCGATCCCCACAAAGCTCGATTACGGTGAGAAGCTCAGTGCGACATCCTCGAGCAGTTTGGTTAGCGTACGTTGACGTAGCACAGCTCACCGAAAAGGCAAGTCATTCCTGAATCAGCTCACTGTTTGGCAGTTTGCTTTCGTGTACCAACAATGGTGAAGGGGAATTTCGCGAATCCGTTCCGGAGAATGTCTCTCACCCTCGCCGACATGAACGAACTGGAGGCCGTCGCCAAGACCATCGTCGAAGCCAACATGGACCCTTACCTGCAGTTCTGGGAGCTGGACAACCGTAGAGTGAGCCCGAACGACTGGAAGCTAATCAAGTCGAGAGATGGAATGCACGTCTACACCGAGCGTCGATGGCGGCGTCGTCCTTCTCTAGTCGACTCGGGTTCCGATCTGCAGTCAATCCTGTGCGTCGGATCAACTCCTGGCACGCTAGACGACGTGATGCTCGGTGTCATGAGTCCGACGTTGGACGTGACACGAACCAAGGCATCGTACATGAATGATCTTTGCGGGGCTGCCGTGCTCTCGACAGTCAAAGAGCCAACGTCAGAAGACTCGTTCAAGTCGGTGGCGGTCAAGTGGATGGAGTTGGACGTCCGTCGTCGCTCCATGAGACTTGCCAAGAACCGCGACTACGTTTACGTTGAAGCTACCGGAGTCAAGACCCTACCCAGTGGGGAGCGCCTCGGTTACCACGTCATGCACTCGGTGGACATTCCTGCTGCTCATGAACTGTCAGGACGAGTTCGAGCCAAACTGTCAGTGTGCTCCTTCTTCCGCCAAAAGCAAGGCAACTCGGTGGCGGTCTACGCCCTGGCAATGATGGATCCGATGAGCGACAGAGTACGCCGCGTTGTATTGCCATGCTTCATCAAGACGCTGTTATCAACTCTCAAATATGCGCACTGTGGAGAAATGAAGAAGCTCTCGCAGGCTCTTAGCGAGCGGTACGCAGAGCTGAAGCATGTCGGACCCCCGAGCCCGGACCACAACTGTATCAGTTGCATGAAACCAGTGCGTGTGTGGAAATTTGGGCAGTTGATGAGCATGCACGGCACATGCAAGCTCTGCTTCGGATACGTTTGTCACTCGTGCAAGATCGACAAGAAGCTGAGCTTCACGACACCAGACCTGAAAACGACTCAACGGAAAGTCACGTTTTGCTCGTCCTGCATCAGCGACGTGATGGCTGTCAGCCCGTCCGCGAGGCCAAAACCCAGCGATTATTGGGGCTACGGCGGTAGCTTCGGTCGACCACGCAACCAATCCGCTTTGTCGTCTGGCTGGGGCACCGCTCTGGAGAACGAGTCCTCAGCTGTGTCCTTCGACTTTGCCAATACAAGATAATGAGGACTCGATCGAAGAGTGTTTCGAAGATATTATAAGGTAACCAATATCATCGAGCTGTAATCTGTACGCTCGCTGCCTTTGGATATGATGCCACAGCGTTGCATGTGGACTTTGGGGCCCTCCTACATGTACTACGTTGTATGTCGCTCAGAGAAGCAGTTCGTCGCGAAAGAGAATGCGGAGAATGCACCGCGAGTCTTACCAGTACTGAACCTGAGAATAGAACAGTGCGCACAGTATCAGTGTCGACATGCAGCTGCAGTTTTCCACCAGGTGGACCAACAATAAAGTTGACAAGCAGGGCTTTCATCCAGACGATTCCGCCCAAACCCAGTCTGCCTTTGAGGAATCGTGTGTTCGTCTGCATATCTTGCACACAAATCACGGTTTAAGCATCGACCACACAACCAGAATTCAAGGTTTTGTCCTCGTTCCTCGGCCGAACATCCTACAAACCTGTGGACCTGGCACGTAAGCATATCAACGAAGTGCATAGCGCGAAACTTAACGGACTGTACGCAGCGTTCTACAGCTACAGATGAGCAACTTCAATGCTAACCAAAGCATGGAACATAGCGGAGACGTTCGGTGACCGGCTGTCAAGGTACACACAAGCACCTTCGCGCTTTGACTCCACATGGCCGCGTAGCTCACACCAAGGCGGTGCGACAACGACAATCGCAGTGCATTTTATCATGGTCCAGCCACCGAAAGCCATTCGTGCATTGTCTCGCTCTCTCCCATTCGATCAACGTCCAGCATGGCGAAGGAGGAATTCGTGCCGGGTCCGTTTCGACGTATGAAACTTGCTACGGGAGACGTCAAGGAGCTGCAAGTCGTCGCCAACGCGATCCTCGAGGCGAACCTCGAACGATATCAGCAGTTCACGAATGCCGAATTCGGCAAGGTTGATACGAATTCGTGGAAGTACATCAAGACCAAGGACCAAATCAAGGTGTACGCAGAGCGACGGCAGAAGCGCCGACGCTTCCAAAGCAGTCCGACGGCTGACTCGGACTCCGAGTTGCAATCGATGCTGTGTGTTGGATCAACTCCAGGGACGCTGGACGACGTAATGCTAGGCATCCTGGGCCCGACACTCGAGTCTGTCCGCACAAAATCTGCGTTCGTCGATGACCGCAGCGGATCCTCGGTACTCTCGGTCGCGAAAGCGCCAACAACAGAAGAACCGTTCGACTCTGTTGTCGTGAATTGGATGGAGCTGGAGGTCCGTCGACGCTCAATGGGGCTGGTGAAGAACCGCGACTACATTTATCTCGAATCTACAGGCATCCATTTATTGCCGAACGGAGGACGGCTGGGCTACCGTCTAATGCACTCGGTGGACTTCCCTCAAGCGCATGTCCTGGAAGGACGAGTCCGCGCGAAGTTGTCCGTATGCTGTTTCTTCCGCCAGGAAACTGAGTCATCGGTGTCAGTCTACATGATGGGGATGATGGACCCTATGAGCGACGGTGTTCGTCGCGTGATAGTGCCTCGGTTCGTCAAGAAGATGCTGGCCCCGCTCAAGTACGCGCACTACGGGGAAATGAAAAAGTTGACTCAAGCGCTTGGTGAACGCTACGCGGAGCTGAAAACGATTAAGACACGGGACCCAGACCACAATTGTACGGCTTGTATGAAGCATTTGGGACGCCTGGGAAAACTCGTGGGGCACCACAGCACGTGCAAACTTTGCTTCAGGTACGTGTGCAATTCGTGCCGAGTCGAGAAGGAAATGAGCTTCGTGACGCTCGACCTCAAGATGACCCAGCGGAAAGTCACGTTCTGCCCGGCCTGCGTGAGTGAAGCGACAACGATGAGTCTACCTGAGCTGCCTGACGTCGAGAATCGCACACCGGCCACCAGGTATAACCGCAATAACTCGGTTGGGTCGTCTGTATCGTCAGGGTGGGGTACACTGGTGGAGAACTCCCCACGATCAATTGCCTACGACTTTACAAAGAACCTCTAATCGATAGAAGAGGGTACAAGACTGCGTTTCATTGCCAATAAGCATTAAAGAGATCAATTTTTAAGTTCCCTAGGATCCTTGTTGCGTTCGTTTGTGGGTTCGAGATTGCATCGCGCAGAGCAATTGCCACATATGCTCACGGTAACTTCGAGGACTACGTCATGCCAAGACGAGCTAGATCACCATGGAGATCCCATTTATTGACTTGAGATTACCAGATCTGAAAATAGTGAAAAGATATTTTGCTGAGAACCTTGTCAGCCGTTGTCATTCACACCTGCAGACGTAAATTTGCTGTAAGAGGTAGTGCGATCTGTCGTTGACGCAAACCTGAACAGATTCCAGGAATTTTTGAACTAGGACAGCAGAAAAAAGGGACGTTTGTCAAGGCTAAGAGCCGAATGCAAGTCTACTTTGAACGTCAACAGAGGCAGTCCCGAAACGCTACCGGAGAGTGCCGATTTGCACACCTTCGTGCGCATCAGACCTACTCCAGGCGCATTGAACGACGGGATACTTAGAGCTGTAGGCTCGACTATTGAGGGCACATTTTCAAACTCATCGCACTTCCGAAACTTTTCAATCGATGGTGTTTAAATCGATGGAATTGAGTACCCGCCGTCGGTCGATGAGGCTGGTCAAGAGAACGTCGAAGCCACTGCCTGCCAAGTGTTCTACCATCCACACACTGAGCCTGATGAGCGGGGTCTGGATCAACAAATAATTGTCCCTCTTTTTGGGAATATATTGCAGTTAACGTTGGAGTGCGCGCACTCGAAAAATACAGAGAAGCTGGCACGCGGTATGAACGAACGCTGTGGACAGCTTAAGATCTTCCACTGTCTAATCTGGGCCGCACCTGCGTCGTTGCACGAAACAAGCACGACATCGTTTTGAAGTCGCCAGAGCGCATGCGCTCTTAGCTTTTGGTTTGCTTGCCGCTCGTGTAAGGTGAAGAAGAGAATGCCGTTCGTGACAGCAGATTTAAAGTTGACACGAAGGAAAGTAGCTCACCACTCAAATCATGGATGTGGACTTGCAGGCGATTGCTGCTGAGCTGTTATGAGAAAATCAACAGATTGAACCTCTTGGAGACATATTGGGCGTCCCATGAGGTTTTCCGCCACGTGGCTTGCCTTGGGGTTAGAAAGTAGAGCATATGCACTCACTAGTGGCCATGCCCAAGCGTCTGACGTCACATGGACGAATTGTCGTGGCTGAGAATCGAGCAGGCAAAACCAATCTGCAAATCGAGAAAGTCTGTACCATTGCGTCTCCTCTAACCACGCGGATGACCATCGACTACAGAGCTGCTCGAACGCTTCACGACCTCATTCTTGTATTTGACGCAGAGTTGGCGCATCGTTTTTTACTCTGTATCAAGCTCCATCGACGCGAAAATGGTCAAGGACAGATTCACAGAAAACCCTTTTGGCGCGCTAGCGCTTACCGCCCCTGATGCGCACAACCTTCTCGACATCGTCAATACCATTGTTGATACGAGTTTGGAGCGCTACGAGAATTTCTGGACCGTCGAGAAGGCGAAGGTTAATACTCACAAGTGGAAGCTCATCAAGGCGAGGGATGAAACCCACGTGTTCGTTGAACACCAGCAGAAACGCGCTTCCTCACGCAGCAAGTCGGTTGACTCTATCACGGAGCTACCTTCCCTTCTCACCGTGGGAACAACGCCAGGAAATCTCGACGATGTCATGCTCGGAGTCGTCAACCCCACTCTTGAGAGCACGCGTGTCAAGGCCTCGTACGTGGACGACCTCAGTGCGGCCGCTGTACTGTCAAATGTCGTGATGCCGAGCAAGGAAGACCCGTTCCGGTCCGTAGTAGTCAAGTGGATGGAGCTCAATATCCCATTTCAATCCACCGGACTCGTCCAGAACCGCGACTTCGTGTACGTTGAAGCGACTGGAATGACAGAGACGTTTGACGGCGAGCGCATTGGCTTCCACGTGCTGCACTCGGTCAACTTTCCACAGACTCCCAGCCTACCCAACCGAGTTCGTGCCAACATGTCGATCTGCGGTTTCTTTCGCCAAGTTCGTCCAAACCTTGTAAGCGTTTACGTCACAGGAATCATGGACCCGGTGGGCAACGACCGTGTTCGGCGTCTGGTGGTGTCGAACATGGCTAGCGCTTTTCTCTCGACGCTGAAGTATGCACACTGCGGGCAGATGAAGAAGTTGGCCTGGGCACTAGATGCCGCCTACACGAAGTCCAAGGTGGTCGGAGCTCCAAACCCAGAGCGGATCTGCGTCACTTGCAGAAAAGCAGTGTCTCGACGAGTTGGCGACTTCAGCAAGAGCGGCGACGCGTGTACACTTTGCTTTGGGCTTGTCTGCAGCACGTGCAGACTGCAGAGGAAGATCAGCTTCGTGGGGCCTGACCTCCGTCTATCTCAGAGGAAGGTTGTCTTTTGCGCCGTTTGCATGCACGCCACGGTGAAGGAAAACGCCTGCGAAGCCGCCAGGAGGCAGATTCGATCTGACGATCGTGCGTCCAAGGCTTCTCAAAGGCTATCGGTCTTCTCCGACCTCAGCACAGTTTCCTCAGGCGAACCACCAAGAGAGGAGCCTCCAAGAGTCTCCTACGGGTTTGTTATTTTTTAGATGTACAGTAGCGAATACTCGCTTAAACTAGCTGTGAATGAAAAGCACTTTTGAGTCACGCCTACCTTAATGAATTGGCCTCCCATTGAGTACTGCGTAATGGTTGGCAGTTGTTGTCTCCACTAGCTTTACACTGCTTCTAGCATTATAAGCGCTAGCCACTGTTACCCTTACGTTAGTCTCAATGGGTAAAAATGCAGTTGTACACGTGCGCAAAGTGTTGCATCAGTTCATTGTAAATGGATCATCTCGATTCAGGTTGACTGTCGTGGAGTTTTCCCGCAGAGGCGGCAGCTGAGCGGCTGGAGCTATCGCTGCGTGCTGATAGGTTGTGACTCCAACATTTTATCCACACAAGAGTCTTGGGGGTTTCCATGCCGTTGGTCTTATCCGAGTGAATGGTGGAGCGACGTCCGACGTAAGCAGGACGGAACGTGGCGACACTAAACCGGCTGCCGCAACCTTTTGCGCCTTTGTTCTGTGAGCTGCGGCGTCTTCGGCCACCTGAGCTGATGAACATGTGGCGCTGGTTTAACATGGAAGGCAGTTGATCGATCAGATCCCGGGATTCAGCACCTGTTTGACAGCTTCACCCTCAAGTTCGTCCGTGGGTTCTGGCACGAGGATCGAGGGAGAGTTTCCTACCAGGTGAAGCCATTCCGAGTTTTGCTTCATCCCTGACAAGTTCGGCGTTTCCTCCCAGTCAGATCTTCCTCGATCTCTCGCTCACCACGATGGTGAAAGGCCGCTTCACTGTCAACCCTTTCAAGGAGCTTGTCCTCACTGTCGAAGATGTCAACAACCTGCACGAAATCTCCAGCGCCATTCTTGACTCCAACCTCTCGCGGTATGAAGATTTTATCAACGTGGACAAGGGCCGAATTGATCCTCAGCTTTGGAAGCTCGTCAAGAGCAGAGACAACACCAAGGTCTACCAGGAAAAAGCCTCTGGAACAAGTCGCAATGCCGTGACTCTGCCTCAGACGTCAGGGTCCGCCGACTTGCCGTCGTTGCTCTGTGTCGGAACCACGGTCGGTGAGATGGAGGACATGATGTTCGGCGTTCTAAACCCGACGCTCGAGATCATGCGCATCAAGGCGTCGTACGTCGAAGACCTCAGCGGTGCTGCCGTGCTAGCCAACATTGTCGAGCCGACGGCTGAAAACCCATTCAACTCCTTGGTGGTCAAGTGGATGGAGATGGATATCCCATTACAGTCGATGGGTCTAGTGAGGAACCGCGACTACATCTACGTCGAGGCGACAGGTTTCGTGCACCTCGCGAGCGGCGAGAAGGTCGGCTACCACATCCTCCACTCGGTAAATTTCCCCGAGACGCACGACTTGCCGAACCGAGTCCGTGCGAATCTGTCCATCTGCGGGTTCTTCCGACAAGTGCGCCCCAACGCGAGTGAAATCTTCCTCACTGGCCTGATGGACCCGGGTGGCGACATGATCCGCATGCTGGTGCCGACCATGGCGAACGCCTTCCTCTCCACGCTCAAGTACGCACACTGCGGCCAGATGAAGAAGCTGCAGTACATGCTGGAGAAGCGCTACAAAGAGGCAAAGGAGCTCGGCACTCCAAACCGTGAGCACGTTTGCGTTACTTGCAACTCGCAAATCACTAACCGCAGACTGGGAGATTTCGGCAAGACCGACGCATCTTGCAAACTCTGCTTTGGCTACGTGTGCCACAGCTGCAAGATCCAGAGGAAGCTGAGCTTTGTGACCCCGGATCTGCTGCTTGCTCAGCGCAAGGTCACGTTCTGTGCTGTGTGCTTGAACGATGCAATTCGTGCGCCTGCTTCAGACGCCGCAAGGGCTCAGATTGGTGCGTTCGTCGGCGGACTGTCCAAATATCACTCTTACAACCACGGCTCGGAGGCTAGCACGATCTCCGAGTACGCTTCTAGCTGCGGATAAGGCTTTGTATCTAGCGAGCATTGTATTGGTTAATGAAATGTAAACTTCTGCATCCATGTTAGCGTAACCTTCCCTTGCGTCTTGTTGGCTTTGCAAGGTAAACGACTCATGCAAGCTTCGCTATGGCTAGAAATGCTACAAGTGTATGATTCATAAGAAGTTGAGTCTTGTGCCTCGCAGTTACAGTACGAGCAGCGCATGGTCGCAGCGGCTTCAGCAAAAACTCACATGCTGAGTACTGGAAGGTTCTCAAGGTAGCAAGCCTATTGCCGCGGGTCCAATGCATTTACAATTTGATACTTGGCATCAACAAGAAGACGGTAGATCGAGGGAAAACAAAAGTCGCTTGTATTAAGTAGGTTGGTAGAGAGGCTGACAGCCAATGTCACGCGCCTTGACCTTGTCGACGTCACCCCATCGTGCGTTGTGGGCATGACTCAGATAAGGTCAGCCTTGTCCCTTCAGGACCAACCTGGCCAGAATGTGAAGCAGTTGCTGTGTCTTATCGGCTCAGCAAGCAACAACTCTAGGGCTATTAGTGCCGATCACAGTACTATGCTATGCTTAACCACAAGCCTTGTTGTGGACAAAACGTCTTCACATGCCTGTTCTGTTGCAACAAGAGAACAGTTGGTGGGTGAACCTTATGGTATCCTCCTCGACAAGCGTCCAGCCATCCCATAGCATCTCATTCGTCTTCTTGCTTTCGTCTGAGCACTCCACCGCAACAAGTTTAACAGAAGCCAAGCCAAGTCCTCCAACTCAAGCTCTCAACATGGTGAAAGGAAGGTTCACCGTGAACCCGTTCCCAGAGTTGAAGCTATCTTCTTCGGACACTGGTAACCTCCACGAGGTCGCTGGAGCCATTCTGGAGGCCAATGTACAGCGGTATGAGAACTTCCTGACGAAAGAACACAAGAAGATCGACCCCAACAAGTGGAAAGTGCTGAAAACTAAAGAGAACTCGACGGTCTACACAGCTCGGCACCACGACGTCTACCGCACAGGCACGCCAACTCACAACGGGCACAATTCGACGCCTGGACTTCCGTCTCTGCTCAGCCTCGGAACGACTGTCGGCGCTCTTGAAGACATGATGTTTGGCGTCGTGAACCCCACGCTGGAGATTATGCGCATCAAGGCTTCGTACGTTGACGACCTGAGCGGGGCCGCCGTCTTGGTGAACCTGGAGGAGCCATCGTTGGAAGACCCGTTCCGATCGCTGGTAGTCAAGTGGATGGAGCTCGACATCCCCTTCCACACGACAAGTCTGGTGAACAACCGTGACTACGTGTACGTTGAAGCAACCGGAATGGTGAGTCTGTCAACCGGCGAGCGCGTCGGCTACCACGTTCTGCACTCTGTGAATTTCCCCCAGACCCACGAGCTCCCAGGCCGCGTCCGTGCCAACATGTCCATATGTGGCATCTTCCGCCAGGTCCGTCCGAATGCTATCGAGGTCTTCGTCTCGGGCGTCATGGACCCGGGCGGTGACATGATTCGCGTGCTGGTGGTGCCCAGCATTGCCTCCGTCTTCCTCTCTACGCTCAAGTACGTCCACTGCGGCCAGATGAAGAAACTGGCCTGGATGCTCGAGAAGCGCTATACGGAGGCCAAGGAGCTCGGAACGCCGAACCGAGAGCACATTTGTGTCACCTGCTCAGTGGCAATCACCAACCGCAAGTTGGGAGACTTTGGTAAGAGCAGCAGCACTTGTAAGTTGTGCTTTGGCTATGTGTGCCATAACTGCAAGATCGAGCGAAAGCTGAGCTTTGTGACGCCGGATCTGCTGCTGGCCCAGAGGAAGGTCACTTTTTGCGCAGTGTGTTTGAACGATGCGATCAGAGAGAACGCCTCTATTGCTGCCAGAGCGCAGATCCTCGCTACTGGTGGTGTCGTCAAGTCTCTGCAGCTGCATTCCGAGGCGTCTGATGCGAGTACCGTGTCAGGCTACTCGTCCTCAACATTCTGAGTGTCTGGCCAAGTTCTGTGATCGCGTAGTCTATGCTTTGTATAAACTATATTGTTTCTTGTTCATTGCGCTAGCATTTCCCCTCTCAAGTGCGTTGGACAGTAGTGAAGAAGTTGCCATTGCACGTCATTGCGATTGCTGACAAGACCTTTGACGACGGTTCCTACGCTTAGGCTGCTCAGTTACTGAATCATTAGCGCATCCATCATTAGCGTGGTGCGGGCTCGTTGCGTGAGCCGGACGTTGCAAACTAGGCTGTAGTAATAGAAGTAACATGCTACGACCAGCTCCACTTTGACTGTTTCAGCAGCAGTAGAGCATGATCACCAAGGTTTTAACGTAGTAAAGTGCTTGGAGTGCTTAGCAGCGAGAATAGACACAAGCTTTCTCTGTATCCACGATAACTAGTTTGCACTCTTATGCCTATTTAGGATGCTATTGCAGCAGAAACCATTTGCCAAGGTCAGCACCTGCAATTGGCTTCCAGCTCTGACCCGGATACCTGAGCCCGTCAGGTCCAAAGACAGCTGTAAGTACCTGTCCAGGTCTTACATTCTGCTCTATTCAAATACGTCAGTGATTTCCGGTTGCGTACCACAGTGCCTGCAGGCGGCAGTCAAACCCTACATCCTTGCGTGCCTATTCAGCAGAACAGGTGCAATTCCACCCACTCTCCAAACCTTACCATACGTCCTCTATCAGTCGTCGAGGACTTCGCTGTGAGCGTGGATCTCCCGGTCAGAGCCCTTGGTGATTTACTCCTCTCTCCATTGTTGAATTCGACTTCCGTATTGTAAACCATGGTGAAAGGCCGGTTTACCGTTAATCCCTTTCAGGAGCTTGTATTGAAGCCTTCGGATGTGACGGACCTGGAGACGCTCGTCGGACAGATCCTTGAAGCCAACATCGCACGGTATGAAGATTTTCTGTTCAAGGAGCACAGTCGGATCGATCCCGAGCAGTGGAAACTCGTCAAAAGCCGTGACAACACCAAGGTTTACTCGGAGCGACACTATGGCTCAACTCGAGTCGGCCCCCAGGTCCCTGCGACCACAGGACAGTCGTCGGACTTACCCTCGCTGCTTTGCTTCGGAACTGCCGTCGGCGGCTTAGAAGACATGATGTTTGGCGTCGTGAACCCCACACTCGAGGTCATGAGAATCAAGGCCTCGTACGTCGACGATATCAGTGGTGCCGCCGTGTTGTCCACAATCGTCGCACCCTCGCTGGAAGACCCGTTCAAGTCTCTGGTCGTGAAGTGGATGGAGTTCGATCTCCCTCTTCACTCGGTGAATCTGGTCAAGAATCGCGACTACATCTACATCGAAGGCACTGACGTCGTGACGCTGTCGAACGGCGAGAAGGTTGGCTTCCACATCTTGCACTCTGTCAACTTCCCCGAGACCCACGACCTTCATGGTCGCGTTCGCGCCAACACGTCAATTTGTGGACTTTTCAGACAGGTGCGGTCCAACGCGTGCGAGATATGGGTCAGTGGTCTGATGGATCCGGGCGGTGATATGATCCGCAGACTGATTGTGCCCAACATGGCGACGGCGTTCCTGTCAACACTCAAGTACGCGCACTGCGGTCAGATGAAGAAGCTCGCCTGGATGCTGGAGAAGCGCTACGCCGAGGCCAAGGAGCTGGGCACACCGAATCGAGAACTAGTCTGCGTGACTTGTTCATGTCCTATCACAAGTCGCCGACTTGGTGATTTTGGAAAGAGCAACAGCACGTGCAAGCTCTGCTTCGGTCACGTGTGCCACAACTGTAAGATCCAGAAGAAGCTAAGCTTCGTGACTGCGGATCTGCTGCTGGCCCAACGGAAAGTCACGTTTTGTGCTGTGTGCGTCAACGAAGCCATGAAGTCCCCAGCGTCCGAGGCAGCACGAGCACAGATCCTTGCAACAGGTGGAGGCTCCAAGAGTATCCTATATGCATCCAACACATCAACGGCTAGCTGTGTGTCGGAGGGTAGTGTGCACTAACTTTTAGATTAAAAGAGCAGTGGCCGATGTTTAAGGAAGTGCGGTGAGTAAGTTTTAATGATCAAGGCACGTTTATCCATGAGCTTTGTTTGCGGGGTATACTTTATAATGTTGACATTTGAACGCTTGCCTTGCTGAAATGAGCAATCTCCGCCAAGGTCAACCATGGAACTTCCCCAACCGGTTCTGTTGAGTCAGCAGTGTTAACAATGTTGACTAAGACGCATTTAGTGAAGCGTCAACAACTGCAAGCATGCTGCTGCGAGCATTGACTACTCCACAAAACAACTTGGCGGTTGCTCCACTATGAATGACCCAAAGATCAAGGCGAAGCTGGCGTGTTTGCTAGTTGAAGGCAATTCGGCCACCGACCGATCCAGGTTGAACGACTGTAATGCGTGAGCCTCTCTGTTACAGCTCGTGTAAAGCAGAACCAGCAATTGCGGGATACCCCCCGTATGACTTTACTTCATAATAAGTCGCTACGGGTTGCTCACGTAACCGCATGCTACGAATAAGATCGAGGGAAAACGATATACCCTTGGTTCTGAGGATTCTGGCCTAACGCCCAAAGTATGTTAAGCAACTTCAATGCTCCTCTGACAAACAAATCGTTACCACACTTTACCGCATCCACCTGTAGTTTCTTATCACAATCGACCAGACGACAGACAGTTGAAATTGAGGCTTGTCGAATTCATCTTTGACGTGCCAGAGCTTCGCTTCCTGAGCGTGGGCAGTGGTCTTAACAAGCTCACTTTTGCTTTTGCCTCCTCACCACCAGCACCCAAGTATCTTTTTCCCAAGTTGCCATGGGCAAGGGGCGCTTCATCATGAACCCGTTTCCGGAGATGCAGGTCTCGATGGCCGACCGTCTGCAACTGCAAGATCTCGCCAATGACATCATCATGACCAACCTCGAAAAATACAACACGTTCATGTCGGCCAAGCGAAAGGTGAACCCTGGTCGCTGGAAACAGATCAAAACCCGAGAGAGGCTAACGGTGTATGCAGAGCGCCCTGAATCAGCCCACGTCTCTGGAGGAGATGCGTTGAGTGGCGCAGGCTTGCCAATGATCCTGTGCGTCGGGTCAATGGAGGGCAAACTAGAAGACCTTTTGTACGGAGTCATGAGCGAAGACCTCGAAACAATGCGCATCAAGGCGTCGTACGTCAACGACGTTAGCGGGGCTGCCGTACTGGATCCAATCGTGCTCCCAACTCTCGAAGACCCGCTCCAGTCTCTCATCGTGAAGTGGATGGAGCTCGACATTCCGTTCTCGTCGACAAGCCTCGTGAAGAACCGCGACTACGTGTACCTTGAAGGCACAGGATTCGTCACTGCCCAGAACGGCGATCGTCTTGGGTATCACCTGCTTCACTCGGTGAGTTTCCCTCAGACGCACGAACTGCCGAACAGGATCCGTGGCAACGCGTCCATCATCGGCTTCTGGCGCCAGGTAACAACACGATGGAGATGTGGGCCACCGGCATTTTCGATCCGTGCGGTGACATGATCCGAATGCTCGTCGTACCCGGCATGGCGTCCGCGTTCGTTTCCAGTGTCAAGTATGCAGACTGTGGCCAAATGCGCAAGCTTGCATTCATGCTCGACAAGGCCTACACCGAGGCGAAGCAGCTTGGTACTCCAAACAAGAAGAGCGTTTGTGTCACCTGCTCCGCGCCGATCGGCCGCCGCCTCGGAGACTTTGCCAAGAGTGACAGCACGTGCAAGCTTTGCTTTGGTCACGTGTGCCACGCGTGCAAAGTGGTTCGGAAGCTGAGCTTCGTCGACCCGGACCTGCAGTTGTCGAGGCGAAAGGTGACGTTCTGCACGTCGTGCATCAGCTCCGTGACGAGCATGAGCGCAATGGATGTAGCCCGTGCGAGTATGCTGTCGGCTAAGAAGGGTGTTGCACATTACCCCAGCACCAACACGAGCTCGACTGTGAGTGGCGACAACGGCAGTGAGGTTTCATACAGCAGCTCTTCAATGGATGGTGCGGCGCTGCACCAGCCCTCTGCGTAAGTAAAATGCAATCGTCTGGTCTTCCGGTTTTACGCAAAGAAACACTATTCAATTCGATAACACAAGTTCATTGTCGGCAATACCTCGTACTGTACGTGCTACAACGGATATCTATCTCCTATTTCTCAACGGCGTGTTTTGTGAGCGGCAACAGAGCCATCTCGAAGGATAGACCCACGCAATAGACGAACGACGTGATGATGAAGCACATTCGGTATCCATACGCGTCGATCAAGAAGCCGCCGAGAACTGCACTACCGGACCACGAAAAGACCGACAGACCCTCCAAAGCATTCCAGCGCGCACGAAGGTTCTTGGGCACGTAGTCCATCAGGATCGACCGACGGAGAGGCTGCGAGCAGCGCATCATCCCGCCACGCATCAGGAACAGCGCAATCTGCAGAGCCATCGGCTGTGCGTACGCCATGGAGAATAGACACGCAACGGAGAATGCGCGGGTGAAGGCAATGATCGGCATGCGTCCGCACGGCTTGGACAACCGCTGCGCGATAAACGACAGGATCATGACGACAAGCGGCTGGCTCATGAAAAGCGCGCAGACGTGGATCGGCGTGAGTCCGTACTCCTCCTTGAAGAACAACGGGAAGAAATTGATCGTCATGCCGGCCCCGTTGCTGAGGATAAAGTCGGACACAAACAGGATGTACGGCACGTGCTTGGTGCGAAAGCAGAGGAACTTGGCGTCCAGGTGCGCCATGTATCCCTCCTCCTCCTCCTCCACCTCCTGTAGACGCTGCTGTCGTTCCAGATCCATCTCCTTGGCGGTCTTTCCCTTCAGCAGCAGCAGCGCCGTGTTCTCGGTCGCCGTCGGGGGAGACTTGTCGTCCACTGTGATGTCGTCTTCGTCCGAGTAGTCGTACACCATGTCGAATTCATTACCATTGCCTACCAGCTTGGGCGTGCGCAGCGGAGACGGTGCGATCATCTTCTCCAGCAGCACTTCCTCCTCCTTCTCCTCTTGAGTCTTGTCGACCAGATAGTCCTTGGCCCGGTCGTCATCGAACTGGAACAGGATGAGCGATCCCACGACAGCCAAGACACAGCCGAACTCGAGCACAGGCTTGAGCTCCGGCAGCTGCCACTGGTCTCCGTAGAAGAGGAAAGCATGATGCTCAGCACGGGCCCCAGCATCTGCGCCAAGTTGCTGATGTTGTACTTGATCATGAACGGGAAGCTGCGCTTGCCAGGGGGGATGGAGTCAGCGAACAACGCCTCCATGGCGGGGCTCTGGCAGGCTGCGAAGAGGCCCCAGAGCCCGAACGCCACGTAGAGGCCGTTGATGGACGTCAACTCCACGGAGACGAAGGTGATGACGGCGCCGACGATGCCAATGGCTCCCGAGAGCTTCAGGATCGTGTCGCGACGGATACGATCCGCGAAATAGCCGCCGGGTAGCGAGAAGACGAGCTGCGAGATGCCCTGGATGCCCTTGACGATACCCACGGGTTTGTTGGAGGCCGTGAGCACGAACACGTAGCCAGCCACGACCTGCTGGAACAGAATACTACAGTTGCGATGACGGACAAGGTGAGGAATGATACATGGCTACATTGCTACATTGGGGACGATTGATACCTTCGGGCGGACCAGAAGAAGAACGTGAAGATGTAGGCGGTCCACATTGTGCGTGACGCCGGCTTTGGACCAGAGACCCATGGCGGATGAAGCAGATCGGGAAGTGACGCCCAAAGAAGCGGTGATACACTCATACTTGAGCCGTAGACGAGTCAATGGACTCGTATGCGACATGTGTCGTTTCAAGATATTAGCCAATGGGAGAACATCAGATGTGTTTTACAGAGATCCTTCTCAATGAGACCACCTCGTCGTTTCGATATCCCGATATTTCTGATCATAAATGGAAACTAATCCAGTAGAGATCATCATGTAAATCAAATACCTCTTAAATCGAATTAGTAAACCCCTGCGCGTATTGAGAGGATTCTCTGTACCAACAGCACTCTAAACGTGAGAGATGATGTGGTAGGGATCCAAAGCACTGGTTCCGTGCGGAGGTACCCAACGTAACGTGATCTTAGTGTGGCAGACACTGAATTGTGTTCTTCACGCAACGAATTGAAACACATCCTGCGTTGAAGTGCCCCCTGGAATCAGTCCACAGCGCCATGGGTCTCACGTTCTCCGGCGAGCGTCGCCCAGTCTTCTACTTCATCGGCGACTCCATCACGGAGCACGCTAGCCAGCCCGACAAGAGCGGCTTCATCACGCTGCTGCAGAACCACTACGTGCGCTCGGTGGATTGTGTCAACCGAGGGCTCTCGGGCTACAATTCCAAGTACGTGCTTGCCACTTAAGAAAAATCATTTCTTATTTATAGATGTTATTATGGACTTGATGTTACTTAGATGGGTACTTCAACATGGCATGCCGGTCTTCGCCCAGGAGCTGCAGTTGCAGTACTCGGCGTCCTTCGTCACGGTCTTCCTGGGTGCAAATGACGCCGTCCTCGAGCATGGGCCGGACAAGGCGCAGTTCGTATCGCTGCAGAGTTACCGCGCCAATCTGCAGTCCATTGTCCAGACGGTTCGACCGCTGCTAGCCCCGGGCGGCCACGTACTGCTCATCACGCCGCCCTGCGTCATCGACTCGGCGCGCCAGGGCGACCGCAGCAACGCGTCGGCCGCTAAGTACGCCAAAGCGTGCGTGGAGCTGGCGGCGGCTGAGAATGTTCATGTGCTGGACCTGCACACGTACTTCAACACAACGTTCCCGGACGAGAGCGTCCGTAAGACGTACTTTGTGGACGGTCTGCACTTCTCCGGCAAGGGCAACAAGGAGGTGGGCAAGCTGCTAAGTGTGGCCATCAACGGCATGTTCGACAAGCAGGAGCTGGACAAGTTCAACAAGTGGCAGCTCCCAGACTGGCACGATCTCGTTCCGCATACCGACGCGCTGCAGTGATGGCAGTTTTCTCTACAGGGGTGCTAGAAGATGTAGTGGGAACCTCGATAATGTGTGCAGGATGCGGTCCTGACATTGCTGGACTGGCCTGGGGTTGAGCTGTGTTTTCTTCTTGACAGGTCAGGTTCAGGTAACCTCAAATACATGTACAATCATCGCGATCTGGTAAGCGCTGCGAAATTGGTGGATGCAGGCAATTTGCACAGTAGCAAGAGTCAAGGAACCCACTCTGGACATGTAGTGACGAGGCATTTTGCCCAGCGCAACAAGCCATCCTATCGCTTACCTACGCTTTGTATGAACGACATCGGCCAGATCGCGCTAATCTATCCCAACTGTCGAGTGTTTTCACCGAACCCCGATGCTGTGAATTTTCCATGCTGTCCAAGGCGTGATCGGCGGCTTCAATGGCCCGGGTTCTCGTTTGCTCGTGGCGATAGTCTGCTACTACCGCCCGTTTCACTTCCCAAGCTACCCCAAGGCTCTGCGTTCAGCTACGTGACTCGAAGCAGCGCACGATGCTCAGGAGCACGAGGAATGATACTCCGACAGGCGAGGACTTGAAAATCGGAGACGCAGAAACCCCCGCGGGAATGATCCAGTTGAGTGTGATCGAATCTTCGGACGCCGAAACCTCGATGTCGTCCTCCGATTCAGAGGACCAGACGTTCGTAGGACACGCCAACGTCAGTACCAAGTCTTCAGTGGAAAAGGTTCCGGAGCCCAAGCCAGTTTCAGCTCCGCCGACGAAAGTGCTATTCCTCGATGGCGTTCGTGGTCTTGCAGCGATTTTGGTCGTGACGCAGCACTCAAAAGAGTACATGCAGTCACTCAATCTTGGTGCTGTAGCAGTTGACGCGTTCTTCGTGCTGTCATCCTTCTTGCTGACGTGGCTTTTCATGAAAAAGTGCATGAAGCTGTTGACACAAGGTGCGAGTTTTCGTACGTGGGTGTTTGCGTTGATCGACTACTTCCAGAAGCGGTTTTTCCGTGTGTATCCTTTGTTCGCTGTGACAGTCATCGCGATCTCCCGCTGTCGTTCGAGGACCAGCATCGGTATTTCCTTGTGAAAGCCCCGGCCGATTTTGATCTCTACAAGACGTTGACATTCGATTTCGACCATCGCTTTCACGTGCTGTGGACGCTTCCATTGGAGATTGGATACTACTTCGTGATCCCGCTGTTCGTTTTGGCTGCTGCTTGGGTTGCGACGCGCCTGGTGCTTGGCGCTGCTACGTTGGCTGGGTGGATAATTCACGAGGGCTGTACGTGTATCGGACAAGTCATACACCGCTGGAGCCCCACCTCCCGACCTTCTTGTCGGGCTCACTGGCAGCTGTAGTATTCGTCAAGTTGGACTCGTCGATCAAGAAGACGGGCTTCAAATTCCGCTGGTGGCACACGCTGCTTCTACGCCTGATTGAAGGGTTGGCCATTGCTGTGCTTCTAAGTGTTTGCTTCCAAGGCCTCTTTTTTGACTGGGTGCACGTGAACCCCGTACCTGCTGCAAAAGGATTTCCGTTTGTAAGCGCCTTGCTGACGCTTGTGTTCGTGATCGAAATGATTCATCCGTCGTGCGTGTCCGCGATGTTCGAGTGGAGCATCCTTCGGTTCTGGGGCAAGATTAGTTTTTCGGTCTACTTGCTGCACAGTTTCGTCGTGTGGAACCCGACGATCAGCGCTCAGCCGAAGTATTTCAACCGATTATTTGCTCGGATGTTTCTGACTTTGGCACTCTCCACCGCAACCTTTTACCTGATCGAGTATCCGTCACAGGTGATGGCGCAAAGGATCTCTCGTTTTCTCACAGCTCAAGAGAAGAAGGCATCGCGTGGCTTGGTAAGTTCACGTGTATGGAGAATCAGCTTAAGAAAGCCAAGAACTGCCATGGAGCCGAAGTAGTGAGTACGTGTGTTTGTGTAGTATCATTTATAATTGCGTCGGCAGTAAACATCAAAAACCAAGCGTTAGATCTTTGCATACACTTAGCTATCAGTCCGATTGCTCGGCTGCTTTCATTTGTGCACTTACTGCTATACTATGAGTCGAATATCTGTCGCAGTTGATAACACGGAGGGCTGTCGCTTCCTCGCAACTCCGTGAATCAGGTTGCATGGTGAGGCTCAACTGCGTGGGATGAGAATATTTGTATTGAAAGTGAAGCAGAATACACAACACACTTTCGAAAGTAATGTTACTAGGTCAACATTTTCTGTTTACGAAGTCCAACGGCAAAACTTCGTTTTCAAGCAAGGTGATGAAGTACAGTAGGAAATCTCCAGCGCAGCGTCCACAGCACGAAAACCGGGGATAGAATTTTAAATTCAGCACTTCAAACAAGTTGAAAGCACTATCCTAGGAACTAGCAAGAGTGCCGCCACAGCAATTGATCTGACGTTAAAAAAAATGGATACACGCTTTGAGAAGTGGCCGAGTAACGCGGATCGATACGCTCGGAGAATCGTGATTTGGTTTAATTTAACAGCTTTATGTTTTTCTTCGTAAAGAACCGCATGAGGAGGAACGACGACGGCACAAAACGCCTCCATGGTAATTGCACCGAGATTGAGCGATTACAAGTACTCTTTTGGGTGTTGAGTGACAAGCAAGGCTTGGGAGGTCGTCGAGGAATGGTACCTTGGTCGGAGCTTTTGGCGTAAGAGGAGTGAATGAAGGACGCGTCAGGGCCGACTTCTTTGAATGCGGCTTGGGGACACTCTCGAATGTTCAGCATTAGTGCTGCCTTCATCGACACACCTTTTGTTGTGGATGCGGCTGACGTCCCTTGTGGCGAATATGCGTCCATGGTGAATAATGATTTGTCGTGAAGCAGACGTGTATCAATTAGAACTTGGCGTATTTCTTCACCGCTCGAAACCTCCGAGCGCGAAGATAAGCCATCATATTGGACAGCAAGATCCGCTTGCGTTTCATCCAACCATCAACGCTGGAGTCATTGTGAGTATTTTGCTGCTCGGGAACGCACCTTGCTCATCGGCGTGGTCAAACTCAGAGACGAAGATCAGTTGCATCGAGACGTTAATCTTTCGGCCAACTTTTGTGAGTTTGAGTTTGGTCCTCGGTAGCGTGGTGATGGTTGTCATGTGAGAACGGCCTCCTTCAAATCGCCTTCGAACACGAGCACGTTTCTCGGCTTCGTCATTTCTCCAGTTCTCAGGTCCCACTTGGAAATTCTAAGCGGAGCTGCGCCCCTCACCGAGCTTTGGTTTTATTTGGCCACCATTGCTTGCAATCTAGGACGGCGCAGTGCTACCGGGTCTGTAATTCCTGAGGCTGACCGCGACACGAAGTGAAGTATCAACGAACTGAAGACGTGCTCGGGGTTCAACCTCAGCGGATACCGCAGGTATTTGCCTACGCTGGATGGCATGTTTACAATCATGTTGCTAGTGGTACCTGGGCACATGCAGCAGATCCGGTAATTGTTCGTCCGGCTGCATCGAGAGAACGCTGGACTGCCGACTGCTCTTCCTCGTCCACCGGCTAGAATTCATTGCCGCGCGAACGTTGTGGGTCCTGCGCAGTGCTCGAGCACCGACGCCCAAGTTTTCGCACCTCGCGACGACGCAACAGGGACAAGTCTGACCTGACCGATTTCTCGTTCATGCGCACGTTCGTCCAGTCGCGGCGGCACCGAGCCTTTGTCACGGAGTACACTTGGAGTCTTCGTCCACAGTCCTTGAAGGAGAGCGGTCTGGAACCGATCAAGTCAAGTCCTGCACCGAAAGAGGGGAGACTATGAACGCGCACGAAAAAAAATCCTTGGTGACGATTCTGGCCACACCCAGCCGCGTTCATCACTGCTGGCTGTCCAAAGTCAGCTGGACGTCGACAGCAGATTGATCCTTCAAGCCGCTGGTGATCAAGGTATTATAGTCCTAAGTTTAATCCAGCGAGTACATGTGGACTTGTATGCGGTGCCCTAGTCTGCGCTCGTCATGGCCACGTGCGAACGGATATCAGCGCCAACTTGTTTTGCCATCCAGCCGCCTCGATGCAAGTGCAGCCGTTGCTCATACGCCCCAACAGGATCGGCGTCGACCAGCGTGGTGCCCGCCATCCAGCTGACTGACGGCCGAACACTGTGGAAAGCGACTCAGATTGGATAGGCAGTTGTTCACCGAGCGTCCGCAGCAGCAAACCTGAACAGGCAACATGCTCGCCCCGCTCTTGCCAGGCTGACAAAGCTGCTGCCTTGTCAATGCAAATCCGGCCTACCACTGCGTCGGGATCGGAATGAAGTTGGCGACTGGTTTCTTGCACGCGCGGTTGGATGCCGACCGCCGTCAGCAAGCGCCGGCGAGGTGTCAATGCGCCGCGGGTTCTTGCCATGCGAGCTCACTTTGCCAAGCTCGCGGCGACTGCGAGCCAAGAGAGCAGCTCAAGCGGATTCAGCTGTCACTCGCCAACTTTTTACACCCAGCTGGGCACTGGACGACACGGTTAGCTTACCAGCTGCCTCCTCTGCTTCCTCGAGTCTCCCTCCCTCTCCTCTCCGTAGCACTCGTAGGACCCCACTTCACGATTGACTCGCCATTCCGTCACGTGAATTCCACTTGGCGATTAACAGAGACCGCAGTCAAGCAGCGGAGACCTAGTGACGGACATTTGGAGACTTTGCGAACAGACCAATCGTGTAGACGAGCAGACAGACCATGCAACTGCGCTTCCCACTGCCGGCGGGTTACTTCGCCAAGTTCGATCTGCTGCCCACGGAGGTGCAGAGCTACCGGACGCTGGCGAGCGACATCGTCCGTGAGACGAAGCGGGACTTGGACCATTACGTCAAGGACGGACGCAATTTGATCGACGCGCACACGTGGAAGCTGGCCAAGTCCAAGGAACGATTGCACTGCTACCGGAAACGCAGTACGCAAAACGCGGCGCACCAGCTCGGACTGTACGGTACCGAGCCGTCGAATGGAGGCTCGTCCGCTTCGAGCGGTAATGATTCGTACGGATACTCAGCGCGGTCGCGTCCGTCGATGAGCGTCACGAGCTCTCACAGTCGTTCCGGACACGAAGACATGGGGCATCTGTCCGTGTCGACGCGGTCTTCAGATGACGGCGAACCGAGCCGCAAGAGCATTCAGCCGATGGTGATCGGCTACGGCATCGTGGATGGCTCCGTGGACGACCTGGTCTACGGACTCTACCAGTCCACGACCGACGAGATGAAGACTCTCTCCGCCTTCCTCGGAGACGACTCGCTCATCGACTGTGCCGCGTTGAAAACGATTCGTCAGACTCGGTCGTCATACCTCGGCCTCAAGTGGAAGCTGTCCCGCACGGTGGGAGGCAATCGTGACTGTTGTTACATGGAGTACGTGGGTGTGTCGGAAGACGCTAACGGCCAACGCTTTGGCTACCACGTGCTGGAGTCCGTTGCGGTCCGCAATTGCCCGCACTTTGATGACAACTCGATCGTGCGCACCAACTTGTCCTTCTGCTTCATCTTCCGACCGGGCAAGCTCGCTGACCAGGTAGAGGTGTTTATGGAGGGTGCGTACGATTCTTCGGCCGACGCGCTCACGGCTGGCGGAGTGGGCGACTACCGCAGCGCGATGGACATGTTGTTTAACCTTCCGACGTCGCTCGTCGGAGCCGAGGCCAAGAAAATCTCGGCAATGGTGGCTAAGCAGTCAGGTGCGCTGCGTGGAGCAAGCAGCAAGAACCAGAGCGGCAACCACTGCTCCATCTGCCGCGCCAAGTCGGGCCTGTTGTCTTCCCACACAAACTGCCAGACGTGTGGCGCTGTCATTTGCAGCAAGTGCCGCATTCGCAAGGTGACGTTTTCACGCCGAGGCAAGATCAAAGTGTCGTGCTGCAAGATGTGTATGGTCATGGTGAAGGATCAGTCGCCGTTCGCGGGAGAGCAGCTTGAGCAGCAGCCTGTGAAGCCGAAGAAGGCGTCAAGGGACGATGGCCGCAGCAGGAACGGCAGCAACAGCAGCAGCAGCAACACTAGACTGGACGTGATCAACGCGTCCGTGTCCACTATGTCGCTCACGGACTCGGAATACTCCGAGTCCTGGCAGTCCAGCTCGGCGTCTTCGCTGCAGTCCGACCTTGATGACAGTTTCTACAACTCGACCGGGCCTAGCAGTGCCATCGTCTCAAGTGACAGAAAGATGCCGGCGCTGATGGAGGGCGAGCTCCGTCCGCCACCTCCCAGTTATTACCAGAGCGAACAGCAGCGTCAGTACGAGCAACAACAGTATCAGCAGCAGCAGTTCCTGATCCGACAGCGAATGAAGCAGAGTACCGACCCCAAAATGCCTCCCATGCCAAGGCAGCGACAGCCCGCCACTCGCGAAGGAATGTACAACCAAATGCTAGAGCTGCAGATGCAGGCCGAGCGGGCCTACAACTTGACCAACCAGAACGCCACCATGATGAACACGAGGCGATAGCTTGCTAGAACAGAGACTTGAGGAATGCAGCAAAGGACCCCGCCTAGATATTAAACAGAATGAATTCGAGCTTGTTTGAAAATGACAGCAGTGTTTAAAGGTGGCAGCGCCAACCGAACGCGTGGCAGACAGGAAAGCTGCCCAGCTGAGTGAGAGCTTGATTCGTGCTGGCAGCGAGGGCAACCATCCTGTCGCGGCTATCGTTGCAGTTGCAGCTTCAAACACGTTGAGCCACTCGTGCAAAACGCGACGAGGCAGCCAACCAACACGGTTTAACAGGCGAGGGATCCTATCTTGCACTGCAAGTTGCAGTCCTGGAGCATGCAGCAGTGCAAGTCCGAAGGCGCCGAATCTTCAAGCGGCAAGATGTACGGAGCTGAGAACCAGCCGGACGGCGCTCGAGCGCACGACTGGGCCGAATTCCGGCGCGATGTTCAAGCGAGGGAAGCCAAGTTCAAGCGCCTGCACCCCGTCTATTGTTTCTCACCATCGCGCGGCGATCTGCTTCAACCAGTGAACCGCACGCGACGAGGCAGAGCTTTGCTCTGGTCGAACGCGCAGATTTGAAGGACCGCTTGCAGTTCGGGCGCAAAGGAACCGTGACGAGCCATTTCGATGAGCCAGCTGCGAGATGCGACGGTCGAGGTGGAGTGCACACGCTGGGCGATTGGTTCTGCGAGGCGCTGGATTTGACGACCAGCGACTTCAACTTCAAGGCGTGCGGTCAAGCCTGAACTTGATCGACGGTCGACCCATTTTTTGCCTGCCCAGCGAGGGAACCGTTGCTGGCTGGCTGTGCTCAATGACGAGTGGCCGCTAGAAGGTGGCAGCAACCTGCAGATATAGCGGGCTGTGGGCATCGCCAATGGTTTTGGTCTGGCCTCGTTGGCAGGATACGTTAGACTTGACTTTCACGTGTCGAAGCATCCGTGACAGACTGGTGTACCGCTATTTTTATTGCCCTGGGCAGTGCGATAATTGCGCTGTATTGAAGACAGTGAAAGACGACCGAGGAGAAAAGCTATTGTGCAGCCCACTACATGTACACCAGTCGATTTCTGCAGCGGAGACCGTGGTGCATTGCGTTTGCCATGAACGCCTCACACCGGTACATGGGATCGGCTCAGGAAGTGTGCATTGTGGGGCGCGTCGGTGGCAGCAGTCTGTTTTTTCGACCATGTTTGTCCAATCCGAGGGATGCCCATCCCCCTTTTCCCTCTTCTTTTCATGATCCTTTCGAAACCCATGTAATCTGCAGATATGCGCTTGAGCAGGGTGCGCAACTTACCAGTCTGTCTATTCGAGAAATGGAGCGTGCAGCCAGCGAAAATGACGAGTGTCCGCTCTCCGTTTCGCGCTCAGAGGATATATTTATACCGGGGTCGAGGGCGGCCGTTGAGTCGTCAGCGTCGCGTGGGTATCCAATTCCGACGGTCCACGCCCCACCTGCGAGAGTTGATTTCGAGCCATAGTGCAAAGACCAGGCCTTGGGGACCTTTGTGGGGACGTTTTCGAGATCGATCATGATACCCTCCTTAGCATCATTTCTGTAATATGATATTTCTCTACAATCTGTTCATTACCCTCTCAAGTGCAAAACATAATAAAACAATTTTCATATTTGTTTTAATTGCGCTCTGCGGTATTATTAGTCCTAGAAGGTAAAAGTGGCCTCGCGTTTTACACAGATGAGCATTCACAACGGGTCTCACGGCTCCGCTCCGCTTCAGCCATGTCATTCCGCAATTTACTCGCTCGCGCGCACTCGCTCCGGCCAAGAAGAACCACCCAGCAGAGCCCTTTAATCCCTGTACCGGTCCGTAAAATGCAGTCCGCCGTGCGCCAGCGCCTGGCCTCTTCCTCCTCCGCAGCGTCCCGCGCGACGTCGCAGCTGCGCCGCGCCGCGTCCTCCACGGCCGCCGAGCCCGTGTTCGCCAAACGCGACGGCTCCAAGGGCGAGATCAACAGTGCGCGCGCCTTCATCGAGTTCAAGCGCGAGGCAGACCCGTACCGCGACGTGAACGAGCGCGTGCANGCGTGCACGACTGGAACGAGATCAACTCGGGCCGTCGCGACCCCACGGAGCGCAAGATCCAGGCCGCGCGCTGCATGGACTGCGGCACGCCCTTCTGCCAGACCAACACGGGCTGCCCCGTGAACAACCTCATCCCCGAGTGGAACGAGCTCGTGTACCGCGACGAGTGGAAGGAGGCCATCGACCGCCTGCACAAGACCAACAACTTCCCCGAGTTCACGGGCCGCGTGTGCCCCGCGCCCTGCGAGTCTGCGTGCGTCGCCGGTCTAGTGGATGACCCCATCACCATCAAGAACACCGAGTACGCCATCGTGGACCGCGCCTTTGAGGAGGGATGGATCGTGCCCCGCATCCCGCGCCGTAACGGCCTCCGTGTGGCCGTTGTGGGCTCGGGCCCCGCAGGTCTCGCGGCCGCGGACCAACTCAACCAGAAGGGCTACCAGGTGACGGTCTACGAGCGCGAGGACCACGTTGGCGGCCTGCTCATGTACGGCATCCCCAACATGAAGCTGGAGAAGAAAACGGTGACCCGTCGCGTGGATCTTCTGCGCGAGGAAGGCATCGAGTTCGTCACGAACGCCGAGATCGGTGTCTCACTGCCCGTGGAGAAGCTGCAGGCTGAAAATGACGCCGTCGTCCTGGCGCTGGGCTCGACCGTCCCGCGCGACGTGGACATCCCCGGCCGCGACCTCAAGGGCGTCCACTTCGCCATGGAATTCCTCACCAAGAACCAAAAGCGGCTACTGCTGACGGTGGACGGCAAGCTGCAGAGCGGCTGGGACCGTAACTTCGTCACGGCCGAGGGCAAGGACGTCGTGGTCATTGGCGGCGGCGACACGGGCACGGACTGCATTGCTACGTCCATGCGTCACCGCTGCAAGTCGGTGGTGAACCTGGAGCACAACCCGGAGCCTCCCGTCCAGCGCGCCCCGCAAAACCCCTGGCCGGAGTACCCGCGTATCTACGGTGTCGACTACGGCCACGCTGAGGTGCGCTCCGTGTTTGGCGACGACCCGCGTAAGTACAGCCGCGTCACGAAGGCGTTCAAGGGCAACAAGGACAACGAGATCACCCACGTGGTGACGATCCTGGGCGATAAGAACCCGGAGACCAACGAGATCACGGAGATCCCAGGCACGGAGGAAGAGATTCCGTGCGACCTGGTGCTGTTCGCCATGGGCTTTGTGCACCCGGAGCAGAAGATCGCGGAGGATCTTGACCTGGAGGTGGACCAGCGCCGCAACATCCGCGCTGCATACGGCAACTACCAGACGTCAGTGGAGGGCGTGTTTGCCGCTGGTGACTGTCGGCGCGGCCAGTCGCTGGTGGTGTGGGCCATCAACGAGGGCCGCGGCGTCGCGGACGCTGTGGAGAAGTACTTCCTGCAGGAGGGTTTCCAGCCGGAGGTGTCCCAGAACCAGCGCTTCGGTTAAATTCATCCTCAGAAGACAGTATGTACCGGTAGACAATCGCATCAACAACTCACATCGATGCCTTCAAGTGGAAGGCGTCGCCTGCAGCCGACGACACGGCGGTAAAGTCGTAGCTGGAAGGGAATCAGCAGAGAACAGCGCGGCGATATGAGCAGCGAGCAGAGCGATGTAAAGATGAGGGATAATTATTGTAATAGCAGAGAGGTGAATCCGCTGGAAACGAGTTGCATCTGCTGTTTGATGCATCCGTCTCAAGACCAGCCAAGTGGTCGAGGAATCCGCGTCGAGACCGTCAATGCGCAAACGGAGGACATCAAATGAGCGTGGATATGAATGGAGCATCTACGTGTTACATCTCGGCTTTACTGGATGAGAGCTCTACATGCGGATGATGGGCACTCGGCCGCGCAGTTTCGCGACCCCGTCTTTCAGGACCTCGTCGTTCACCCGGTTGTAGCGCAGGTCCAGCACCCGGACGCCAGTAAGCATGCTCACATCCGTCACCTTGCAGCAGTCCGAGAGATTGAGTTGGTGCACGTTTCGCAGAGCCGACACGTCCTCAAGCTGCACGCAGCCGGAGAGGTTGAGCGTGTGCACGTTGGCCAACGCAGTGACGTCGCGGACGTTCGGGCAGTGGCGCAGTGACAGCGTGTGAACCGTTTCTAAGGCCGAGACGTCCTCGATGCGGGGACAGTAGCTGAGATCGAGTTCGCGGGCGTGTGCAAGCGGTGACACGTCCACGAGCTTGGAGCATCCAGCGAGCTTGACGATCCGAGCACTTTGGGCCAGCGGACGCACATCTTGGAGGGCGTCACAGAACCGCAAGTCGACGTCTTGCGCTCCGGCGAGGAAGCTGATGTCGCTGATGGCACTGCACCCGGACAGGTTCACCTTTGTCAGGCACTCGGCAGACTTCGCCAGCACTTTGATGTCCTCGAGCTTTTCGCAACGGTAGGCCCCAATGCTGTGCACTTGGCGCAGTGACGACCCGAGCGAACGCAGGTTCTTGCAGAAGCTCACGTCGAGCTCGCGTACGCGAGTGAGGCCATCGAGTTCTGTCAGTTGGGTGCATCGTGACAGCACAAGGCGGTCAAGTGCAGGCAGATGTTGCAGCTCGGAGCTTGTAAATCCCGTGCAGCCCGAGAGCTCGAGCTCGCGTAGACTGCAACTTGCTCTCAGCGCCGAGAGGTCCGTTACCGCGTCGCATTGCCGAAGCGAAAGCTCCTGTACACCACTGCCCAGCGCGGAAATGTCGCTCACGTGTCTGCAGAGCGCAAGCTGGAGCTTGGACACGCGTCCTAGTGCGCTCACATCCGTGACGTTGATGCACCCTGTGAGGTCCAAGTCCTGTACACCGCCGAGTGCCGAGACGTCGACGATGCCCGAGCACTTGCGCAGTTTGAGAGTGTGAACTGTGCCGAGGCCGCTGACGTCGGTCACGTTGATGCAGCCGGAGAGGTTCAACTCGTGGACATTGCCCAATGTGCTGACGTTCCTCACATTCGCGCAGCCACCCAGATTCAGCTCGTACACGTTGCCGAGTGCACTCACGTCACTTACGTCGGGACAATTACGCAGACTTAGACGGTGCACATGACTCAGCGGGCTCACATCGCTGACACCGCGACACACGTTGAGATGCACCGACTCGCACTTTGCCAGCGGTGTGAGGTCTGTAACAGTGTGGCAATAGGACAAGTCCACGTGCTGAGAATGACTCAGGAACGAAACGTCCTCAAGAAAACTGCAGTAGCTCAGGTCCACCTCGCGAATGCCGGACAACCAGTGCAATCCGTCGATCTGGCTGCAGCCGCTCAGTCCAAGCTCCCGCAAGCGATTCACCCCATCGAATAAATTCACGCGCACGATTCCTGACAAGTTCAACCGCCTCACTTGGCTGTTGTCGCCGACTTGGATGCAATCTCGAAGCACTTTGGGGCAGCTATACCGCATCGGAATGCTCACGCCGTCTTCGTCGGTGTAGCTCTCGTTCGACACTTGAGCTGGTTCAGGCTCTGGGGCGGGTTGGTTGTCCTGGTGGTCGACGATGAGGCCACCAGCAGCGTTCACGTTGTAGTGAATGCTTTCGTGTATCTCCGGTCCATCGCCGACAGGTTGAAAAGCCACGTTGCGCAGGTTGTGCCATTTCCTCAACACTCGGAGCAGCTCTGGAATGGTGCACACCAGCGAGGCCTCGGCTTGAATCTGAATCTGTTTGTGCACGATGTCGTAGAAGAATCGATTGAGCTCTGCCAACGCCACCGCTTCGTCCAACGAGAGGAATGGGATCAAGTGCCCATCCCAGAGCTCCACGGGCATCGTGTGCTGGAGGTGACACTCACCGTCACGACTCGATTGGTGTTGCATTGTTACGAGGTGGCGAGTATCTCCGAGAGATAATGTGGAGTGCGGGGTGCAATCGAATCGTGCAGAGTGAAAGCTTCCCAATGGTTTGAAAAACTTTCATATGGTCTCAACAATAGCTGTTTTTGCCACCTGGAGCACGCTATTGCAAGCGTCTCAGGAGCTGTATTCCGCCGGATGCATGTGGTGCGTGCGGGTCAAATCCCTGTGCGGCAGACAGCGGAAACCATGTTGTCAAGTAACGCATGGCGGCATGCATCCTCTGCCTCCCTAGCGACAAATGTCAAGTTTCAAAGAGGTCAAGGTGAAGGGGACATTTGAATGGTTAAGGTATTATTTCAACAGCATGCAGCAATAAACAAGTTCTAATGACTATCACTTCTGTCGCAGCCAGACCCACCAGCGATCGGTAGGCACGATGTGGACGGGTAAATGCTCATGATATTTACCATGACGGTCCAGCCCAACGAGATGATGAAGTACAATAATGTCACGATCCCCAGAATACGGCTAGAGCCGCCGTTGAGCTTGAGCTGCTGCGTCTCCGCTTTCTGGCGAGGCAGTAGCGGGAGAAAAAGAAGTCCGGCCAAGTTCATCGAGTAACGGATGATGAGAACGTACGTCACCTCCCAGCGCACGTGGGTCGAGTCTTCGACGATATCGGCGTTGGTCACGTCGAAATGGCTGCCCACGTTCTTGGAGAATGTGCTGGCCAGGGGGATCGCAATGTTGGAGATCGATCCCACCAGTCCGTACACAGCACCTTCGTTACCCTCACCGGCCAGCTCCACGATCACGTACGTTCCGATCACGAAAGAGATGCCATTCGGAAGGTTCTCCACCACGGGCACTCCGAGCCAAAACCACTGGTTGCGTATGACATTCCATGTCGTGAGCATCGTTACAATGAAGTCCATGATTGTCACCGAGACAATGGTGATAGCATGCATCTTTCGCCAGTTCCAGTGGAGGCCATTCTTGCCAGTATAGTACAGTGCGATGGCGAAAACGCCGTTGCTCACAATTGTCATAATTTTCTGGTTCAGCGGTGTGACTTCTGCCCAGTACGATTGCATCGGGTCTGCACATGTAATGGTGAAGTTCTCGAAAATGCCGGCCAAGTACTTGTACGCTATCACTTGGTACATCGGGCGTGTTTGGATGAGATACCAGAGCTCGGCCAAGTAGTCGCGAAAAATCACGCCTGGGTGATGTTCTTCCTTGATGCAGTACCATGAGAGAGGAATCACGGGGAAGCAACAAACACTGAGGATCACCATTAACTGAGGGAAGGACAGGCAGAAGTTGAAGTCTCCTCCATAGTGCGATCCGTTGAAAGCCAAACCAGTGAGAATGCTGGCGATGGTCACGAAAGCAGTTCGAACCATGTAGATCGTGGTCTGCGTGTATCCTCGCGTAGCCTCTGGCTCGCGTTGGGCTACTTCCACCATCATAGCATCAGCAGCAACATCGGCTCCGACGTACCCCACCGCAGCGATCATCATCAACGCGATAAATTTCCCACCCGCGTGGTGTGCCGACTCGTTGAAAGTCGCAACGAGTTCAGGGGTTAGCTCCTCTTCATCCATCGTCGCGTACTTGTTGTCTGGGTAATAAGGGTCGCCGGCATCCATGCAGGCCATAACGACTAGCATCGTAAAACACAACGTCCACCCCATGACCATGAACGGACGACGTCTGTAGCCCCAGATAGGAACACAGTCCGTGATCATGCCGTAAAAAATCTTGAACGACCACGGCATGTTGAGCAGAACCACAGCCGACACGACTTGTGTGCCTTCCATGTTGAGGTAGTTGAAGAAGAATGGATAGACTGTGCCGGGCAGCGTACCAAAGATCATGCCCACAGCGGCATATTGTGCGACAATGCCGATGTATTCGCGACTCCAAATGTTCACCTCGCCGCCATGCCGAAGCGCGCCACCTTCAAATAACTGCGGGGACTGAGTATCGAGGAACCATTCGTTTTCCTTTCGAGGCGAATAAGTGAATTCAGTTGTCGGTGCAGGCGCCAGCAAGTCGATTTTCTTGCGCGGCGTCGTGCGCATCGGGTCTTCGAGTATCGGTACTATGGTTGCCGTCTAGCACTGAAAAACGAAAGTGAGAAACTGGATCCAAATCCATCAGGTTACTCGTCACCGACAGTCTGCCATAAGCAGTCTTTAATCGTAAAAGGCGGCACGAAGATTGCTAGAAAACACCCAAGTGAAATCCTCCACCACACTTGCAGGACATTTGGGACCAAGAAATGATGGGGAGTTGTGCAGAGCCAAGGGCGGCGGACAGCAAAATCTTTAATCACCACTACGGGTTCCAAATCGCTGCAGATAGCAATCACCGCATGTTGCCTTGTGGCCGAATGTACCGTGTAGCTTATCGTGCGACGGACCAAGAGATTAGTCCCAACGCAGGCACAATGTCGGCAAACTACCGAAGTGTTCAAGAAAACATCACTACTGCGGAGAATATGCAGCTCTCGAACCAACGATTTTTATCTAATCGCTTTCGTGTATATGTAGCTACAGTACTGTACAGGTTTCAGCATTTGCAAGGCGCGATCCTGAAGGACTTGCCATCCTCGTCCGCTTGAAGCACCAAGACTCAACAACGAGACTCTTCTAAACTTCCATGTGTTGGATAGCTGGGCGAGTTTACGGGCAAAACGCTCGCTGAGCGATTGCCGTACACGTTGTAGCAAGCTGTAGCAGAATTGGCCGCACTACATTCAACTTAATATACAGCAGCTTTTCCTTTGTCAGATTTCCATCACACCACAACAGCTCCTTGAAATCGATGATAAAAGTTCCCACACAATTCGAGCAGCGAGTCTCAGATGAAACAGAAAGCTTAAGTACAAAATCCACGATTACCATTAAAAAATCACAGCACGACACAATTAAAAACGTCAATGTCTGTGACCACCGCTCGAGTCACATCCAGCGCCTCCAGCGATCGCTAGGCATGAGGTAGACGGATAAATGGACATAATGTTCACCATGACGGTCCAACACAGCGAAAATACGAAGTAGGATGCGGTCAGGATTCCCATAAAACGACTAGATCCGCCATTAAACTTGAGCTGCTGCGTCTCCGCTTTCTGGCGAGGCAGTAGCGGGAGAAAAAGAAGTCCGGCCAAGTTCATGGAGTAACGGATGATGAGAACGTACGTCACCTCCCAGCGCACGTGATGGGAATCTTCAGCGATATCGGCGTTGGTCACGTCGAAATGGCTGCCCACGTTCTTGGAGAATGTGCTGGCCAGGGGGATCGCAATGTTGGAGATCGATCCCACGAGGCCATACACGGCGCCTTCGTTGCCCTCGCCCGCGAGTTCCACCATCACAAATGTCGCGATCACGAAAGCAATACCATTCGGGAGAGCCTCAGCTACGGGCACTCCCAACCAGAACCACTGGCTACGCACGATGCCCCATGTCGTGAGCATCGTTACAATGAAGTCCATGATTGTCACCGAGACAATGGTGATAGCATGCATCTTTCGCCAGTTCCATTGGAGACCGTACTTGCCAGTCAAATAGAGCGTGATAGCGAATACACCATTGCCCAGGATCGCCATTACTTTTTGGTTCAGTGGTGTGACTTCTGCCCAGTACGACTGCATCGGGTCTGCACACGTTATTGTGAAGTTCTCGAAAATGCCAGCAAGAAACTTGTACGCAATCACTTGATACATCGGGCGCATTTGGATGAGATGCCAAAGCTCAGCCAAGTAGTCGCGGAAAATCACGCCCGGGTGAGGGTCTTCCTTGATGCAGTACCACGAAATGGGGATCACGGGGAAACAGTATAAACTGAGAACCACCATGAGCTGCGGAAAAGTTAACGAGAAATCAAAGTCTCCACCATAGTCCTTGCCATTGAAAGCGAAACCTGTGAGGATACTGGAGACCATCACAAACGCAGTTCGAACCATGTAGATCGTGGTCTGTGTGTATCCCCGTGTAACCTCTGGCTCACGTTGAGCTACTTCCACCATCATAGCATCAGCAGCGACATCAGCTCCGACGTACCCCACCGCTGCAATCATCATGAGAACGACGAATTTACCACCCGCGTGGTGTGCCGACTCGTTGAAAGTCGCAACGAGTTCAGGAGTCAGCTCCTCGGCATCCATCGTCGCGTACTTGTTGTCTGGGTAATAAGGGTCGCCGGCATCCATGCAGGCCATAACGACTAGCATCGTAAAACACAACGTCCACCCCATGACCATGAACGGACGACGTCTGTAGCCCCAGATAGGAACACAGTCCGTGATCATGCCGTAAAAAATCTTGAACGACCACGGCATGTTGAGCAGAACCACAGCCGACACGACTTGTGTGCCTTCCATGTTGAGGTAGTTGAAGAGGAACGGATAGACTGTGCCGGGCAGCGTACCGAAGATCATACCCACCGCGGCATACTGCACAACGAGTCCGATGTAGTTGCGCTTCCAGATGTCAACCTCACCGCCCTGCCGAAGCGCTCCACCTTCATACAGCTGCGGCGACTTGGTGTCAAGGTGCCATTCACTTTTCCGAGGAGAGCAGGTGAAGTCGCTCCACGGAGTCGACCCCAGCAAGTCGAACTTCCTGCGCGGCGTTGAGTGTTTCGATTCCTCGAGTATGGGCACTATGGTTGCTGTGGTTGCTCCCTAAAACGGAAAGTGAGAGTGACCGGGAAAAGGGAAACGACCGGGTGTACACATCTCGTGCAGCCCTCGGAGCTGGGATTGATAGTGCGGTGCAGTTACCAATACAGTACCCAATACATGTACCGTAAGACCTTTACAGCACAGCCACTACCTTGATGGACATTTGGGACCAGGAAACGATGGGGAGTCGTGCAGAGCCTCGGGCAAAGCAAACTGATTCGCACACTTCATCTCCACTGGGTGTTGCATACGTGTATTAATAATACCGGTAATGCGATCGCTCGATTGATCTGCTGCCTGTTAACTCTGTTGACAAGAACCATGACAGCAACCGCGGGATCATTTAATGCCAACGAAACTCTTCGGTGTATCACGAGCTTTTCGTTCAACGTGTCGTCGAGCGAGCCGTGGATCACGACGCCTTACTGCACAGTTGCTAAGTGAGACGAAGGCCCCAATGCTGAGCCGTGCAGGTGAGACGGTGACAACTTCCGCCAGTCGTGTACATGTTGCCGGCCTGAGACCCACACCTCATCGTATTTTTGCAGTATTAGCTTAACTCGCTCTTCCTTCCTTTGAGTACACTCCGCAGAGAACAAGTCGTACATGTATGCTCGTTCATCATGCTCTGCTTCGCGAAATATGGGTACATTTATGGAGAAAAACACAAGTCACTAAAGTGAACTACCACTGAAGCTGATACGTTCTTTGAAGCCAAGTGATCGGGACGCGATGGAGGTCCGGCGGCGTCACCCTGCCGCCTTCTCCTCCGCTTCCGAGTCGCGCGTACACACGTCCGAGTCTCTGTCTCGTCGGCGCCGGCCTCTGGTGCTCACGCGGCCGTCTCGTTCCGCGCTACAGCGTCTCTCCAAGCCAAAGAAGGTCGCCGCATATGAACCCAGTGAGCCAAACGCCTCTACACTAAGCGGCAAGCGACGTCGCAGTCCGGCGGAGGTCCTCGCGCCCGTCTCTGGTGGCCACTTGAAGCTGCAGCGTTTCGCCCCATCCCAGAACCTCGTGGAGGATAAAGCGGACTTCTGTTTGTACGCGGAGATGGACACCAACGTCCACCAGGATACGCTGGAGGACGCCCACGCTCTGGTGCAAGTGACCGCCAGCGCCCTGAGATCCGCCGGATGTCGCGTAGCTGTCCACATGCTGCAGACGCCCGACTCGGAGGTTCTGGCGGCCAATCAGACCGAGACACAGGCCTACGCACTCACGATTGGCAGTGAAGTGCCCGACCAAAGCGTCACGGAGAGCGGCGCGTGGGCCGGACGCGTGGCCACGCAGTTGGCCCCGTGGGTCACCCAGCACGCGGACTTCAGGAGCCATGTGCTGCCTCTATCGGGCGCGGCGCAGTGCCAACGACTGTGTAAATTGATCTTGACCGAGCTCAGGTTGCAGCTGGACGTGTGCTGCTTGCACGCGCAAGGGCACGGGAATGTTCCTGGCGCACCGGTGCTTCTGAGTGCACGAGAGAAGCTGCTGCCACAGGTGATGAACGCCAAAGGGCTCACAAATGTGGCGCTGTATCCGCTCCATCGAGACGAAGCGAGGCGGCAGCTGACGAGGAGATGGGGTGCGCAGAGCTCGTTGGCGCTGCCGCCGCTGGAGGATATTTACGCGTACTTTGGACCGAGGATCGCCATGTACTTCGCGTGGCTCGCGTTCTACACGAGGATGTTGCTGCTGCCGAGTGTCTATGGGGTTGTCGTGCACGTCCTTGGCATGCTGAATTTGGCGCCGAGTTATACCGTGCATTGTGTGCTGGTGGCGATTGGGACCTCTCTGATTGCGGATATGTGGCGTCGCCGACAACGAGAAGTGGAATTTACGTGGGGGTATGACGGTGTGTTGTCATCGCTGCACGCGACAACGCGGATGCAGTTTCAGGGCGAGTGGATGCAGGATCCGGTGACTGGTGCTCGGTGTTTCGACTTCCCGCACCACAAGCGGCTTCTTCGGCAACTTTTGGCTGTTCCACTGCTGGTGTCCATGTGCTGCTTGGTTGGTGGCTATGTCATTGGACTGCATGTGCTCTCAGAGCGTCTACGAGCGAGCTATAGTGAAAGCTGCACCCAGGCATGGGCTCAAACGGAGCATATCGAGACGGGTATCGCTGGTACTGGATATTGGAGTTACGTTGCTGATAACTGGATACCAAGTAACGACGCAGCAACGTGTGCATTCGTTTCGCACGGCCCTAGTGTGATAAATGCTGTAATCATCTACGTCATGGACAACCTGTACCAGTTGCTAGCACGGAAACTTACGGAGTTTGAGAACTACCGGACGCTCGATGAGCACGAAGCGCATTTGGTGGCAAAGAGAATGCCGTTTCATCTTGTGAACAGCAACGCGTCTCTGTGGTTTCTCGCCTTTTACGTGCGAAGGCTGGATCGAGTTCGTGAGCGTTTGTGGATTTTGCTGGTGGCAACGCAGTTACTCGACAATTTCAAGGAGGTAGGACTTCCACTCGCTGTGTCGGTGGGTGGGCAGGTCCTTACCGCGGAGAATAAGCGACGCCGTCGGCAGAGTCTTGAGAGCCTTGAGAGCGACCTCATTGAAGAGAGCCACCGCCTCCTGCGAAAAAGCTCAATCCCTCAACTGAGAGCCAAGCGGGAACGGGAACGGGTGGATGTCGTTAAAGCTGCTACTGAGCAGCGGTTAGCACGTGTGCTTATGCAAAAGCGGCAAGCTACGTACCGTGACTCCTTCGCGGACTACAAGGAGCTCATGGTGCAATTCGGTTATGTGACTCTCTACAGCCCAGTATTCCCACTGGCTGCAGCATTCGCTTGGCTGAATAACACGATCGAGAGTCGATCCGACTTGCTCAAGCTTGTGAACCGACACGGCTACCAGCGACCGGTTGCCCAGCACGCACGAGGCATTGGCGTATGGGAAAAAGTGCTCGTGAGCTTCGCAGGCGTGGCTGTTGTGGTCAATTGTGCGCTCGTGTGGACCTACGAGCTTGACGAGCTTCTGCCAACGTGAACGGATCTTCAGCGCCTTGCCTTCATCGTTGCCTGTGAGCACGTGATATTTGTTATCAAGGCTTGGTTGAATTGGGCTGTTCCTGAAGTTCCAGTTACCTCGTCACTCGGCAAGAATCCAGTGTTACCGCTGGCCGAAATTTCAGCAAAAAGCAATGAAGCCTCGCTTGCTGCTTTGCGGAGTTAACATCCCCATTGATGTGGGTGGCATGATTAATTATTACGGCCATGAAGCTGGGATATAGAACTGAAGTTGTTCAAACCAAAATAACGTCGACTTCAATTACAGAAAAATGCTACTACTCCCACACACTTTTTAGTGGTTTACTGGCTACCACTTGAGTCACAGCCGGTGCCACCAGCAATTACTAGGCATGAAGTGGATGGGTAGATGGACATGATGTTCACCATGACCGTCCAGCAGAGTGAAAACGCGAAGTAGATGGAGGTCAGGATTCCCATGAAGCGACTGAAGCCACCGTTTTGCTTGAGCTGCTGCGTCTCAGCCTTCTGGCGCGGGAGGAGCGGCAGGAAGACAAGTCCCGCGAGGTTCATAGCGTACCGGATGATGAGGACGTACGTCACATCCCAGCGCACATGGGTCGAATCCTCGACAATATCGGCGTTGGTCACGTCAAAGTAGCTGTCCACGTTCTTCGACAGCGTGCTGGCCAGGGGAATAGCGATGTTGGAGATCGATCCCACCAGTCCGTACACAGCACCTTCGTTACCCTCACCGGCCAGCTCCACGATCACGTACGTTCCGATCACGAAAGAGATGCCATTCGGAAGGTTCTCCACCACGGGCACTCCGAGCCAAAACCACTGGTTGCGTAGGACGTCCCACGTCGTGAGCATCGTTACAATGAAGTCCATGATGGTGACTGAGACGATCGTGATGGCGTGCATTGATCGCCAGTTCCAGTGGAGACCATATCTACCAGTTAAGTAAAGCGTGAGGGCGAAGATGCCGTTGCCGATGATGGCCATCACCTTTTGATTGAGTGGGGTGGCCCCAGCCCAGTACGACTGCATGGGGTCAGCACAAGTGATGGTGAAGTTCTCGAAAATGCCCGACAAGTATTTGTACGCGATGACTTGGTACACCGGGCGCGTTTGGATGAGGTGCCAGAGTTCAGCCATGTAATCACGGAAAATCACGCCAGGATGGCGCTCCTCTTTGATGCAGTACCACGAGAGAGGGATCACTGGAAGACAACAGATAGTGAGAATAACCATAAGCTGAGGAAAACTCAGCGAGAAGTCAAAGTCACCCCCGTAGTCTTTGCCATTGAAAGCCAAACCAGTGAGGATACTGGAAACGGTCACAAACGCCGTGCGGATCATGTAGATCGTGGTTTGTGTGTATCCGCGCGTAGACTCCGGTTCACGTTGAGCTACTTCCACCATCATGGCATCAGCAGCGACATCGGCTCCGACGTAGCCGATGGCGGCGATCATCATAAGCACGATAAACTTGCCGCCCACGTGGTGTGCCGAGTCGTTGAAAGTCGCAACGAGTTCAGGGGTCAGCTCCGATTCATCCATCGTCGCGTACTTGTTGTCCGGAAAGTATGGAGCGCCGGCATCCATGCAGGCCATGACAAGCAGCATCGCGAAACAAAGGGTCCATCCGATGACCATGAACGGACGGCGTCGATACCCCCAAATAGGGACGCAGTCCGTGATCATGCCGTAAAAAATCTTGAACGACCACGGCATGTTGAGCAGAACCACAGCCGACACGACTTGCGTGCCTTCCATGTTGAGGTAGTTGAAGAGGAACGGGTAGACTGTGCCGGGCAGAGTTCCGAAGATCATACCCACCGCGGCGTACTGCGCGACCAATCCGATGTATTCACGACTCCAAATGTTCACCTCCCCTCCCTCCCGAAGAGCACCGCCGTCATACTCCTGCGGCGACTGAGTGTTGAGGTACCATTCGTTTTCCTTTCGAGGCGAATAAGCGAATTCAGTTGCCGGTGCAGGTGCGAGCAAGTCGATTTTCTTGCGCGGCGTCGTGTTCATCGTTTCTTCGAGTAGCGGCACTATGGTTGCTGACTTTCGGCGAAAAGCGGAACTGAGCGAGTCCGCTGTTGGTCTTTTCAACTTTGATCAGCAGATCACCTGGCACGACTAGGAATGTCGGAGCACATGGTGCAACAACAGGAAACGCGGGTGACCTGACTGGACGTCTGCTATTGCCCTCCAGACCGAAAAGCCGTCAACACTACAACCTCAATCTCTCCAGGACGCTCGGCACCACGCCAACGATTGGGAGTCCAAGCTCCCGCACAAAGCCTGTAGTTTTGGGAGGCGCAACTTGGTTGCCGATATTCTGCCTATTGACCAGAGCCAACTATACCTAAACTTATACGTTTTATATACGTCAGCGGTCGTACGGATGCACATGGGACTCAGCAAGTATACATCTCAGCCCTGGTCAATAAAACGTGTGAGCAATGCAACGTGGCGCAAATCGCAAGACTAATGTTGCCACCTGTTGCTCTGCACTCGATACCTCCAGCGTCAGCCACCGAAAGGAACTTCTTATGTTCAATAGCTTCAACGTGCGGCTATCGGGCGACAGCAAGGCACGGTTCACGTTTATCCGACCCCGTTCGGCTGGTAGATAAACGCAGTTGCCGTGCCGCCTCGAAGCTCGGTCAGACGCGATTTTCAGTTCATGCCGGTTGTTGGAGGAGCTGCAGTAGCATACTTTACGCCATTGCTTGCTGAAAGTTCAGGCTTGCAACTTGTCTACTACTATACTATAGCCTTTAGACAATGGACCCGAGACCTTCGTGCGGTTGAAAGGAGACGCGACTCCATTCGGGAATTCTTCTGGGTCTCCAGCTGTCGAAAGTCGTCACTGTGAACACTTGGGTGTGCTTGTTCAAGGGCAAGTACTGTACCGTACAATAGAACTCTATGCCAAGTTCTTGGCACTTATCCTGTTATTGGCATTTGATCAATTCGGCTTGCGATAGGCACAACCTGTGAGACCGTGTGGCTCCAGCCTTCGACAGTCGTGTTCGACTGAAAAATTCTGTGCAGATGTTATTTTAATAGGATCTTTAGCCTGATGCCGATCGGGTGAAGGTTTAACAGGATTCATTTCCAAGGAAAATGCAAATGTACGTGTATCTACAATACCTCATGTAAAATATCATTTTCCTTTGGGATGCATTCTTCACTGCGTTGCCGCCGATGTAGCGATTGGTAGCGATCCGATTTGTCGTTCCGAGCAGACAATCCGCAGTGCATCTTCACCGAGACCGCGGAAGGCTTCCGGGAAGCCTTCAAGGCTTCATGCTTTGCTTTCTTACGGAATCCATCTCGTGGGAATTACATGTGCGTGTAGTTGTGGCTCAGCTTGTCTAGCTGCTTTGCCGCTTCCCGCACATGTTCTGGTCAACAGCTTCAATTTCTACATGAAGACGTGCGTGAACTCTTTCCTGTTGGCGAAAAATTAAATCCCGTTCGAGCGAGGCCAAAGCAAAGACTTGAGGCCGACACCCTAGTTTTTCTTGCTGAGCATGCCGGGTCTCACCTAGATGAAAGAGTTCGTAGGCCAAAAGCAAAATCTCGAGAAACAGCCTCGCCTGAACTGGCAGTTGTTGTGAATACACTCACAAGAATTAAAAGAACAGATCTCCAGAAAATACCACAGTCACCTCTCTAACGCTAATCGATTTAAAAGTGACGAAAACTACCGGTAGTTGGACGACGAACTCTACGTAAATGAGATGCTAGCAGTGAAAAAGACAGCGTAGTTGGCACCTCAGCTCCACAGGTCGCTGACACACCACTGCTCTTTCTAGCAGGGCGAATACACCTTCAACGGTGAGAAGTAATTAAAAACGCTTCCAGACGCAATTGGCCCGTTCAGGGACAAATAGCATTCGACGAGGACGCTTCTCTGTCTTATCAGGCATGGATCTAGTTTTGTCATCGTGTGCCAGCAAAGTCTTCCATACCCGAGAGAGCACTGGTATTCACGCACATATGTAGCAACAGTTGTACAACGATAGGTTTGCCAGCAAATTTAAAGCAATCTCATTCCATGAGCTGAAGAGAGGAAGACTCGAATATACGATCACAACAAAACATCAGATATTTACTATCTGGTATTAAAATATTTAGCACAGAAGAATGCAACAATCACTGATTGAGAACAAGAATGAGCAATAAACCTAGATGCTTGGCACGTCAAGAAAATTGTTAACGTTAGCTCGAAAAGCTGTTGGCCTGCACCAACTACACTTGAGTTCCTACACAAACGATATAATAATTGGTACAATGGAGAAAACGCGAACTTGCGGCGCCGAAAAATGAGAATATTTCAAAGTAGATGCGAGCGGAATGGCATTTAAATGAGGGTCAAATACTCGCAATGGAAGAGCAACTGTAATCCCTGCACGACCAGTTTCTTGGGTTCTTTAGCCAGCAAACGATTTTACGAGACCGTCAGCCGGTCACCGACTCCGTTTATCACTGTACCCGGAGATGGAGCACTTGAGGTTGGTGGGAGATACTTGGAACCATTCGGCTCGGATCGTACTCGTTGACTTGTCTGATGCCTTCATATTTACATGTGCTATACACTGGAATAGTGTGCGGTAAGCTCGTAGCCTCACATTCCCCAGCGAAGCCACATCAAATACAAGTACTGCTGGGCTCTGAGCCACAGGGAGGACCAGAGGCATTATGTCGTGTGTCTCTGGTTTGCCAGCATGAATTTTCTCTGTGAGGCTGAAGATCCCGTTGTTTTCGGGCGGTCGTAGTCATAATGCTCGAACTATTGTACATCTCGCGAAGCTCCAAATACGGTCATTAATGTGCATGGCCATACAAGACACCCCCGTGAATCAAAAGTTGGAGAGAGCACCAGTGGAAAACTAATCGCATTTCCCAAGGTGGGGCGGAAGCCCGTTTAGCCCGTTCTAGTGGACATCATCAGTCTAGGAGCTACCGTGAACCGGTACATGTACGATGTACAAGTTGATCAGGAAAATCGTTGCGGTCTATAGAATTCGAAAAAAAAACTTTATCCAACGAACCGACTGAGGGCCAGCGCAGGTAACGGGGTCAGTATGTAAACCAAGATGGCGCGAATGACGGATGTAGTTTTGCAGTAGCGTTCGATGGCCCTGTCGACCCACTAAGAGCTCGTTCCACCTCTTTTCGAAATGAATCGGTGGATCTCTCTCATTTCAAACGCACGGCCCCGCAAGATTTTTATTGTTGCTAACTTATCAGCAAAGTGCATGTGGCTCGATGGCAGTTCGAACGAGTCCCGTCGATCAGGTCTCCACAAAGGGCAGACCAGCCTATTTGAGCTCTTTTGCCTTCCGCGAGGCCACGACTCTGGATTTTACGTGTAGAGCACGAATCGCGCCCCCTCTCGGTCGTCTTCTCGATTCAAGTTGGTTTCCTGACGGAGTCACCATGCAGATTGAATTCACAGAGCCCTCAATCCTTCAGCGAAAAATCGCTCGCACCATGCGTTCGTGTTGCTCGGCGGACCAATGGTGATTCCCATTGGGGACGCCGTGTATGCTTTTGTCAGTAAGCGTGCATGTAACCTACGACGATGACACTACATGCACCAAAGCGTTCAGGTACATGCAGCGGTATACATGTACAGACAATCCTCTCCTTTGTGATAGCGTCGGGAACCACCACATTATCACTCGCTGGAGTTATTACAAGGCAGAAATGTGCCGTAAAATTGGTACATTTGAACTTAACAGCTCTACAGCGTCGACGTACAGCAGGCAGTACTGTGGAGCATCGAGAGCTGGAACGCCCTGCTTCCCAGCGTCTTCAGTAACTGCTGGAAGAAGACTGGCTTGCTTGACTACTACACGTGCGAGTACGCCGAGCCGGGCGTGGAGGATGACATCGTGAACGAGCTGGCAGAGATGCTGACGCGTCTCCACCCCTCGAATCCGATGTCGGTTGAAGAGCTGCTGAACCCACCGGACGAGAACATCCTCGCGGATGAACCAACGGACGAAGATTTCTGCCGGGTCGAGTCTTCAGAGCGCGAGAATGGGTGCGGTCAAGATGTCGGTGATGGCGGTATCGAGGACGAAGAAGAAGAAAGCACTTCTTCAACCTATCCAACGCCCGAAAACCTGTCCACAGAGGAGCTGAAGGAGCGTCTTCAATGGATAGCACAACTTTTCGTTACCGCCGGTGCGATGGGGGTCCGTTCAAGGGACGTTATCGGGCTTCGAACGATGCAGCGAGTATTTAGAGAGGAGCTTGCGTGTAGACAAGGCCACAAGCAGCAAAAGTCGATGCTCGACTTCTTCGGACGTCCTGCACCAAATGGACCTTAACAATAGTTAAGCACCTTTGAATAGTGATAATGACGTGTTTTGTATCACAAACCAGTAACTAGAGGGTAGAGGTATATTTGACTCGTGCTTGTATGGTGACGGTCATCGGGAGCCCTCCCCATATCTCTCCGTGGAGGGTATCACTACTCAGGATATCACGACCGAGAGGATTGTCTGTATGTATCAGCGACCCGCCTATTTCTTTACGAAGCGCTTCAATCAAAGTGAAGGTATCACCGCGTGCATCGTCTCGATTGCGACTCACCATCTTGCTTGCGGTGCCGGGCGTGCGCACCACACGCTCGCTGCTGTCAACCTTTCGCGTCGTCGCCGATAACCGGGCGCTTGATACAGATCCCAAATGGCGGGTGCCTCGAGACTGCCTCCCTATCACCAGACGATACAAGCTAGGCAAAGCAACGTGGAGCGGGATCAACCTAACGAAGCCTCCGCGTGACAGACAGACCGGCTGGGTGGCTGTCGTAGATGCGTCTTCTTTCTGTAGCATCACAGGCACTTGATGCCATGCTAGCGGTGGCTGCTGCGCCGGACCCTCTCACGAACTCACTCCCCAATTGGGCATCTCCGAGCAACGTTGACCTCTTGACGTCTCGACACCAGCGCCATGGCAAGTCCAACAAACAAACTCGACGTGTTGTCGCCCGTGGCCGCTGGCCTGTCCCCGCATGGCAAGGGCTTCGAGCCGATGAAGACCCCCGACATCGACATCGAAGGCGGTGCCCTGCGTGCCGGCGGTGCCATCAACGTCTGGAGCCGCGAGTACATCGGCATCATTGTGCAGTACGCCGCTGTGGGTATGATCTACGGCACACTGCCTGGTACGGTCTACCCGTTCCTCTTCAACTACCTCAACATGGAGAGCACGCAGGTGGTGTCGGCCACCGTGCTGCTCAACCTGCCGTGGTCTTTCAAGCTCTTCTACGGCATGATCACGGATTGCCTCCCCATCATGGGTTACCGTCGTCGTCCGTTCATGATCATCGGCTGGACGTTGTGCTTCATCATGCTGCTTGTTATGGCCTGCATGAAGGCCGGAGACCCGTACTACCCGGAGTACGCCTACGCGTCGATGAACGTCACGACCTTATCCCCTGAAGTTGTCGCTACCTTCAACACGGACGCCCCCTCCACTGGCAGCAAGTTCATCGTGCTTATGATGATCGCCGCCATTGGCTACGTTGGTGCTGACGTTGCTGCTGATGCCATGATGGTGGAAGTAGCTCAACGTGAACCGGAGGCTACGCGCGGTTACACACAGACCACAATCTACATGGTTCGCACGGTGTTCGTGACCATCTCCAGCATCCTGACGGGTTTCGCCTTCAACGGTACCCACTACGGTGGCGACTTCGACTTCTCGCTGAGCTTCCCACAGTTGATGATCATTTTGACCGTCGTCTGTCTACCCGTGATGCCTCTCACGTGGTTCTTCATTAAGGAGGAAAAACACGAGGGTATGGTGTTCGGCAAGTACCTGAACGATCTCTGGGTTCTCGTCCAGACGCGCCCCATGTACCAGGTCATTGCGTACAAGTTTTTCTCCGGCATCTTCGAGAACTTCACTATCACGTCGTCTTCGGCAATGCAGGCCTACTGGGCTGGCGTGACGCCGCTGAACGAGAAGGTCCTTGCTATCATTGGCAACGGTATCTTTGCGCTCACGCTTTACCTCACGGGTAAGTACGGCCTCCACTGGAACTGGCGGTGGATGCACGCCACGATGATCATCGCGGTGACTGTGCTGGATGCCTTTGTGACCTTCCTCACGACCTGGGACGTTGTGCGTAACCAGTGGTTTTGGCTCGGCGTCCCCGTCGTGGAGAACCTCCCGACCGGCCTGGCCTTCGTCATCGGAACGTACGTCATCGTGGAGCTGGCCGAAGAGGGCAACGAAGGCGCCGTGTACGGTCTCATCGGCTCGGTCTCAAACCTCGCCACTCCGTTCGCCAGCACCATCACCAAGAACGTCGACAGCTCGTTCGACGTGGCCAACGCTGATATTGCTAGCGACACCAACCACGTGCGCTGGGAGGTGACTTACATCCTGCTCATCCGCTACGCCATGAACCTGGCCGGCCTGCTCTTCCTGCCGCTGCTGCCCAAGCAGAAGGCCGAGACGAACGAGCTCAAGCGCAACGGTGGCTCCAGCCGCATCCTGGGCTTCGTCACGCTCGCTTACTTTGTCTTCGCCCTCGTGTGGTCCACCATGGTCAACATCATGTCCATCTTCCCGTCCACCTCGTGCCTGCGCATCGCTGGTGGCACTGGCTGCTAAACACGCAGTGAACGTAGAACTCGTGCCTCAAAGTAACAAGGTCAATGTAACCCACGTAACTCGTATGAACAACACTCTCATTCTGAAAAAGGCAACTTCAATGCCACTCCCTCGCGGCAGTGACATATGTGAGTGATGGTCATAAAACAGTTTGGTTATCGCGTTTTGGACACTTACTTGGCTATCTTCCGCCTTCCGCGCACTCGTCTCCAGCGCCATGAGCACCAATTCCTCGTCTTCGTCTGCATTCGCACCCCGTTCCGCTCGTCTGTCCGAGGATTTGCACCGCTTTTTGGACACTCTGGAGCTCAATAGAGACTCGAACGCAGTTGTGCACATGCGCACAGGACGTCGCCAACTCGAGACTTTCCTCCTGCAGCAGCATGGAGGCGCCAGAAGCTTCGAGCAAGTGCTGCAGAAAGAGTCTTTGCAATGGGAAGAGCTCGTGGCTCAGGCTCGGAAAGACGAGGACGTGAGAGTGCAGGAACGCCCCGTGCTGCCGGAGCTGCTCACGGGTCTGCAGGTCGTCCACGACATCAAGGTGGGGAGACCAGGGAGACCTGATGACGCAGTGTACCTTAAGTCGCAGTATGCCAGGGAGAAACTGCCTCGAGGCAATTGCATTGCAGAATGGCAGGCCCCAGATGGGGAGAAGTTCTTCTTCCCTCTTGTTCGAGGCTACAGGAAGTTCACAGGCCAGGAAGACGACGGAGAGCTCAAGAAGCACAAAGGAAACGAAGAAGAGGAGTTGTCGAGGTTTTTCACCAAGCCTCAAGCTCAGAGTAAATGGGTGATCTCCACTAGCAAGGAGAACGGAGAGGCTGGACACCTGGCGGTGCTGAAGCGCAGTGATGGCGAATTTGTGTTCGTGCTGGGGTCGAAGAATACGCACTTGCTGGTGCAGTCTGTAGAGGACATTGAGCGCGCAAGAGAGGCCCAAAAGAAAGATGGCGGTAACGATCCGTTCTTCGCAGCGGCGCCAATTGCAACCGCCATCTTGCGCATGCTGTTTGCACTCGAGCCAGCCAAGCGTACGCTTTTGTGCGAGTTCTTGTGGCAAACACGTGCCACTGCATCGTTCGAGGTGCTTTGCCCGAGTCACCAGCACGTGCAGCTCCTGGACTACCTGTCGGAAGACACTCCCGTGTTTTACGGTCTGTCGTTGATGGGATTTGATCCACCAGTGGGTGCTGATGTTTGCGTGAACCCCGTGCTGTTGTACGAGTTCATGCGCGCACTCGGGGTGCGCACCGTGACCTACGACATCGCCGAGTTCAACCTGGCTTCCTTTGAGACTGCGCTTGAGCGTAGTAAGTGCGCGTATCAACATGAAGGTGGTGTTCATTTGTTCCTGGACGAAGACGCCACCGTGATTGGCATGCAGAAGCACAAAAGCATTTGGTACGTGTGTTTGCGCGCCATTCGAGAAAAGTCCAAGACGTTCTGCCGCACACTGAACTCGAAGAAGCCCCCCAAGGGCCGAGCCAAACCGAAGTCACCGAAGGAAGCACTCGAAGACGGGAAGAGGTCAGTACAGAAGCGTTTTCAAGCTATCCCAGGTTTCCTGCGGATTTCGGTCGAGCTCTCCGATGCCTACGCGGCGCTGGGAAAACAGTTTCTTGAATACCTGTTTGAAGAAGAGCTTTTTCGTGGAGCTGCGACTGGTGAAGAGCAGGAGGAGAAGTGCAAGCAGGTTACCAAGGACGTTGCTGACCTCTTCCCGGTTGTGTGGAAAAGGTTTCTTGAGCACACAGGTCTGAACGATGCCATCGAACAATAGTAATAGACAATAGAAAACACCATAGATTTTTATACTACACGCCTGAGCCGAAGTCGAAGATCAACTCGTTGTTAAGAGTCAACTAATACCTACCACTTAGCTACGTGTAGTTGCTCTTGTCCTGCCACCACCATGTCTTGACTGTGCCGTCGTGTGAGCTCGAGGCAAGCAACGCCTGTTTCTCATGCCAGCGGGCATTATAAGTCACTCCACGGTGACCAGCAAGCCGTTCCAGCAGCTTACCTGTAGCCACTTCCCAGACATATACGTAGCCATCCTCGGAGCCGCCCAGCACGAAACTCTCTCGCGGACCAAACGAAGCCCGCACAATGTTTTTGGCCGTATTTTGATGGCCCTTAAAGCGCTGTAGCGGTCGTTGTTCTGCATGGCGGCTGCCTGAGAAACTGCTGACTCCACCGCTGATGCTGCCGCTCGCACTCAGGTTGCCGCTGCTGCCACCATAGCCAGCACCTCCTGAAATGCCAACACCGTTCGCTGAAGAGTATCCAGACCCGTAACCATTAACGATGCCGCCAGTACCCCCTAGGGAGTAGCTACTGAGAGATCCACTCGATCCACCACTTGACGCTCCACTGTTCAGCCCCGTGGATAAATGAGCACGAGGAGTATGAAGCATGCGCAAATCCCACAGACGATTACTGTTATTTCGCGAGCCGCTCAGCAGCGTATAACCATTGGAAGCCATCGAGATCGACGTGACCTCACCCAACGTTTGGCGCAAGGTATGCACACACAGTCCACTCAGAATATCCCACAACCGAATGGAGCCGTCCTTCGAACCACTCACGATGAAGTTGGCATGTCTGTTGAATTGCACATCGCACACGGATGCAAAGTGCCCACGGAACGTCTTTGCCACGGCACCAGTGGCGATATCCCACAAACGCACACTCTGATCGTAGCCTCCAGTCACCAAGTGCGTCTCGCTGGGGTGCAAGTTCACTGTGTACACGTCGCCGCCGTTTGGACTCATAAGCGTGGCCAAACACTCTGCCGATGTCACTGAGTAGTTGTGAGGCAGGGTTGAAGCCGCCGATATAGCAGCAGTGGCGCCCGAGGCGGCAGCGGCAGCAGCCTCAACTGCAGACTGCATGACGTTGACTCCACGCTGGCCATTCAGGAGATCGTCATCATCACTCTGAGCCTGTTGAGCCGCTGCACGCTCAGCAAGAGCAGCACGCAAATCCCAAACTTTTACTGTGCCATCACCCGATCCAGAATAAAGACGTTCGCCCGACGCACTGGTTGCAAGATACCAAATTCTTGACGAGTGGCCAAGCAAATCGCGTGTCCATTGCCGGCAAACACTGCCCGTGGTTTCGCCCGCTTCCTCCTCACCACTTTCTTGGTGTGTCTCTGGGAGCTCTGTCGGCCAGAGCTTGATTGTAGCATCACTGGACCCTGAAGCCAGCAGCTCGCCGTCCGTGCCCACAAATGTGACGAATTTTACATTCTGTGAGTGGCCGACGTAGGTGCTTTTGACGGCGTTTGGCAGTACCTCACACTCAAAGTCCCTCAGCAGCGTGGAAACCTTGGGGATCGTCTTGGGATGGTATCGACTGAACTCCATCTGGTACGCCACGCTTTGGTGTAGCAATTGCACCAGTCGGTTGTCGGGCATAGCCACGGGTGGGGTCGTCGTGGCCGTGTCTCCATCCTGCTGGGGGGAGATGACCTCTTCCAGAGCGAACGTGGCTCTCAGCTGCTCCACGAGCTTCTCTCTGGACCTGACGACCCCCTCCCAGTTTCGGAAGGCGTCCGACTCGCCCACGGCTTTGCACGTGAGCAGGTAGCAGAGCTCCTTGAACTCGTGGCGACTGGAGCTCGTGGCGGCCGCCACCTTCTCGAGCGGCTTGAGGTGCGTGGTGAGGAAGGTGAAGGCTTTCTGGTACTCCTGTCGGTCGATGAGCTCGAGGTACTCCTGCTTGCACACGGCGTAGAGGAAGCCCTGGTGGGCAGCGTGGAACTTCTTGAGGTGTTTGCCCAGCAGCTTGGCCACGAGGTCCCAGTCCCCATCCATGATGGCGGCGCCCAGTCGTCGCAGCGCCTCTCGCTCCTGTAGTCGCCCGTGGCGCTTGACGTTGGCCTCGTCCTGGATCGTGGCGCTGGACATGGCGAACCCTTCTTGCTGCAGGTACTGCGTGATCAGCGCCAGCAGCTCTTGCTTGATCTGTGCGTCCTGTGAGTCGAACGTGGCCTCCGGGGGAATGCTCGTGCGGTGGTGGCCCACGTGGGACCACTGCGCGGCCGCGGAGCTCACGGAGCTAGTGCTGGCCCGCCGGCTCGGGGGGGGCAGCGGGGGCGTCGCGTCGCTCATGGCAGCAGAAATCACCGTATGAGGCGAGAATCGAGGTAATACGTCACTATTTGGAAGAATGACTGGCGGGATGCTATCATTAGGGTACAACATGGCTCATTATTAGTACAACTTCAACTTGTTGCAGCACTTCCGACGGTGCTGCTACTACATGATAAATCTGCCTTATGCGACGTCGCTGCCGCCTCGGCCGATGAGGCTGTGGCGGTTGAAGCTGCCGAGACTGCCGAGACTGCTCTGTCGAGAGGCGACGCTCGAGTGGCAGCTGGAGCTCACAGTCATGGACGACATACGCGCCCAGTAGGCCGCGTCGTCGTCGTCCTCTTCCTCCTCTTGGTGGCCCACGAGTTCCTCCCTCGCAATAGACAGGACGTCGCAGCTCTCGACTGCGGTCATACACGACACGCAGAACGAGCGCTTCCGCTCCAGTATCGTGTGCTGGTCCGGAGCGAGAGCGACGACCGTCTTCTTGACTGCGCACTTGGAGCAAACCGGCAGCTCGCAGCTTGTGCAGGTGCGTCGCATCGACACCAGGAAACTCGACCCTTTGTTGCACACGGAACACCTCGGAGGTTCGCTGGAGCTCTGCGGGTGATGCCGATGCGTCGGCGCTATGAAATCGTCTAGGTCGTCCGCGAACGAGTACGTTCGAGTGGAGCGAGAGCTCCAACCGCAGTTCTTGCGCACCCGCCAAGACAGTTTCTTGGTCAGGGCACACGTGCTCTTCCGTGCGTAGGCCGACCACTGTGTGGCGATGGCTTGGAGCGACATGTTCTTGAGCACCTCGTTCTTCGTCTTGAAATCGAAGAAACCCCGCACGTAGCACTCCACCGTCGTTGGGGTTTTCTGACGGTACAAGGCACACACGGACATATTCCCCCGCTCGATGCCGTGCGTGCTCTCAAAGCTTGGAATCTCCGACATAGCAACCGAGTGCGAAATGCTGTACCCGACCCGTTCGCGTCCGCGGACGTTGGCAATTCCTGTCGCGTCGAGCGACACATAGTCGCGGTCCTCGTACAGCCGCCATTTCACGGCCACGGTGCGAAACGGGTCGTCAAAGCTGGGGCGGACGACCTCGTAGAGCACTTTGCTGTCGCGAACGCTGTCCTTGGTGCAGGCAGATTGGATCTTCATGGCCTCGTCGGTAGTGGCCACTACCCCGTACATGATGTCCTCCAACTTACCCTCGATGGTGCCGAGGAGCAAAAGCTGAGGCGTGGCGGGGCACTGAGCTGAAGGCGAGAGGCGCTCATTGTAGATGCGCACGCTGCCTCGCCGTCGGACTTCGCGCCATCGATCGGGGTCGGCGCGGCCGTCTTTAGTCACAACAAGGGTGTTGTACTGCGCGATGTTGTGTCCTGCGAGAGTATCTGCTAGGTTCTGCAGCATGTGGCAGTCCTGCCTAGAAATGGTGGGCTCTGGTAGCAAGTGAACGAGCCGCATGTTTGCTGCTGGGTTCTAAAAGGACAGTGACCATGTCGCCTAAGGAAGTCGAGCGAGCACCTCCATGTGTGCAAACGAAGCAAGAACAAATTATCGCCTCGGGGTCAGTGCTTCAGCTGGATCTTGCCGTCGTGCTTCATTTATCAAAGAAGAGTCAGCAGGCAAGAATAATAAGCCGCATTGCGAGCATGTGCTGTACATGTTGTCGGAGCTCCGGACTTTATGGTGGCGTAACGTAGCAGAAAGTTGACCATGGACACAACTTCTTATCCCAAGTACGGAGCCGAGACTGGGGTCGGAACGTCTGCCATATTCATTACTGGCGACGAAACCCCGGTGCAGCTGACACGGGGCGCAAGGATGGCACGCTGGCCAGTGGAGGCACGCGCGAACGTATCAAAACTGCGGAGCTGGGCCGAACTGCAAAGCTGTTTGCATGGCGTTATCTGTTTTGCACAAACACCGAGCTGTAGCATCCTCGACCAAGGCGAGCTTGCGCCTCGGCAGAAGTGCAGGTCAAGGCCAGCGGATGGATCCAGCATGCCATGACTGTGGGCATGACTAGCATCGCACCGGACCTGGCAACAGTGACTCCGTCACTCGAAAGCGATCTGACTGCTCCTGGACCGGGACACCTTCCACTGGAAGTTCCAGGCTGCCCGTCAGGCACGCGGCCGAAGCCGGCAACGCTCTGGAAAGGCGGTGCAACACGGTGCGCCTATAAACCCGCAGGCACTGGTCTCGAGACTCCCGAAGGCCCCTGTCTGCATTGACACAGTCGACCATCGAGAAGCTCGATTCGTGCTGGGTGCCGGTAGTTGGATAGCATCGACCTCGGTGCACGAGTACCGATACTGAATCGATCGCTGACCACTCGCTGCGCCAAAGTTTCGGCGCCGTAGCGCTTCCCGCGAAGCTGACCACCACCACGTCCCGGACGCTTGACTCCGGGACTCACCCACCTGCGGTCCGCAGGCTGCGGGGCTTGGTGGGGTTCGATAATCGATATGGGCTCCGGGACTAAACTTCGAGCTAGCTGTCGACTACCATAGTGCCGGAGAAACGAGCAAGGCGGTGACTCGACTCAGAATCGCTTTCGATCAGTCGATGACAACCTACCCTAGCTGCAACCACCGCACCGAACTCGAACAATGCGTCTCTCTCCGCAGCTCCCGACGCTGGAGGTGACCAAGCAGCACGCCACCATGTTACACAACCTCGCAGAAACCTTGGCGACCCACAACATCGAGCAGCACAACACGCTGCTAGTGACCAAGGACGGACTGGCAGACCCGACCAGGTGGCGCGAAGTCCGTCGGCGAGACGGCGTGCGCATCTACAAGGAACGCATGGGGGCGACGCAGCAGGGCCCGACCACGCCTCAGCTTCTGCTGCTTGGCACTTTCGAGGGCAAGCTGGACGACATCATGTACGGCGTCGTGGCCACCTCGGACGAGGCCATGAAGATCAAATCTGCCAGCACGAACGACGGCGTCCAGGACAGCAAAGTGCTGTGCGAAATTCGACGCCCAACATTCGAGGACCCGTTCCGCCACGTCAGCGTCAAGTGGAGGCTCTACGACTCCAAAAGTGACTTCGTATCTTTGGACGCCTCTGGAATCGTAGAGACGACCAAGCGCGAGCGGGTCGGGTACAGCATTTCGCACTCGGTTGCATTTCCAGAGCTCCCGAGCTTTGAGACTGTCCACGGCATCGAACGCCTGAACATGTCGGTCTGCTCACTTTACCGCCAGAAAACCCCTACGACCGTCGAGTGCTACGTGCGGGGGTTCTTCGAGTTCCGTACGCAGAACGAAATGCTTGGCAACCTGACACTCCAGGCGATCGCTTCTCAATGGTCTGCATTCTCACGGAAAAGCGAGTGCGCGCTGACGAAGAAGCTCGCTTGGAAAATGCGCAAAAGCTGCGGATGGAGCTCTGCTTCGTCAAGGACGTACTCTTTTGCCGACGATCTGAGCGACTTTCGAGCCCCGTCGACAAAACCTACTCACGCAGCGGTAAGGCTCCTCGTTGCCGCTCGATGCAATGTATGCCGCAAGCGATCACGATTCATGGGCACCTGCAAGGGCTGCAATCGAGAAATCTGCTCCAAGTGCTACACGAAGAAACGCGTGTGTGCAGTAGCTCCCGACCGCTTCACAGTACTTGAGAAGAAGCGCACATTCTGTTCGGAGTGCATTAGTGAGGTGCAGAACACCAGCGCCGTGGAAATTGCGCGTGAGGAGTTCTTAGCAGAACACCAAGAGCAAGAGGAGTCGTGTTGGAATTCCTCTGGCCAGTTGTGGAGCAGTACCACAGCAACAAACAACTCTGGCATCCGTCCGCGATCTAACAGCATTTCTAGCATGGGCAGCGCAGACTCTCGTCGACAAACCGACTACTCTTTCTAACTCGGCAATATAAACTAATTCAACATGTTGTATCCTACATGCCAAAAAAATATTGGTATCCGCTGCCGGATATTATAATACACAAAGGTGAACAAGGGCAAATACAAGAACGAGCACTATTATTCTTGTACGTGCTGCCACAATATTGTTAGGTGCTTTCATAAGAGCCATCGAAAGCTGTTTACATACTACTTTGCAGATACGCTTGATACATCATGCTGTTACTAGATCAGGCCATGGAGTTCCGACCAATTTGACTTCGACTGCTCATCCGGCTGCGCCGAGAGACTGCACTCTGCATGAAGCTAGCCTGGGAAGCCCGTGCCATTTCCTGTGCCTTGGCGACGCACGCGTCGTGATACGCTTTTGAGCTAGCCAACTCTTCCTGGGCTACTTCCCGAGCGTCACACTTGGCTGCATCTGTGAGGCACGTGGAGCAAAAGCTTCGTTTCTTCCCCAGAACAGTGCGCTGGTCTGGAGCCACGATACAGACGAGTCGCTTGGAGCAGCAGCGGGTGCATACATGTCGTAGGCAGCTCTTGCAGCTCTTGTGGTTCGCGCCGAGAAATCCGAAGCTCCGAGAACAAACTGCACACCGGCCTCGGGTGGAAGCTGGAGGCTGTTGGGTAATAGACGGCCGGTCGCCAGGAAGAGACAACGACGCCGTGCAGCCGGAGCTTTTCCGCATGCGCCATACCAACTTCTTCATCAGCGCGCAGTCGCGTTTCCGTGAAAAGCACGCCCACTGCGCCGCGATGGCCTGGAGCGACATGGTGTTGACCATCTCGTTTTGCGTGTGGAAGTCAAAGAAGCCACGAACGTAGCACTCAACCGTCGTCGGGGTCTTTTGGGTATACAGGGAGCACACCGACATGTTGCCCCGCTCGATGCCGTGCGTCTCCTCCATGCCGGGGATCTGCGCGAAGGCCACCGAGTGGGAGATGTTGTAGCCAATGCGTTCGCGCTTGACCGTGTGCGCGATGCCCGTGGTGTCGAGCGACACGTAGTCGCGCTGGTTGTTGTAAAGGCGCCACTTGACGCTAACATGGTGGAATGGGTTGTCCACTGTGGGTTGCACGAGTTCGTGCAGCACCTTGCTGTCGATGACCCCGTCCTGGATGTAGGTGGATTTGATGCGGATGGCCTCGTCCGAGGTGGCCACGCCGCCGTACATGACGTCATCCAACGTGCCCTCCACCGTGCCGAGCAGCAGCAGCGAGGGCGTGGTGGGGACACCGTTGTGACGGGCGCGCTCCCGGTAGATGCGCACGCCGTCCTTGCGACGCAGCTCCTTCCAGCGACGGCTGTCCGCGAACCCGTCCTTGGTCTTAAGCAGCGTGTTGTGCTGCTGGATGTTGTGCACTGCGAGCGTCTCGGCCAGCTCGCGCAGCAGGTCCCCGTCCTGCTCCGACATGGCCAGCTCTGGTGGGGCCAGCTCCGCGATCGATTTCATGGTTCGTCTGCTACAACGAGCGAGAAGAGTTCGTTTCCGCGCTGTGCGGCGGCAGGGCGTTTCGCGCTGCTCGACTCAAATGTGATTGTGAGCTGCAGTCCGCCGTCGAGCGCTGCGGCTTAGGCGCCCACCATGCTGGGGGCCGAAGGACAGGCGTTGATACATTCGTGCCCCCCGCAAAGTTTGACTCGCGAGTGGCACCCGCTGACTCGAGCGTCTGAACCGAAACAAAAGTTCGACCCGTCTATGGTCGGACTAAGATTTAGACAGGTCGCGCACTGAAATGAATCCGGAAGCGGCTGCTCAATGCACAAACCACCGCGGCAGCGCCGGCAGATCCACCGTCAACGCCGGCAGTGCCGTGGATCGCAAAAACATTGGCAAAACATTCGAGCTCCGCGGAGATTGGCGTCTGCGGCTGACTGGCCGGCGCATTGGTTGCGACACCAAGGCGGCGGCGCAGTCGGCCATGGCTGGCACTGCCAGTGGCAGCGAAGACCGCGCCGCCGCAGCTTCAACCGGGACAACATTATTCTTCGCACTACGTGCGGCGTTGAAGTCAATGCTCTCTCGCGCTGGGATGACCGTCAGCATAAACAGTGACCTCGTCATAGTCGTCGTGAGCGACAGCCGCTTACTGGTCTCGTGGACTCGGGTGCTTCAAGACGAGGATAGCGGAGACCGGACGTATCTGCTTCCTGCTCTAGACCACCAGCGAGGTTGAGCTGCGACTACGACTACAGGAGCTCTGGTCTTGCCAGGCTTTCGTGGCAATGGGGGCCCACGCGATCCTGCAAGGCAAGCTTACGTGTATTGCTGTGGTTGCTATCGTGGAGTTGCCCTTGGAGAGCTGAATTGCCTCACCGAAAAATAAATGCGTGCTGATCGATTGTCTGGATACGGGTAAATGATCGAAGTAGTATGTTAAACATTTGTTTTGAGCGATGCGAACTCAGATCAAGGTCTGACTTGGGGCGAGCATGGCACGAAGGCACAAACACTCTGCATAAGCACTTCTTTGCTTTCCTTTGATGGCGCGCCCACAACCCTTGCATGAGTGTACGACGTGCCGCTTTACTACCGCAAGAATCGCCTGCTACACCACTTGGAAGTCGACCAGCGAGCTGCAGCTAGTAATGCACGAGGTGTTCTCAACGTCATTCGCGTTCCCAATTGCTCCGGACACGTACTGTAGAGCATTGCTGCTCTGCTCGGGAACAGTGCTAGACTAGCACTGCTAGTACGAGTCATTGACGACGAGTCATTGCAAGGCGGGGTGCACTTGTGTACATTCGCGGCAGAAGCGACGCTAATGAAACTTTTGTCGAGGCATACGGGTATGGGAACTGCTTCAACGTTGCAAAGGACCGCGCGCTGAACAGTTCCACTCTCGGCGGAGACGGTCATCAGTATGCGGCGGTCTCTGTTGTGTGCGCAACAACACAGTCGGCAGACTCGGTATTGCTGCACGACTCACAGTGACGACGGACGCCTTCTGCTGGGTTGCGTAGCACGCGGCGGAACACTGCCGTCGCCGAGCGCTATGACTCATGAACACTGCCGTCATCGAGCCACACCGCGCGCTACGCCCAGGTGTTCGCTGAGGAAGCAGATTCCTGTAATACAAGGAGAGAATACCTTGCAATCGCGCGCTGTTTATTACTCAAGTATTCGGCCCGGCCTCGCGACGAACCTCCTTCACCGCAACCTCCCTTGCGTCACTCAGCAAGGTTTCCTGGATGCATCTGGCGCAGAACGGCCTCTTGGTCTCGATCAGCGAGCTCGTCGTGGGGTCCTCAACGCACACGAGCCTCTTCACGCAGCAACGAGAGCATATTGCGTTCAGGCAGATGCCGCAAGCTTTGGCACTTCCCAGCAGCCCGAAGGACTTGTTGCATATTCTGCAATTTGAGCACGAGCTTAGCGGTTTGCGAGCCTTGGCGATCGGCTCGCCGCATGCGACTTGCTGCTTCAGTCGCCATACGATCTTCTTCATCTGCGCGAGCTCCGTGATCCGCGCGTGAGAGAGCCACTGGTTGGCGATGATCTGCAGTGCGACGCTGTTGGCAACCGGATCGCTGTTCGTCTCGAAGTCGAAGAACCCGCGCGCGTAGCACTCCACCGCGTTCGGCGTCCGCTGTCGATACAGCACGCAGACCGAGCGGTTGCCGCGGTCGATGCTGTGGCGATCAAACTGCGGGAGCTGTTCGTCAAAAGCGATGGAATGGGACAAGCTGTAGCCCATGCGTTCGCCTGAGGGTGCGCGCGCAAACCCCGTCGTGTCCAGACACACGTAGTCCCGCGTGCTGTAGAGCTGCCACTTGACGCTCACTTGTCGGAACGGATCGCGGTCGGTCGGCCGCACGAGACAGCGCAGCACTTTGCTCTGTTCGGCGCCGTCCTGAAGCACCCGCTCCTTTATCCTCTCGTCGGCGTCCGTAGCGGCCACAGCGCCGTACATGATGTCGTCCAAGTCCCCCGCGACGGTGCCGAGCATCATGATGGAGGGGATACTGGGCGTGTCGGCACTACGCTCCTCGTAGATGTGGAGGTCCTCGACCTTGCGCATTTCGTGCCATTTGCTACCTGGGACCACTTTGGCCACGACCTTCTCTTTCGCCTTGGGGCGGTGCAGTAGCTGGGAGTACTGCTCCAAGTTCCTCGCCACCAGCACCGCCTCGAGCTCCAGCAGTCCCTCCCCGTCTGCCTTGGTCACCTCCAGCTCCGGCAATTGCTCCATGAACGTCGGAGCCGGCATAGTCTCCGATGCTTCTCGTGACGAAGAGTATTGTGAAATGTGAGTGCACGGGTGAAGTGATCTGGCCAGGCTATGATGACGTCGGTAACGACGAACCCTCTGGAGATTCAATCACCATACAAAAGACCGTGTTCTGGCGGACTCAAGTGGAAGTGCATCACCGAGGCACCAAATGCTTCTAACGACGATGATAGTAAACTCAGTGAATTCTCTTCTGGGTCTATATCGATTGGCTAATTCCTCCCGCGGATGCGGAGTGGGTGCGCCTCCGTGTTGAAAACGTATTTGTCGAGGGGAATGAGGCTCTCGGGCGCCTGCAGCAAGTAATGGTACTTGAGCGTCTCGGCCAGGAAGAAGCTCTCCATCTTGTTCTCCGTTTGCGCAGGCAACTTTGTGACGTCCAGAATGGCGGCGTAGCCGTGCTTGACCTTGGCGTGAGTTTCCAGCGCCTCAAAAATCTCCCAGCCGAATTCGCGGTACTTGGGGTTCTTGGTGACGCGGTAGAGGTAGAAGAGGCTCTCGATGGTCTCCGGTCGAAGACGATACTTGGGGTCCAGCACTTTCATTTTCGGGAAGCTCACAATGTCGGGCGACAGCCCCGTCGGCTGGCGGTGATACAACTGGTAGCAAGTCTCCATGAGCTTCTCGGCCAGATCAAGGTGCTTGGCGTTCTTCGCATGGTCCTCCGTCTCGGAAAGTGTCCCCAGCGCCAAAAGTCCTGGAACGAAGCAGAGGAGATGATCCATGCGCTGAATAGCCTGCAGACAGAATCCAACAGATACGACGTGAGAGACCGCATCTTCGCGTTCGCAACCAATGCACCAGAGGCACGCACCGAGAACGATGGCACTTTCATTTCCTGCAGGAAGTACAGGTCATCTGGGATGGAGAAGTACAGCAAATGTTCCTCCATGCCTCGCACGGCGTCGTCGTACAGCTCGCGGAGGTATTCGTCTTCCTCGCGCTTTCCACTGAAGATGTACACTTTCAATAAATACTCGTAGAAAGAGTCACCCAGCGCACCGAGCGTGATAGTGCTCCCTCGGGTATCGAACTTCCCGCGACCAGCGTCGAAGTGCACAGGAAACAAACCCGTATTCTTGTATGATCCTTCGCGCTTCAAAATCTCGTAGAAGGCATCACCCTGCGTTGTGAAACAAGCAAATATAAATCGTTAAGCGCCAAACTGTAGCTGGTTCCACTGGAGTTTCCCTACCATTTTGGCGTATTTCGGATCGCCTGTAATATCCGACAGATATCGTGTCTCGAGCTGCAGTGTACCGACATCTGCAATATGAGCTCTGCAACACCAAACATTAGTCATCGATTAGAGATTGCTGTGCATTGAGGACGCCCACTTACCGGTAGCCAGCCCACGAAGCAAAGCTTTTCTCCTTCGTGTACGGATTAAACAGAGTGTAGAAGACGCCCTCGTTTTCATCGTAGGCAGGCGTCAGAAGGTCCATGAGCTCCTTCGCCTTTTGTTTGAAAATGGTATCGCCAGAGAGGTCGAAGGCACTCAATAGCCCTCCCACTTCACGGATGATGGTTTCAAATACAGAGACTTTGTTGCCATCGCGCCCCAGATGCGAGAAATCGAGCTCATTAGCCACGTAGTCTCTGGCGCGTTTGAACTCGTCCTTCAAGTCCATAATCCAGAGCGTGTCGATGCCGTCGACCAGTGAGCAGGCGATATCGCCCCACACGTTACTGAGCTTCACGCCGTTCTTGGGGTCCACCTCGTCTCCACCAAACGCGTGCTCCTCGTAGTTTCCCCAGGCGAACTTCATGGCCTTGCGCACAGCTAGACGTCGTGCCTCTTGTTCCTCCGAGGGCACCGCCGTGACGGTTTTGTTGGGGTCTTCCACGTCGCCTACGTCCTCGTCCGCCAGCATCTCCCCCATGCCGTCACCTCCTGCCGCCCCTTGATTGGCTGCATCATCTTCCACCCCGGTTGGTTTCTGCTGAAGGTGTTCGTTGCCTCGGAGATGCGCCTGCTCGTTGGCGTCCGGATGCTGCGAGTCCTGCTGCGTGGCACCCTGCAGTTCGCCCACGTGCGCCGGGACGCCGCCCAAGTTCGTGGTGACGATAGTGTACTGCACCCAGACGAACAGAACCAGGATACAGACGACGCCGATGAGCCCCACACGCTTCCAGAGCTGCAGCTGCTGCGAGCGCTTGCGGCCTTTAGGCGAGTACGACGGCAGCATTGAGGTTTGCTGTGACGTGTTGAGCCGATAAGATGACCCTTTGAATTTATTACAACAATAGCCAAATGTGTAGCCATTTGAGACCGCAAAAAAGCAACGACTGATCGCTACACGTAGATGAAAGGGTGAGGGTGAATTGTGCGCGCGCACGCTCACCGGTAAAGAGGCTGAGGTGCCGGACTACCTCATTAAGACGACATGGATGTAACTTCGCAACCGGTTGGAGGAAGCAGAGCTGGCGCTGAACTGTTGATAAGCTAAGCTCTGCGTACACGGAAAGGAATTTCTTCACCACGTATGGTCTAGCAACCTCATCAAACGCCCAGTATGTACCTCCTGCATATATTGGGGTTAAAAAATACATGGAATTAACACAGGAGAACCTCTCATGCACTCGTGTGGGCACTTGCATGCTCGTCAGGGCGATTCCCGATCTACATGGCCAAATTGTGCCTCCGGAGAAAGCTCTTCCTCCAAGGGCCGGAGGCCGTGAATAATGAGTTGTCAATACCCAGCTCTTTGGCCACCTCCAGCGCGTGCTCGGACAGCATGGCTCCTGTCACTGGCACGCCCAGCTTCAGCAGTGAGCGCAGCCACACCACGATGCACTTCTCGGCGTCATTGCTGAGCGTGAGGCCCAGACCTGGCTTGCGCAGGCGATGCGCCTTGGCGGTGCTCACCGACTCGCAGGCCTTCTCGATCTTGCCGCGGTCCTTCATCCAGCCGTACACGACGCGCTTCTTGTTGCGCTTGGCCTCCGGCGTGAGCGCCGGGAAGAAGCGATCCACGGTGGACGTCATGTTGCCGCTCTCCTCGAAGTGCTTGATCGCTGCCAGTCGAGTCTCGAACGTCGTGGACGTGCGCACATTCTTGCGCTCCTTACGTCCGCCGCCCTCCTTCAGCGGCTGCCGCCCCATGCTACTTGGTTCAGAATGGCAACCCACTTGGTTTCAGTATGAAGCATTTATGTACGAAACATACATTTTCAAAGAAGTTCTAATGGCGATGTTCACTTATCATTGTTAAGCGTTTCCGGCAGCGGCTCTCGCTTTGGCTAGTGCCTTGGCCTTGGCTCTGGCTTTCGCATTAGCTTCTCTCAGTGATGCCAAGGCGTAAAAGTCGTTCTTGTACAGACCAAGCGCGCGGTAGTTGATGTGGCTCGTCAGCTTGGCCCCCGACAAGCCCGACAAGCCCAGCGTCGTGGCGATGTAATCGATTGAGTACCCCTTCATGGCCCACTTCGTTATCGTCTCCTTCGCCTCGTCAATGCCTCGAAAACTCTTGTCGAAATACGCGAACTGCGTTTGGTCCTTTATTTTCTGCAACCCCGTCTCGTATTGAACGAACATTTTACGGTAGGCTTTGAACGCTCTCCAGTTTTGATGGAGGAGTTGCTCGCTCTTTGGCAATCCCCACACCCCCAGGTATTTGCCGACCCCCTCCACTGATTTTCCGGAAAGAACCCACCCCAGAAGCACCTCGTGCGTGTTCTTCTTAGTTTGCTCGCCCGATCCAAAAACAGCGTACGGGATCTCTTTGCGGTTGCCCTTCTCATGCACCAACCGCCAATATCTGTCAAAGGCATTCCAGTTCCAGTGCTTCATCATACTTTCCAACGATAAGCCCTTCAAACCCAGGATGCCCTTCACGTCGTCGACGGACGTTCCCTTCTGAAGCAACGAATTCAGCCACTCCTTCGTTTGGGCTTTGTTGCGGATAAGGCCTCCTGCAATCGTCCAAGCCCGCTCTTCGTCGTCAGCTTCGGTAGAGGCGACACCAGTTGTCCTCGCACTTCTCAGGAACCGAGTGTGGGTCGTATCGGACGACATTGGAGAGGTCCCAGCCGTGTTCGAGTTTATGGAGGCGGCTTCGCTACACGCCAGAAGACCAGCCGCAGCCACTAGAAGGAGGTAGCCGAGACGCATTCTTGGCGTTACGCTTGTACTTCTGAAGTAGTTGTCGTTGACTGTGGAATTGCGGAGTGAATTGGGAATCGCCCTCGTCCACTGGACTATCCAGGACGAGGTCACACGTTAACTGTACATGTATACATGGACCTGTACAGTACCAACTACAATCATCCCTGGCAGTGCCATAATACAGATGGTGTGTCGTAAGAGCAGTGGGTATAGATCACCCCACACATCACAACGTGTATTATTGTACGATAGGTATTATCTGGTTGTGGATAGAGCTGAGGTCACCCGATCACTTTTGGTTTGCAAATACCTGTGAGACTCGATTATAATGACTATACTTCGAGGTAGCCAAGGCCGTAGTTTGCAATGCGTTGCCGGTGGAGACGCATAACTTGCAGACAGTGAGACTCGCTCTGCTTTTGACTCGAGGCAATTGCTGTAGCCTTGCTTAACTTATGCTTACGGGAGAAGAAACTCATGACACCAAGGGTGGGGACGTTTAGTCACGTAAAGTTCCCATCCATAGCAAATCGCGGAAGGTATTTTACGTAAATTTGACGTAAGTTTACGGCAACCAGAACTACCATAGTTACTAATTGTCTGAATATGAGGCTGTAAAACAGTGGAGCGTGAGGTCGATCTACTAACATATGTAAGTTGCAGAAGGAGCATCCGTCCAAGCCGAAATTGCCGGTGTCTCGAAGGTGGACGGCTCCGTCGTAGCATTCGCAGCAGCAGGAGTCTCCGAGGTCGTGGCGATACTGTTGGAAAGTAGAGCTTTGAGCGCGTGGGGTTGTGGAATCGTATAATGTGACGTGGAGAGTGGTGTTTGGAGCAGTAGAGTCCTATACGTGTTGTTGTGGAGCTTGAGTCGCTGGAGTGTGAATCGTTTATGCTGGATACATTTGCGTCTAAAGCGGGTGCGACATTGAACGAAAGCAGGAACGCACTATTGTAGTATCTTTACTACAGTGTACTCAGGTTGGTGAAAAATCGGAGGGTGGGCTGGGGATATAGCAGGCACATATGGGTCTGCCAAAACCGAACCAGAACCCGTGCTTGAAAGGCCACGTGTTCACAAGGAGTCGTACTGGTCATTTATCGTCCACCTACTCGAGCGCACCTTCTCGGCAAAAGCGCTAGCACCGGGGTAGCCTCAGCACTGCAACCCTTCTTCTTAGAGCACATCACGCTGAACGCAGTTGGTGATGAAGCTCTGGCTCACGCGCTCGCGCAGCACGGGCACGGAGATAGAGGAAGCGACGCTGATGCTGTTCGACTCGGGCAGCTTGTTCTTTTTGCTCGTGAAAACTAATAATAATATAAATGCATCTCTCAGACTTTATTTTTTACTAAACGGGAACTTACCTATGAAAAAAAGCTAATGGGAAGTTTGTAAGGTAACGGGAACCATCCTTTTTAACGATAATGGGATACACGTCCCCATCCCTAATGACACCAAACAATCGCAATAATGAGACTGACTTGATTTCCAGGCACAGGCGGAAGACCATCCCAAATCCTATCACGGTGCACATATGAATCCGCATGTACATGTTCAGGCTGGGCGCGTATACTCCCGGCCCAAAAAGTATACGGCCAGACGTCAGATGCCCCGGTAAATTTGCAAAGGTCGGACCAATAGAGACTGCGAGGATGCAAGATTCGCACAGGCTTCATATGGTAGATGCAATAGTGCCGTACTGAGTCGCTCAGAATTTATTGCTTGCATGTGCCCGCAGGCTGCGCGACATTTTCCCACTATGCTCCCTTAACTTATTAGTAGTACATCCCATGATGCCCAGTTTCAAATCCCATGCTCATATGTACTACAAAGTAACACCCGTGTGACATAAATTGCTGCTGCCAGTTGCAAATTTGCCAGGGACAGCTGTACCACGACCTGCATTTATAGCGTTTTGGTATTTCAAATTTATAGCGTTATGGTATTTCGAAACGTCGATGCAGGTTTTAATCTCCAAGAGACGCTCGATTGATATGTGAAGCCATGCCATGCAATTGGTTCTGCTTTGCAAATTTTGAGCAATCGATTCAGCCCCACGGCTGTTTTTATCCCGATACGTTGTGACTGTAAACTGTGCTTTGCGGCGCAGCACGGTAATCTATCAAAAGCGGGTACCACAGCGGGTACTACTCTATTATCCCTCGAAAAGAGACCTCCCTCTACAAGATCATCTATTTATGGCTTGAGCCAAAACCATCAAGCGTAGATGCACAACCTGTGCTACAACTCGCGGGCGAGCAATGTGAGCAACTCTTGGCCAACAATAGCAACCACCGTTGACTGGTACTAGTACTGCCTTTAAGAATTAACTCTGCAACCTTTATTATGATAATTAAGAAACTTGCTAGCAACGTCATCAGGGCTGGTAAAACGTGTAGTTTCCCCCCAAAAGCAATCACTTGTGTCGAGCATTCGTACGACAGTTTGACGACTGTGCTAACTAAGTGATATCATTGGTCAAAAGTATCCGGCAAAGCGTTCAAGTAAGTGCATTTATACTTGGCGTCCTCTCTTCCGCTGCCTAAATGCTAATTTGCGAGCGTTGTTGCTCTGTTCGTGTTCTGTCTCTCTAACTAGACGAGGCGTTGTGGTGATCTTGAGTTGTGTTAACCGACGAGAGGGACGAGAAGAGCTAATCGGCAGACCGTTCACCCCAGTAATACACAGCATCGCTACTTGCTGTACAGTCATAGAGGTAGGTAGGTGGTTGCGCTCCACTCTCGCGTTTAATTGCTGCAGAAACGTGCTGCATCATAATTCGCCACTCTGAGTAGGTTTGCCGCTTCCTCCTCGTAGATAGATCACCTGTGCCTGCTCCTCCCTGGTTGCACTCAGCTTCGATGCGCTTCAAACCAGCGAAAAAGGTGTTCATGTCATCAATGTAGGTGACAGCGAGTGGCAGTTTCTTCTGCCGGAAGATGTCTTTAATAGTACTTCGATAGCCGCTGAGGGTTGTAACCTTGAGAGTTTTTTCGGTGTCGTCCATCTTAGCTGGCAAAAAAGTCTCAAAATCTTTCGGCGTAAATACATTGACGTCAATTTCACCGTTAGAGTCAAAGTACCTCGCAGAGTCCGTCTTAACCGCATGAATCCATGCAACAATGCCGCGGCGATAGCTGCGGTAAGCCGTTTGAGTCCTGGATGGTGTATATGCGCGGCGAACGTTCTCCGCGTTGAGAGACTCGGTGGGTGGCATTGAGGAGTAGTACCATTGCTTCTCGCAATAATGGTGGGGTCTTCGGGAGAGGACAATCGCGCAGAACGGGATGGGGGCATGGGGAAATGCTGGGGGCTGAGGACTGGGAACTGGAGGCTATGTGAGGTGCCCTGAGCGATTTTTGTCAATGATATAGCTCAGTCTGTCGTATGACGAGTTGTTGTACGATATGCACATCGAAATCATTGATGGCAAAACATATGACACGGCAGCTCTCAAAAGACAATATATGTCGTACGAAAGCGCATGAATCAAGTTTATGGGTTTCTTTGGTTTAAACAATTATAACCTAGTTCACTACGCTGCTACGAACGTTGTTGGGCTTGCGCAGGGTTCTGTTGGTTCCCTTTGCGGTTCGGCACAACGGGGTCTAGTCGAGGCTCCACTCTCGCTGAGTACCAATCCAAACTCCAGAAGCTTGCCTGAGCGGGGCAGCTTCCGCTCCTCAAACACTGTGTGTAGCGGGGCTACACAGTCGGTTCACCTCCTACCTTAGTGCAACATTTTTTTTTTTTTTTTTTTGGGGATTGAGGTGTATTGTGTTACTGTCTCCTTCTGGAGGTGAACTCTAATAACCATTCTAATCTAGCATTTGCATCTTGACCAGTGTTGTGTGACCTCCGTGTCACCCGTGACCCCCTCTCCTCCTCCCTAGGAGATCACGCTATTTCGTCCCGTTTCTTCTAACCACTGCTGTATGTCTCCATAAACTCTCTCCTCCAGTCCGCGGCGCAGCGCAAGCGCTGCGCCGTCCTCCGCCAGCTCCACCATTACACTCCGTCTAGTGTCCATCGCCACATTGGCGAGCCAGTCCGCCGTTTTGTTGTGTCGTCTGTAGTGGTGTGACCACCCGGCCACTCTGCATATGTCCGCCAGTCTTCGACAAATGCGATACCAATGACGCATTTTAACTGACTTCGGCTCCGTTCTGTTCCTCATCATGCGCAGGATCATGGCGCTGTCTCCGACAATAAAGATCCCTGTGATGCCTCTCTCCACTGCGTGTGCCAGCACCCTGTGGAGTCCAATAAATTCCGCCTCGTTGTTTGTGGTGGTGGCCTTGCCAAGCGCAGTCATCGCTACCCACCTCGGCCTTGCCGATGCTGCCTCCGCGCCAACGTCAACGATGACACTTCCACTGCCCCCAGGGCCAGGGTTTCCTCTAGATCCGCCGTCGAAGAAGCCCACTGTCGACTCGGTTGTCAGTGTGTTGCTCCCGTTACAGCTTCTCCGATCCATATACCCCAGCCTCCACTTCTTGAGGATGAAGTCCGTAACTCGCAGTTTTGGTTCTGTTTCCGCCGTGAGCGGAAATAACCCCCCTCGGTACCGTGCCATCGCCTCCAGCACACCGCTATGTGCTTCTGTGCTCGCCTCTCTTACTGTCTGTCCTTTCCTTCCGTCAGGGTGCACTCTCTCCACATTCCGCCTCCAGATGTGCGTCAGAGTGACTGCCACTCCGATCTGCCATAAGTCCTGCGTTACTTGAGTCAGCAGGTCCCACTGCTCGAACTTTGTGTGTCTTCCCCACCTCGTCAACCATGCCGGTATCAGTCGCATTTTGAAGCCGAAGATATCTGGTACTGCCCTTGCTCGCTCTTGACCTCTACTAATGCTCTCCTCCGTGCCCAATCTCCAGCCCTCCAAAAACCTATTCCAGAACTCCTCCGCCTCCTTGCATGTCCATGCAACATGTAGGGTTCCCTGCGACTCATCTCGCTTGCATCCAGCCACCGTGCACCCGTAGCCATGCTCCGCACCCGCCCACATCTTGAGCCTGTTGAGCTTGAGCTTTATTATGTTCTGTGTCTGGTAAGGCGTTACGCCCTCCATTCGTTGTATTTGAGTCCACGCTAAACATTTGAGCGCCTTCGCCACTTGCTCATGTCCCTGCTCCAATTGTCTCTGTACTCGCTGCAGTGCTTCTTCTGCTGCTTTCCTTCGGTCCTTGTTTATAAGTTTCTTATATTGTTTCCTGCTTTGGGTCCATCTCCGCTTCCCTGCCCAGATCGGCATGCACCTCTGTAGCCATGGGTGTGGGGCAATCCACACCGTCAATTCCCCGACCCCGAGGAACCGGGCACACGCCTGCTCTGCCGATTCTTGACTCCGATCCCATGGCAATCTCGTGAGTTCCGCCCCCCACGAGTGATCAATCTGCACCCCGTTTCCCCTATCCAGTATAAAGACATGGTGCGGGTCCTCCGACCTGTGATTCACCTGCAGCACATTTTGTTGGGGTCTGTTGAAAAGTAGCTCTGGGTAGTTGGCAACCATATTAAGGCATACTTCCCTGAACACATGTGCCACTCTGCTTTCCATTGGCATGCTGTGAGTCTGCGGGTGAAATAACACTCCGCCATCTTCTGCAATCCCGAAGCTCAATACGTCCTTGACCTTTAGTCCCCTCACCGTCTTGAGCAACTTGACGCATTCTTTCCACGTGTGTTGGATCCCCTGAGCATTTCCGAGCCATATCTGCTGCAGTGGCACCTCCGCGATGGCATCCACCCTGCATTCCCCCCTCTCTGCGTATCTTCGGTTTCGTCGTTTGGCTAGTAGCTGTCTCGCCTCCCCCTCACACTGTACATGCAGTCCTGCGTTGGTCCACCTGGTTGTGACCCCGTTGCTGGCTCTGAGAGCCACCCTGATCTCCATGAGTTCCTCTCCGTTTTCATGTGCTTGCCGCTGGCCGTCATGCAGCTGCAGCTCCACCCATGATCTACCTGTAGCCCAGATTGTGTTCAGCGTCTCCTGCTTCGGTGTGCCCTTCATCGGGACCAGCCAATTAGCCGATCCGGTGTCTCTAGTTTGTAGTATGTCCCCAAGTCGCTGCAGTTGTTCGTTCTGTGTCAGCGCCCACGTTCCAACCATAGACGCACTGAGCGCCATGAGATCCACTTTTATATTCGGTACCCCGATGCCGCCGTGCCTCGGGTTTTGGCCAGCCACTGCCGACTGTATCCATCCAGCCGGTGCCCTGTCTGGGACCGAGAATTTGGACTTCCAGACGTAGTGCCGGATGCAGAGGTCAGCTTTTTTGACGATGTCCTCTGTAGGCCACGCGTGACGGGCAACGTACAACATTTTTGGAATGATGATGGCGGCCGCTATTGCTGCTCGTTGCTGCACCGAGTTAGTTTTGGCTTCGGCTAGCACCAATCGCACTCTAAGTGCAGCAAAGGCTTTTTCCCAGGCCTCCTCTGCGGTGTCACCAGACCCCGCTATGTGCCCAAGATATCGCACAGTGTCTGTTGGTTCAATCACAGTGTTGTTTGCTTCCTCTCTCATCGGTGTCTGGCCTGCGTCCTCTATCTGCTCGTCATCCCCTTCCTGGGTTTCTTCTCTTCTGTTGCATCCAATGTCTATAGCTGCCGATTTTTGGACGTTCAGTTTGAGCCCCGAGATTGCTGAGAACTGGTGCACTGCCTCGATCACTCTCTTCTGCATGTTCCTGTGCGCCACATAGATGGCTGTGTCGTCCGCGTATCCTGCAACTTTCAGGGGCTGCCTCGTTAGGGACCCTCCTAATTGTATACCTACCAGCCCCTCCATTCCTTCAATCACATCGTAGAGCAAGTCTACAGCGATGATGAAAAGTAGTGGTGCTAGAGGGCACCCTTGCCTGATGCCGCTGGTCACCACTACTTTGTCGGATAAATGCCCATTGGCCAGGAACTGCACTGTGGTATTGGTGTGAGTGGCGCTTATGATGTTGCACCACTTTGGCGGGAAGCCCTTTGCATTCAGTATGGCCATGAGAAAGTCTCTGTCAAGCGAATCATAAGCCTTCGCGAAGTCCAGGAGCAGCACCTGGGCCTCCGTGAGTTCACTGTTTTCTTTGCATATTTCTTTGGCCGCTTCGAACATGTCAATCACTTCGTGAATTGTTCTGCCAGGTACAAAGCCACACTGCCTACGATTTACCAGTTTCGAAATGAATTTCCTGACTCTCCAGGCTAAGATCCTCGTGAAAATCTTATAGTCCGCGTTCAAAAGAGCAATTGGGCGGTAATTTAACGGATCCGATGTGTCGCCTCCTTTGCCAATGCTAAATATGTAAGCTTCAAGGAAGCTTGAGGGTGTGTGTCCGTTGTCTAGGCAGTCATTAAACAATCTCGTGAGTATTGGTGTGAGCATCTTCTCGTGGTCCTTGTACCACTCATTGCCGAGCAGGTCTGGGCCACATGCTTTGCCCGCCTTGCATCTTGCAATTGCCGCCGCCACTTCCGCTTCAGTAATCTCGTCATCCAGTACAGCTAAGTCTACCTTTTGCCAGTCCTGACTGTATTTCCCAATGAATGCAGACGTATTGTCTGGCATTTCCGCTTTCCCGCTGAAGATCTCTGCCCAGCTGTCTGCGAGAATGTTCGCTTTATCGTGGACGTTCCGTTGGCAGTCAGCCCTCCTTGGTTGCAGTGTTGGAATCCTGTTGTCTCCAAATTTTGTGCACACCCTCCTGAAAAAAAGTCGAGTGGACGCGTTCGCGCTCCACGCATGGTTAGCCACTAATACCCTCCGTTTCATCCCCCTGCGGGTCTCTTGAATCTGCATCAGGGCATCGATTAAGTCTGCTCGGGTGTTGCCCTTCTCCTGTCCCTCTGCATCGAGTTTCACCAGTTGCCCCTTGATTCTTTGAATCCTCTGCCTGAATCCTGAGGTCATTCGTCGTCTGGCCTCTTGCTTCAGAGTTGTCATTTTAGTTCTCAGTCCGCTTTTGAGCGACTCCCATTCCGTGACAGAGCTCTGGTTGGGTTTTTCTTCAATCCGGACCCCCATATCCGTGATGGTTTGTTCGATCAAGCTGGTTGTTGCTGCCTGTACGAAAGCAGGCGGCGGATACAGTTTGGGTCTCCTCTTCACTCGAATGACCCCTTTCGGCGAATGGAGCTCCAAAAGTACCGCCCTGTGGTCTGATCTACATAGTGATTCCTCTGTTGCAACGCTTCTCACAAGCATTTTGCTTGCCGCGCTGACGTAGAACCGATCCAACCTTGATGAGCCCTTACGTCCACTTGCAGCAGTGTGAAAGTGCGTGTGGCACTCTCCGGCGTACTTCCTCCGCTCCTTGGTTCCGTTGACCCTTGGTAGATTGTAGTATCCCGCATCCCAAAGTGTGTGCTTGGCTGCAAAGCATTCCAGTTCTTTGATGCCTAGTTCACTTTTGCGGGATCCGCCAATTCGGTCCAGTCCATTGCTCGGCACACAGTTAAAGTCTCCTCCACATATAATCTCCACTTCCGTCGGTAGATTTAGTTGCAGCAGTTTTCTGAAGAATTGTATGCGTACTGCTCCGTGCACCGGTGCGTATATGTTGATGAATAAAAACGTTTTCCCTGCAATCTCTCCCATAACCATAATGAGGTGTTCTGTCCAGAGCTCTTCCTTCCATGGCTGCACGTTGCGCACTGCACCGTAAGGATTTACCAGGAAAGCCACACCCGCTCTCCTGTCCGGTCCCGACGCCCAGAAGGAATACTTCTGCGCAGTGGTGTGGTTGAATCCCCACATTGCGACGTGCTGACTTGCCGCCGCTGCATGTTCTGCCGGGTGTATATGTGTTTCCTGTATAAAAACAAGGTCTCTATCGCCTCTCTGGTGCTGCTCCTTCAGTCCTTGGAGTTTCCCTTCCAGATTCCTCATGTGCGAGGCCAGGCCCCTCACATTTAAGGTCGTAACCCCAATTGTGCAATCCTGCTTATGTTGTTTTGCCTTACCGCTGCCTTCTTGTCGTATCTCTCGTCTCCTGCTTCGCTTTACCTGTCTCCCGAATCTTCTGAATGCGATCCTGGACGCTCTCCCCCATTCATCCGTGGTCTGTACTCGGAAGTAGTCGTTGATCGATCCTTGTCTGTTCTTCTTTTTGTTTTTGATTGGTTTCTTGTTCACGCCCACTCCGGCAATCTGTCTTGGGAGGCTACTCATACTATTGAGTGACCCCCTTTCCGGACTCATCCATTCTCCTTTGAGGCGATGTCGTGGTCTTGCCTGTGCTTGGTGCTGCGCCTTCGACCAACCTCGGAGTCTCTGCTGTTCGCTCTGGGTTACTCTCTGTTCCGGCCTCTCTCGGTGGTTTACCTGGTCCAGCCTCTATGATTCTCACCTCACCCTCTGAGCTGGCCACTTCCGGTGCACTCTTTGCCTGCCCAAAGGAGCTCGTCCTGCTGGGTTTCTCTGGCGAGAGGTGTGCCTGGTCTTGTTGTCGGGACTCAATGTAAGTCGTCATCTTCAGTCTGCCTTCTCCTTCTACCCTCGCATGCCCTGCCGCCTCCTGCTGTAGTGCGCTCCTAAGTGATCCGTGCATTCGCGGTTTCACTTCCTTCGCCGCTTTGATTGCTCTCCTCACGGCTTTGATGACTTGGGCAGCGTCCTTCGCTGTGACGTTTTCATCGTACGCAATTGCATCGAGCGCTTTCCATCCGTGCTCCATTAGAATGTCATTCCTCACCTTCGCCAGTGTGGCGATGGTCTCCGCGTAGTGACTGTGGAGTTCCGTTGGGTAGTGTACTGCCTGAAAATGATTGCCTGTCTCATTCCACCTCAGCACCATGACAGGGGGGGTGATTCCGGCCTCCACCAAATCGTGAAGTAGTATTTTCGCTTGACTTTTCGGCACTGTGCAAACTGTACCGATCTCCACCGGTTTCCCTTTTGCATCAATGACCTCCTTGTAGGCATAAGCCTGGATCCACGCTTGTCCATCTTCATGCACGTCCAACACATAGATGGTCTCCCTCGCGAACTGTGCCATCGCCTTTATGTGCGCGGGACGTACCCAAAAGTGCATCAGAATCTTGGCCTTCACTGACTTGTCTCGTTGTGCTACAAGGTGGTTGACTAGTGCACAAATTTGCTCTTCGTAGCTGCCATTTGCCTCCTGGTGGTAGCCACTGGCATTTAATTCTATCGTCAGCTCCTGCGGGTGAAGTTGCATTTCTTCCACGATATTCGCAATCATTGAGTTCAGCACCCTCTTCTTCAGTATGTTCGCGCCTTCTGCCACTTCATTCGAGATATTGACGAGCCCCATATTCAGGTTGTACAGTGCCGCGTGAAATGCCAGCCAGCCGCAGTGTCCGTTGGCTGCCACGTCTACTGTTGTTGCCTTTAACACCTCGAGCCATTCTGCGAGCGGTGCTCCGTTGTCCGTTGGTGGCGTGACGTGTGTTATGTGGCAGTCTTCTTCTGCCTTCATCTCTGTGGATGTGCTGCTGTTTCCGCCGGCATCCGTGGTGCTGTTGTCATCGGTCCACCCATGCTGTTCTTGCACTTCCGTTTCACCATTCTTCACTCCCTGCGGTAGCACAGGTGTTTTTTCTTCTTCTGAATCTGGGTTCCCGGTTGATGCTTGCATGTATTGGTGAATGAATTTCTGCGTTGTCATCGTTTCACCCCTTCGTGCCGCTTCTGTCGTTCTTCTCTTCGGTGACAGTGAGCGAACGACCCCTGCATGTCTTGCATTGTCCGTCCGTTCCACGATGTCTTCCGCCATGTCTTGCGTTCTATCAGTGACCCAGTGCGGTGCTGCTTTGCGCTTTGGGGAGAGAGACACTTTGCGCAGTCTCAAACCCTCGCCTTTTGCTCGCCCAGCTACCAGATTTAACCTGGCTTCATTCGATTCTGCCTTCCACTCCGCTGTGCCCATCTTGCGTTCGGCAGCCTGACTGCTCTGCCGGAACTCAGCCTGTAGCTTGGTCCTGTTGATCGGGCTCCTTGGAGCTCTCTCAGTTGGAGAGCGTCCGCGTTGCAATACCCTGCGACAACTTCGTGGTTCTGCCTTCGTTTCCTTCTCCGCTGCTACCGCTGCAGCCAATCCTTCTGACTGCGTTGTCTCCTCTGCTTCCTCTGCCATTTCAAAATCCACTGGTGACTCGCTGGGCGAACCACTCTCGAGCTTTTGCTCAGTTTCTGCTTCCCGGCCTCCTGTCCTGCTTGCATCTTCGAAATTGGAAGTGAGGGACTCCCCTCCGCTCAGTATGGTCCTGGTTTGCGCAGTTTTGCTGGCCTCAGCCTTTTCTTCTCCTGCATCCCCTCCCGTTCCTTCTGCATGCTGTCGTCGCTCTTCCTCGTTGATGTTCGACTGGAGTTGTTCGTCCTGTAAGTCCTGCGTGCTGCTCTCTCCATTGTCCTCGCATCCGTTGGTGAAGGTGTTCGCCACTGTTGCTGTCACTTCTTCTTTGCTGTGCTGGTTCCCCTGAGGGCTTGTCTCCTCTGCTCCGGCTATCACAGTCTGTCCCCATTCGGGTGGGAGGGTCAGCTTGACTACGGGGGCCGTGGAGCTGCCTCTGACTGGTGAACTCGGTCTGTTGCTTTTTGGTAATTTAGTGGCTTTGAGTGCCACCGGTTTTTTCTGAAATGCATTGCTCTCTTTGCGCAGGATTGCTTCGAGTTCTGACATTGTCTTGGGCTGAATTCCTGCTGTATATCCTGTGCTGTTCTGCCCCAGGGAGGACGGCAGCTTCCCGTCCAGTTGTATGGTGCATTTGGCCTTTTCGGTGTCTACTCCAGCATCCACCGTTCTGCAGAACTTGGCGGGGTGTTCTGGTGAATAACACCGCCTGCAGGGCCAGTTGACATGCGTGTTCATCAGGTGCAGCACAATTTCTGCCGAGTCCACCTTTACGGTGCTCTTCTGTCTCAAGATATCTGGACAGGTTGATGCGTGGATCCTTACCTGCCACTGCTGCGCCTTGACGCCTGTTGCTTCGGTGACCGTGTGGGTCATCTCTTGCACCCTGAGTCCTAGTTTTTTTGTAAGTACCCAGTACATACCTCTGGATGTCATCTCTCCTTTCCGCACTTCGACTTCAAAAGAGAAGTAGTCCAGCAGCACTAGTTCGTGTGTGACTGCCGCCCGTTCTCTAATGCCTTCGTAGTCGATAAGTGTGAGTGGTTTTGAGGCAAGTGGCATGTGCCACCCAGCCCAGCGTGCAGCCGACGGTCGTCCCTTGAAGGTCACCTTCACGAGTCTCGCCTCCATGTCCAGGGTGACCCTCGATACTGTTCTCTTGAAGTCCTCAATATCCCTCTTTTGAGCCGGTGCTGCCTCTCCCCCCCCGTAAATCTGCATTAAAATGGCTCCTTTGGTCATGTTGTCAAAAAATCTCTGGCCCGGCGCTAGGTGTGCATACAGCGGATACTCGAGCGCCATGAAGATGTCCGCAAAGCATGCCAGCTCACTTGGGTCCATGGACTGCTTTAAGAATGGAGGTACTTTGGGGACCTCGATCTCGTGGTTGAGAATCATCACAATGGCTTTGGTTTCATCCTGCGTTCGTTCACGAAGTTGCGTAGTTGGGTCCGCCGGCCTCAAACACAGTTCCTTTAGTCTTGTTCGCTCCTGCACGAGTCCTGCTTCTTCTTTTCTCCCTTCTTCCTCCGCTACCGCTGCTCTGTATGAGCTTTTATGCGTGGTGTGGTCATTCGTGTCAAACTCATTGTCGTCGTCCCTGCGTTCAACTTTAAAAAATTGCAGTCGGTCCCCCACTTCTCTTTGCTCCAGATTCCCCTGTAGCACCCATTGCACCATGAGTTGGTGCAGGCGTCCTCTGTGCTCATGCTTGTCCAGGTGCCACACGCTGCTCAGGCCTGCATACTTTTCCTGCCGGTTGGGCGGCGCTTCGTCCTTCCAGGCTTTGCGTAACTCCTCTGAAGTCGCGTCGTTTCGCTCCAGGATCGTGAGCGACCGCTCATGTGCTCTGAAACGCCGTTCTCGAGCAAGATCGCTCAACCTGAGCACGGTGTGGATGACGTAGTTCTGGTCCGCTCCTGTGTTCAGGTACTGCTGTAGTTGGGTGAATACCCTGCTACCGTCACCTTGGTCAGTCCCTCCACTCTGCTTAAGACCTGCCACCTTATTCGCCTCCTTCTGCTTGAACGCCAGCTTCAGACGAACCGGCGAGTGCTTCCTGGTGCGAGGTGGAGCCCCTTTGTGTCCAGCCCGACCTTGCTGTCTCTGGTCCACTCCTTGCTGCTGCTGGTTGAGTCCTTTCTTGGCCTTATCCCCCACCGTCTTCCAGCCGTCGTCATGTTGCATGTCGCTCCTCGCGGCCTCCCGCTCGGCTGTCGGCGCCGCTGCCGTCGTTGCCGTCTTCCTCTCCTTCTCAGGCACCGAGGTGTTCATGCTTCTCGTTTCCTTTCGCGCTTTCGCGCCTTTTCCTCTATTATACTTGTCCTTTGTGTGCCAGGGGTTTCTGTAGCCTTCCAAGCGCCCCCCCAGGTGAAAGATCGGTTCGCCACCTGTCTTGATTCCGCGGAGTCTTGAGCAGTTTGCGTCCGATTTGGAAGTGCCTTAGTGCAACATGCACTAAGGGATACATTCAGGGGGTGGTCCACATTCATAGCAAAAAGGCATATGACTGGTAGAAAGTAACACCTTTCTACCAATGAGAGTCATTCAATAGATAGGGGTTCTGCCAGCCATCCAATGGCAGAACCTCTCATTAGAAATATCAGTTTTAGGAGGAAACCCCATTTACAATCAATACAGTTCTCATTTGGCACCAAAGCTATCGTTCGGTTCCTTTGTCTTAGTTAAGGTATACTTGCGGATACAAGTATACCGAACTTAAGTTAAATACTCCTACACGTCCTCATACATGTGCGCACACATGTAAGCTATAGCAGTGGGTCAAAGCAAACCCATTACACCTGGTAGCACTTTGTAGTCCGTCCAATGACCGACTATGAACACGTTCGTATGGAATACGAACGCGGGGCTGAAAACCTGCCCTCAGACAGTAACATGTCCGTGGGTAGCCCAAACACGTATGCAACGCATGTTGCGCGTGCAGACTGCCCCCACCTGTTGGAGCCAGGGTGGGAGGCCCTCCAATGACTGTCAACAGTCATTGGGGAAGCGGCGGTAGCAACGATGTTGCGAACGCTATCACCGACGGAGCAACACGGTGTTGCTCTGGGTTTCATCGTGAAGGAACAGCGTGAAACCGCTGCTCGAACTTCGGTGTCGCCATCGGCCACACCGCGCGTGGAGTCATTGAAACTCTACGTAAGTAGCTACGTTGGAAGAGAGGGGGAACCTCTCTTCCGTTGGCTTGTCGAGGTCGACACTGCCATTACGGCTCGACGTATCGTCGACCCGTTGTCGAAGGTTGCGTTCACCATGTCATGTCTTGGCGGACGAGCAAGGAGCTGGGCGTATGGACGCCGACTCGCGGACCCTACGTGCTTCAACACGTACGAAGAGTTCAAGGAGGAGCTCAAACTAACGTTTGAGCCCCTGCAGAACGAGTTCCGATCGAGGGCAGAGCTCCTCGATCTGCAACAGGGTAAGCATGACGTGCATGCTTACGCCCAAAGAGCACGGTCCTTGGTCTCGAACATCGTGACCAACACGATTGACGAGGCGACAAAGGTCGTCACGTTCATGAAAGGCCTTAGAGATGGGCCTGTGAAGACCTATCTCTTCCGAGAGTATCCAGATACTCTCGAGGCTGCAATTACGCTTGCAATGCAAGAAGAGTTTAGCCTGCGGCAGGCTAAACTGCATGTGAACGCCCCGCGGCTGATGCCACGACCGGTGGTAAGGCCGTCGGGAGGTCCCGAACCAATGGACCTCTCGAGTGCGACGGCTGCTGGTTCCCAGTGTGGCGTTGGGTTTTGGAGCCGAACTGTCAAGACCCGACGGACGTTGCACCTTTCAGTGAACGACAACAGAGTGTCTTGATTGGCGGGTCTCATTTCCCGCGCTATAGTGACCTAGGAACAATAGTGACCGAGGTCTCGGCTGGGCCTAATAAAACCCCGGCCGAGGTTAAAAGCCTCGTTTGTACCCATTTCGTGTCGTACCCTCGGCTGTGTAGAGCCGGCTATACGATTTCCCACATAGATCTGTTTACACTTGATATTTGTATAGAGATATAGGACTAGCCAAATGATGACCTACAGAGGCTCCCAGAGCTGTAGGATAAAGAGAAATAAATCAGCAGTCTTCCCCACAAGCCACCAAGGGTCAAGTCCGTCTTCGGTAAGTCTAGCTAGCTTGTCTTAGGGTCTGGATACGCTCGGCTGCGTGGGATGCCTGTCAGCGAGCTTGAGGTACATTGAACCGAGAGTTTGTTGCTGGTCAGTCCAAGAGATAGGAGTGGCCGAGAGTTAGGGGCGACAAGGAGTGTCAGTCCCTATATATTGGAGGAGCCCGAGTGTTCCCAAGTGTATTTCACTACCCGCCGAGGTTACCCTCGGCAAACCCGTATTAGGCGTGACTGCCGGTACCCTTACTTCTGAGGGACTGCGGGGGTTCGCGCGAAAGCGCAATATTGCATGCTAGCCCTCGCTCGTGGCTAGTAGTGCAGGTTTTAAGGTTGACCGAACTCAACCTTGGTATACAGAGGTGCTTACAACCAACCCGGTGTAAGGGATCGCTCCTGGTCTTCAGGTGTAGATCCAACGTTCGCTGACCTTTCGCGAGGGAAGCGTGTGTTGTTGGTGGGACTCATACCGTTCGGTAGTGAGATTTTCTGTGTGTTCCTACACGAGACAACGATGAACACGTCGTCGTCTACATCGACGATCAACACATCCACCGCACACATAGGCTCCTCGAGCCCGGCAGCAGTGTGGATTATCACATAAATACTTGTATTGAACACAGCGTTCACCGGTGTAGCACCAAACGTTTCAGTTCGTACAGGTACGTCGAGTCGCACCTCTTCCACACTGGCGTCCGCAGCGCACAGCAATTTGTGGTGAGAACGGCCAATCACCGTACAGTCTGATCCGCTGTCGGGACACTAGGGTTGGTAGGGTCAGCACTCCGTTCAAAGTCACTTTTCGTTCAGAGTCTGGCAGCGTCTCGCCAAGGCGTTTCAGACGCGCATTTTTTGAAGTCCTGGCCTCGTGTAGCTGCTTGAGCAACTTTTCCTTCTCGTCCTCCGTCGCCTTGGTACATTCACGTAGCCAGTGCAGTTCCTTGCACTTGGGGCATGGTCCAGGCGATGGGCGTGAAAACGAAGTCGTAGAATCACATTTTGACGTTGGTTTTACTGCATTGGTAGGAGGTGGTGAAATCACCGAGGTCAACGTGGACTTCTTGTCGTTCAAACGTCTCTTCCGCTTCTACTTCGCAGGTTCGGCAGGTTTGCTTCCTCCTTGGCCACGGTCTGCTATCTCCTTCATCTTCTGCTTGAGCTGCTGATACTGGTGCTCGTGTTCAGTCGCTTTCCCACTATCAGCTCGAAGAGTAGTCTCGGATCCGTCGCAGTGGCCTTATTCGTGAAACGACCACACTGCTTCATCTCCTTCTTCAGCAATGCTGGCAGCAGCGATGCCATCAGGCGTTTGCGGTTTCCGTCGTTTCCGCTGAAGCTCTCGGACAGTCCATTGTCCATGACTATCTTGTTCATCTTCTTGAAGAAATCAAGGACGCGGGCTTCGACATCACTTTCGCCCACATCCATCTTCAACTCGATCTTGAACAAGGCCTTGATGTCAGGCATCGTGTTGTTCTTCACGCTGGTAACGATGTTTTCGATCTCTGCAGTCAATATGACCGCCTTAGCTCGGAAGTTATCAGCAGAACAAATGTTGCGTTACTTGGCGCAGCGCCCGTTACAGCGATCGCTACCATGTGTTCCAGTTCGATCTGATCATTCGAGTCACTCAAAACGGCACGCGTTATCACCCTAAATGAAGGAATGCCAAGTAATTCGGGGCCAGATAAAGTACACCTATAAAGCTGCATGTTGGTTTACAGCTACAGTCACCAAAATGCCGCTCTTGTGAACGACTTCGACTTGCAGCTTCTACGAAGATGCCGTCGGTGTATCCTCCAGATCACGACACATTACTTTCATGACCCATCGAAAAAAAGGGATTCGAAGCACGTATTCTTTCAAAGCATAATTGAACCCGGGGACGCCATCGAATGGAAGCACTGCAGACTCTAGGTCACACGTCTCCACCGCGTGGTTTTATACCATCACACCGCACCATCATAAACTGAGCCCACCTCGCGCACATATGTGGCCCAGTTCGTTGCCGCCGACCTCAGTCGACATGTCGATGATGCACATCCGAATTCATGGTCTCGGATCAGCGTGGTCGTGCCGGGTGGCCCAGCGCCACCATTGTTATGTCGGCGTGTGGTTCGCTCAGCAGTAGAGTCGTGAGTACACATACAGCATTGAACAGCGGAGGAATAACTAGCGTACCACAACTTTCTCGTTTTCGCCGCAAGTGGCGAAAACTTCTGCCTCACACCTCGCGATACTATATGTAATTCCAAATTTTCCATGATAGCAACGCACCATAGTTTGACAATATAAATTAAGTGCCCCAATAGTTACTACTATAGGAAGAGAAAGTTTACACTTGGCTCGTTAGACGTGCTCTGGAAGAGAAGACCTCAAATACACTTTCCACAACCCTAACCGCCCACGATCACATTGAAGATCGGAATTGCCAGTACGCTGTCTCTGCAACTTCCACTTATTAACAGATTGAGCTGCTGTACCGTCACCTATGATCAACAGCTGAGAATCGTCCACCAACTCCTTCAAGTCCTGGTTCTTGGCCAACACGCGGAAGTCGCCGTGAGGGCTCGCGATCAAGCGAGGACCGCGCCCACGTACCATGGACACACCCAACACCTCGGCCTGGAACTCGATATCGTCCATAATCAACGAAATTGAATGCTATTACGTAACCTATCGCCAGGTCCGTCTCTGAAAAGGCATCGTGTGCAGTTATTCCGAGTTCACGATGGAACAATTCCACCGTAAACAACGGATGCAAGGCTATTTGGCTTGAACCGGCAGCGGACAATCACGCTCACACTCCTGGTACTGTAGCAACAACAAAAAAACGCTAGAGTTGCAATGTGAACTGGAACCGCTGCTCGACCTCCTCCAACGGATTATCGAGACGCTGTTATTGCAGTGGAAGACTACCGTCTCGATACACACGGCGTCGTGACGATTTGTGAATAAAAATCACCTCCCAAAATAAAATAACCACGACTGTAAACAGTATAAAACTCTCGGCCAGTGTTAATGTTTGCGCTACCAACAAGGTAAACTCGGTGCGTCTCTGCTTGACATTCTTCCAAGTAGCAGTTTTTCCATTTCCTTTGGCGTATAATATTTGTTTCTCCTGATACAGACTCCCGGTTCTCATTTCCTGATTCACGAAACTTCCGTAACGTTTTCCTGTGATTACGGATTATATTGAAATAAAATCCTGTCGTGTAGGAACACGCAGAAAATCTCACTACCGAACGGTATGAGTCCCACCAACAGCACACGCTTCCCTCGCGAAAGGTCAGCGAACGTTGGATCTACACCTGAAGACCAGGAGCGATCCCTTACACCGGGTTGGTTGTAAGCACCTCTGTATACCAAGGTTGAGTTCGGTCAACCTTAAAACCTGCACTACTAGCCACGAGCGAGGGCTAGCATGCAATATTGCGCTTTCGCGCGAACCCCCGCAGTCCCTCAGAAGTAAGGGTACCGGCAGTCACGCCTAATACGGGTTTGCCGAGGGTAACCTCGGCGGGTAGTGAAATACACTTGGGAACACTCGGGCTCCTCCAATATATAGGGACTGACACTCCTTGTCGCCCCTAACTCTCGGCCACTCCTATCTCTTGGACTGACCAGCAACAAACTCTCGGTTCAATGTACCTCAAGCTCGCTGACAGGCATCCCACGCAGCCGAGCGTATCCAGACCCTAAGACAAGCTAGCTAGACTTACCGAAGACGGACTTGACCCTTGGTGGCTTGTGGGGAAGACTGCTGATTTATTTCTCTTTATCCTACAGCTCTGGGAGCCTCTGTAGGTCATCATTTGGCTAGTCCTATATCTCTATACAAATATCAAGTGTAAACAGATCTATGTGGGAAATCGTATAGCCGGCTCTACACAGCCGAGGGTACGACACGAAATGGGTACAAACGAGGCTTTTAACCTCGGCCGGGGTTTTATTAGACCCAGCCGAGACCTCGGTCACTATTGTTCCTAGGTCACTATAGCGCGGGAAATGAGACCCGCCAATCAAGACACTCTGTTGTCGTTCACTGAAAGGTGCAACGTCCGTCGGGTCTTGACAGTTCGGCTCCAAAACCCAACGTCACAGTATTCTGTACACCTGCCAACCTTCTTCAGCGCGACTGTATAACCATCGCGATTGATAACCTCCTGTACAATCGACCTATCACATGGTGTGATGACATCGCCCTTGGTAATCCGCTGGATTGCATAAAGCCGAATATCAGTACCTGGAATCATGAATGGACCAATCGCTACACATAGGGAAGCACATCCATGTACTGCATCCATACCCGCATCTGATGTGTCAACCATGCTGGCCGCGCATTGATTGGTTGCGTGAAGAAGAGCGAAGCCGCCTCGACATAGATACTTCCTTTTTCCGCTCACGACAACCTTGATGTTGCAATACAGGAACGTCGTTTCAATTCAGTTGTGGTTAAATCTGTCGACTTTACCCGAACGCGAAGACAATAATTTTCCAGACAGTGCTTATATACATAATGACGCGATGAATGTTTACCGGGGTCCCTTGCCCCCCCCCCCCCCAGTATTTTGGGCCTCCGGGTCCTCAAAACATGTTGCTGGAATGGATGAAAGCAGAGACTTCCATCCCATGTACCACACTAATCCTACTATCAAGCATATTCATTCATTATGATAAGCTATGGTAACTACACAATAGGATGTGCACTACACAATGTAGCCACACACACCTGAATGGCCATGAGAGAGGTCAGCTCTCCCGGCAAACTCCGCCAACTTAATCTCCCAATCACAACTCAATTTCTCCTCTTCCTCGCAAGTCTTCTTTCCAGCAGGCTAACCCCTTGATAGGTTATGAGCCCAACACACGCGTCGCCCACTGACGACCGTGACTTCCAGCGCCTCAACGGCCAGAACTTCGTGACCTGGAAGACACGCGTCACCGCCGCACTCGAAGGCAAGAAGCTCATCGGCTTCGTCACTCAAGCCGTCTACGCGGGAGTCTGAATCCGACTTCAGCGACGACGATGAGCTCGATCCCAAGTACTCCAAGTTCTTCACGGCTGAGGACAACCAGGCTATCAAGACGACCCTGGACGAGATTGGCGCTCCAAGTGCAGATGCATCCAGCTCCTCATCGAGTGAAGCCTCGGGCGACAGCACCGCTGTGGCCAATGAAGATGGAGACGGAGAGATTGAGATAGACCAGGAGAATCTCCGTGTGATCCGTGTGATCCAGTCCTTCACTGTCAAGAAGCAGCTGGACCGTCAGAAAGCAGAGAGGCTAAGGGTCCGACGCCCCAAGCTGAGCTCCAAGACGCTTCGCCGGATGGATGCGAAAGCTAAGGCGTTTCTCATGAAGACCATTGACGACCAACATGTCCTCATGATCAAGGAGAAAAAGACGCCGTACGAGATCTTCACGACTCTGTGTGCCATGTACGAGGACACTGCCATCCACAGAGACCCGTACTACATCATGAACTATCTGATGGCTCTGTAGTACAATGAAGGTACCGATCTCAACAAGTTCATCTACGCGGTGGAAGAGGGAATGAAGGCAGCCTCCGACACCACCACAGCGTGATGACAGATAAACAAAAGACCATCTACCTGTACCACGCCTTCCCTGATGTCTGGAAAGTTGAGATGGCAGATTGGAAGGGCAGTCGCAAGTATGTTCCATACGAGGAACTCAAGCGGCACATTGAAACCAAGGTCCGCAACGAGATGGAGCGCAGTCGCTACACTCTAAAACAAGGGACCCCAGAATCTCGGGAGACTCAAGCTGAAAACGCCCTGCAAGCTGAAGCGCCAGCCAAAGTGGAATTCCCACCGAAGAAGGCGACAGCTCTTGTGACGGCACACAAGTGCTCATACTGTGGACGCGATAACCACGACACGGTTGACTGCTATATTCTGCAGCGTCATATCCAAAGCGGCCAAGTCAAGGAGGGAACCATCCTACCAGCCAAGTTCAAGCTGAAATCTCTTCAAGGAACGCAACTCCAGCATTCTTACAAGGAAGACTACAAGAATCGCGGTGGAGACCGCCAGCCTCGCAGCCACCACAACAATGGCCGCGGAAACGACAACCACAACGAGAACGACAGACGCCACAATAATCGTGGACGCCCCGACCGTCATGGCCATCAAAGCTTCGACAAGTTCCACGGAAGACGCAACCAAAAAGGCAACGGCTCTGACAGGAGCGATTATGGCATCATTGCTATCACCACGCTTGATCTGACTCTGATGAAGAACAAGATCAGGCTTACGGCTCAAGATGGGCCCCATGACCCCGCGTGGACGATCGACTCTGGTTGTACCCGCCACGTCACGTCCAGTTCGCACTGGTTCGAGGACTTGAAACCCATCATTGGTAAAACCATCATTGTTGGTGGAAACCACTAGATCCCAATTCTGGGCACGGGCACTGTGAACATGACTGTCACCGACACCAAGGGAAGCAAGCGCATCATTTCACTGAGCGACGTGCTCTACGCGCCCGAACTCAAGTTCAATTGCTCTCGGTGCGCCAAGCTGTTGATGGAGACTACAAGATTAACTTCCCCAACGCCAAGAAATGTGTTCTGTTCTACGCTCACCATACCAAATTCGAGGCCTAGACTGGAGAAGGAACCAACCTGTACCTGTTCAAGGCCCTCCCAACTGACAGTGACCAAGCGGCCCACGTGGCCAACACAGGTATGTCGATAACATCATGCTCTGACACAGACGAATGGGTTATTCTAACTTTCGCATTATGCAGGATCTGGCTAAGACCGACAAAGTTAAGGACATGGGACTGTCGAGATTCGACTCCAGCAAAGACTACTTCTGCTCATCATGCACATACGCAAAGTCGCACCGTAACCCGTTCAATAAACGATCCGTTGAAAGGGCGAAATTCCCTCTTGAAAAGGTCCATACCGATATAACTGGACCATTGCTAGTTGCAACGCTCTCGGGCTGCCATTACTTTCTCACTTTCATCGATGACTTTTCACGCTATATGTTTATCTACATCATCAAGCGGAAGTCAGACCTCTACGAATGCTATTAGAACTTCAGAAGGAAGCTCGTAACGTGTTTCGCGCTGACGTAGGCCAGATCGAGTACACCGAGAACATGTACGATGAAGAAATCCGTCACCTCCAAAGCGACAGCGCCCGAGAATACGAAAAGCTCGGTCGAATCATCTTTGAGAAATACAACACACACACACAATTCACGAATGCCTACACCCCTCAGCAAAATGGGGTCGCAGAGCGAAGGATGCGCACACTACTTGAACGAGCACGAGCCTTCCTAATTGATGGGAACTTACCGCACGTTCTCTGGGGAGAATGCGTGAAACATGTCACTGATCTCCTGAACATCACTCCAAGTTCTGTTACGGACAATATCACTCCCCAGGAAAAGTGGTTCAAGCGCAAACCATCCACACACTACATCAAAGGCTTTGGGTGCGCGGCATATGCGCACATTCCAGAACTCTATCGAACCAAATTCGAAAAACGAGCAAAGAAATGCATATATCTAGGTATTCCGTCGAATAATAAGGGGTACAGTCTTATCGACATGACCGAAAATCGGATAATCTACAGTAGGGATGTTCAGTTCCGAGAATAGGAATTTCCTAAGATAGAGTTTCTTCAATCTCCAACCACGGGAGACCTACTCAGACCTAGCGCTGAAACTACAGCACCCACACGACAACCACTACCATCTATCGTTGAAATGCTCAAACGCAGCGCGACAGCACTTGCAGCTGACGACAGCAAAGGTTCGAACAAAAAGGCAAAACACGCCCAAGAACACATGGATCTAATACATCCCCTCAATGATCAACTCGATGTGGAGGAACGACGAGCGCTGGAGAGACAAACGCACTCGTTGCTGGCGATCCGACACATTTCGGAACCAAAGACATACCGAGAAGCAATGCGTCTACCGGAAGCGACGCCGGTTACAACATCCCTAAAACTTGTTATAAATTTGTTCTAAATGCACTAAAATACAGGTAAGCTTTCACAGTAGGCTATCGGTATTAGAACAGTTTTTTTTAGAAAAACGTAGTAGAGCTCTATTAGTGCAAATTCCGTCTGACTACCTTTCACTCGAATTCATCGTAGTCGGGAGGGATTACGGGATCGACGCACGCAGCATGTGGAGGAGGCTCACGGCGATGGTTCTTGACATCGTCAATGAGGCGAACGAAGCGACGGGCCTCCTCCTTCGTGATTTCCACACACGTCACCAGGCTCGGATGCTTCACGCTGAATTTTTCGCTGAACAATCTGTTATATGATTCTAACGGGTTGTTTGTGCGGTTGTGCACGTCAATACCTTCCTCGATCATGCTGTTCACGTTCCATAGATCAGCGTCGTAGTTTTTCATCCACGTCGACCGGAAATAGCGCCAAAAGACGTCCCATTTGGTTTTACTTCCAGTTTCCGTGATTCTGGAGCGTACAAATCTAATTCCCTACAGAGAAACAAAACTTATTAACCATAAATCTTAATCAAGAAATATCATAAGTTGAAGTGGATACAGTACCTAGTCAGCAATTTCAGCGACGGGAATTATGGTGAGCACGTCCACCATACCTGAGCTTAGAGCTGCAGCAATCTGGTCCTGGGGGATACGGAGCTCTACCATCTTGCGGCGGAGTGCCTGTTTCCAATGAAACAGGCAACCCACGATTTTGACTAGCGGGAATTGCTCGATGACAGCATTCATTAGCCCCCTTTCAAAATCGCACGTCACAGTCGCTGGCTCCAGAAGCCGACCCGTCTGGATGATCACAAAATTCAGTGCATTCCAGTAGGCGTCTTGATGCTTGGAGTCCATCAGCACGTACATGGCAGGTACGTAGACATCCACGCCGAGGTCTTTCACCATCACGATCAGGCACTGCCTGAACGGCGCCGGCACCATTTTGAACGTGCCATCAATGTAGATGGCAGCATTAGAGTACCGTAGCAGACGGATAAGTTCCGGGTGCCCAAATCCGACGCCTCTATGCAGGCCGCACCCAATTGTGTGCACCACACTGAACTGCAAGAACGGTCTGGGGTCGTTTTCGGCAACGTTCCGTGTCGGAGAGCTCTCGATGGCGCGAAACGCATCACTGCCGGTAGCTTGGGTGCGCGCGTACTTGATGATCGCGATGCTGGGAAGCCTGGCGATCGTTTGGAGCGTGGCATTGGGGTGGGCTTCGTGGAGGGAAGCCATTACCTGCTCCCACACCAAGCTTGGTGGCAGGGAGAGGTTGGCGATGCCAGGCTTCTGCAGCTCAGAGCGCATCCTGCTGCGTACGTCGGTGAGAGTGGCAGCTTCCTCGTCCTCGTCACAGCTGTGGCTGTTGCGGGCCTTGATAACGCTGTCCCGGAGGATCAGCCGAGCCCTGCAGCCCGACCGAGCGGGAGCAGATGAAGTAGGTAGTGCCGGTCTCGGCGACTTCGCGCTGACGGTAGAATTGGTAGCCTTTGTACTCCATCGCAAGATTCTAAATGCTGCTGCTGGACGTACTGGCGCTTATCAAAATGGGTGGTTTTGAGTGTCTCAAGGAAATTTCTTGAGTTTTGTATAGATAAATTACGAAATTTATAGCAATTTTAGATCAAACTCGCCAGATCATTCCCTGATTGGTAATTTATTTTAGAACTTTTAGATCGGTTTAGATCAGTATTATGCATGTTTTCTCCTGACCCCCGGAAGTACTCCAGTGGAAAAGTGCCGCACGCTCCGAGTATAAGTCACTGATGGAAAACAAAACGTAGCTACTCACAAAATTACCCAAAGGAAGACGAGCCTTACAGTGCCGATGGGTGTTTGTTGTCAATTACAAAGGCGATGGCACGATCGATCGCTACAAAGCACGACTGGTGATTAAAGGATTCCTTCTGAAATACGGCATTGATTATGACGAAATTTTTTCTCCCGTTATCCGCATGGAAGTCCTCCGGCTACTACTCACCATAGCAGTTCTTCTTGAACTAGAGATCCATCAAATGGATGTCGAAACGGCTTTCCTTAATGGATTCCTCGACAAAGAGATTTACATGGAGCAACCCGAAGATTTTGCCACTCGAGGGAAAGAAAATGTGGTATGTAAACTACTGAAGAGTCTTTACGGTCTCAAACAAGCACATCGGATCTGGTACCTTACACTATGTACTTTTCCGGTAACCATGAAATCCCGCAAACTCTCCAAAGACCAATGCGTTTTCGTTGGAGAAGTCGATTGACATACGTGCTACATCCTAGTCTACGTTGATGACCTTCTTATCATTGCGCCTACGGTTGCTATCGTTACCTCCATTAAGGACGCGCTCAAAACGCGCTTCAAAATGCCTGACCTTGGCGAAGCTCAGTACCTCCTCGGTTGGTCGATCATCCGAAACCGGAAAAACAGATCCATCTTTATCCACCAGGAGAAGTACGCTGAACCGCTTCTCTCATCTGAGCTCCTACACCAACCGATTTGAGTACCAAACTCTCACTTAACATGTGACCTGTAGCGCAGGCAGAGAAGGATGAGATGTCTGCGATCCCGTACAGAGAGGCAGTCGGTAGCTTCATGTATTTGATGATGGGAACTAGACCAGACCTAGCTTCCTTCCTTCGACAAGTCAGTCAATTCCTCGCAAATCCAGGTAAAACACATTGGAATGCGGTCAAGAGAGGCCTAAAATATCTCAATGGCACCCGCAACTTCGGTATTATATCCAAAATGTTGATCTTTATAAAACGCAGCACTACCTCTCAGCCTTTTCAGATGCGGACTACGCCAACTGCCCCGATACACGTCGATCGGTAGGCGGATACATCACATACATGTGTGGAAGCCCTATATCGTGGCAATCCAGAAAACATCACACAGTCGTGCTCTCCACAACGGAGGCAGAATACATCGCTTTATGCCACTGCATACAGGAAGTGATCTTCCTCAACCTCTTGCTTACAGAAATAAACCACACCAGTCCTCATGCAATCATCAAATATGAGGACAACCAAAGCTGCATCAAGATCACATACCACCCCGAATTGCATGGCAGATCGAAACACATTCACATTAGATACACCTTTGTACAAGAGAAAATAGAGAGAAAGGGATTCTCGACACAGTACTGCAATACCAAAGAAATGGTAGCAGACATATTTACGAAGTCACTTACGAAGCCAACGTTCCAACGACTACGAAAAGCTTTGTGCAAAGAACCACTATCATGAAACCACAGCTAAGTAGTTGAAGGATCAATACCTTTAAATCACAAAATAATTAAATAATAATATAATTATGAAACTGGCTTCGAATTATCAACCAACTATTGAGAAATTGATATATTATTGGCTCAACAGGAAAGGAAAACAAAATATATTGTACCAATTATTGAGTACACTTCTTTTTACCACGTCAACGCCTACGAGTTTTCTTCACAGTGTGCGGAATGTCCTCAATGGAGTATACTTCGTCGATGAACTGGAAGTAGGAAGTCAACTTGGTCACATCGACCGAAAAGAACATGTAGTTATCCGACTCAATGAACAAGTGCCTTTTTCCTACCGTCGCCCTGGCAATACAATGCGAAGTACCTCCTTGTTGACCGGGGCGCCGACCGATGATGAGGAGGGCAGGCTTTTGCGATCGCACAATGTGCTTAGCGCGACTGCCCTTGCCGCTTGCGAACTTTTTGTTCATGTAGATAAGTCGCTTCTTGAAGCGCTTCAACGCCAAATGCATGGCATGAGTTGAGTATGCCTCATCACGGGGATGACCGTCGTCCTCATCAGGACGCTCCTTCTTGAGCTTCAGAAGAACGGTCTTCATCGCAGGTCAACAGGTCGCGGCTGCTGCAGAGCGTTGTTCACTGAGAACAAGCCACAAAAAAGGAGATCCGCTCTGACAGCGCTTCCTGGTTCTGGCAAATGATCCTCTGTCAAAGAGAACGAGGCATCTAAAGCACATTTGCATTTAAAGTCAGCATCATTTCAGACCAAATTGGGCTTACCAACGAAGCAATCATATCAGTACAAAAGAAAATCTGAGTGGTGAGGCCTTTTCGAGCTGCAAACCTTTCGGTCCACAACTCTAGCTCAGCTGCGACGCCGTGCAGGGGGGGGGGGGGCACGATGCTCAAAGACAGCTAGTGCACTACATAGTAGCATCAAAAGCAAAATACAACATGCACGCTCTTACCGTGGAAGTCTGAACAGTTCGATGTTGGCGTGTCTTGGTAGAATGCAGCATGAGGTTGGCAATGACAACCTTACACACTAAGAGCAGCACCTAAGAGCATGCACCTCAATAACGTGCACCTCAATAACGTGCACATCAGGAAGCACGTGCTGCATCTGGTGTAGTTGTAGCACGCAGCTCCATGGATCCAAGCCACAAACTTGGAGAGCATATCTCCTACAAGTAACAGAGTAACCTGTCCGTCCGTCCGTCCGTCCGTCCGTCCGTCCGTCCGTCCGTCCGTCTGTCCGTCATTCCGTACGCACCTCGAGCGTAACGCAAATCCGGACTTTCCGTTGGCTATAAATAGCTGCCGAGCGCAGCGAAGGCGGCCCTCCCATTCGCCAATACTATAATTCGAGCCCTCTCATTGGCTATTTAGTGGAGCCTCTGCGCGATTGGCTATTATAATGCGTAGAGTGGACTACACCACATCGGAACTAGCCGAATGAAATCGCTGCTGATTGGACAAAATAAACCGCCTTTCAACAACTTTTCTTTTCATTTCCATTTTCAAAACGACGCTCCGGCGACGGACCAGCTCGACGGAGGACCGGGCGGGATAGCTTCGCAGGCAGGTCATCCCCGCCGCAGGCAGGGTAGGTATAGATTAATGCTATTTAATTCTAATACATAACGATTTCGGGAGTGCCGCCTGTTGCGGATAACTGGTACCTTCAGGGCAGTCGAGGGGTAACCGTGCGTGTTAGAGGAGGATAACCGGAGCCGTGCATTGTGTGGGAAGGGCACAACTGCATGGAGGGATGGGTACCCTATGACGGCCACACTGATGCGGCCTAGCCAGCCCCCAAGAGGATCCCATCCCTGCCCAGCGAGCCAGGCCGACCTCTCTCGAAGCAATCGTGACGGTTACCCCGTATTTTCGGGCTTTCTGGTGAACATGCTATTTTGGGGGGCTCCCTTCACCCCCGGGAAGCATAATTCCAGGTTAGAGGTCCGATAAAAAGATTGCAGCTGGCGCCCGAAATGCGTTCCAAGACAGTCCGCCATCCAACCTGCTCTTCGGAGCCGCGGTGCTGAGGCGCCCATTTATGCCCGCCGGCATAGTGGGAAGTCTCATACCAATCCGGGGGACTGGGATGGGTACACACGGCGATAAAAGCCGGCCTAGCCGGGTCGTCCATCCTAGCCCCGGGCTTGACACCGTGTAATGGGACCGGCCCATAGTGTGGTAACATGCTATTTGGGTTTCTGTGCAGTTACGGCTGTGGCGGACACTTTCCAATCAAAAGGACGAGTCGGCACTATTGTGACAAGTGAGGACCGCTCGACGGTGGCCATTTGCAGTGGTACCGGTGGAAAACCGTTGGTTTGGTGCAGTCTGCGCGCGAACTCGGGGTTTGTACGGCCCTTTAATGCCTATGATGCCTTGCTGCTAAAAAAAAATATTAAAAAAGATTCCCAAAAAGCTGACACGTGTCCCTTTACAACCAAAACGGTTAATTGCCTGAGCTGATAAAGCTCAGTGGCATTGAGCGCGACCGGTAGACCTCCGTTGCCAAAGGAAGCAACTAAAAGAAAAGAAAACAAAACAATTGAGGTACCGAGTCGCGCTTCAGCACCTCGAACCCGCAGCTGTGTCTCCAAAGGTATTGAGACGCAGCACCAATGCGGGGGTGCTTTAAAGGGATAACGGTGGATGTGAGGGACCAGAAACAAACGAAAGCAAACGCGGCAAGGCTAATGAGGTGTTTTACAGCCGTGCAGGACTCGGGTTCGTGGCGAGGACTGTGCAAGACTGGTGGTGCTACACGGGTATCCTGCAGGTGTGTCTCCAGAAGGCGTCTCCTTGCGAATTGCGAGGTACCGGCCGTCCTTTTACTAACGACTGCAGTTTTGGGTGGTTGTTTTCCAATGCACGTGCGCATTTATTGGGAAGTCCACTAACGCTGCATTTGCTGTTGCAGTTGTTGCGGACAGCACCATGGTGAATGTCGGCAGCAAGCGGGAGCGGTACGGCTGTTTCTTGGTTGTTGTCAAGTGTCCCTTGCTCAGTGGTCTCTTTTGTTAGTGATGAGCGGCGTCAGGAGCTGGACCAGCGCCATACCCAGGCCCTCGATGCTAACGCGTCGCCACAAGGATATGAGTCTCCAGCGTCTAAGAGGCGACGGTTGGGGCGCCGCCGCGCGGCTCAAAGGCGGTTTCGGGTGGCAATGGAGCAGATGGAACAACTGAGCCTACAAGAGGCGGCCGCAGGTGGAGGGGACGTCGTCACAGTGACAACGGGTGAAACCGCCCCTCCTGTGCCGACGGTCGTTGGACAAGGGGCGACTAGCCAGCTCTCTGCAGGTGCTCCAGTGCAGAGGGCGACTGACCCACAAGCAAATCCACGTCGGGTGAGGGAGGCGCAGCGAGCGCGTTCCAGACGAAGTAACATGACCGACTCTCAGCGGGAGAGTGCGCGGCGGCGTGACGCGGAGCGAAAGCTAGCCCGGCGAGCCCAGCTCCGTGCCGAGCAGCTTCAGGACGTACGAGAACGAAACCGGATCGCACAGCAGGAACGTCGGCATAATCTGAACGAAGAGGTCCACGCCTCGGAGCGTGAACGCAACAGTGCTTCTCGCGCGCTTCACAGGAGTGTACAGGATCGTACTGAAGAGCGCAGGACAGACCGGGAGCAACACGCGGACCGCCGGGTTCAGTTTACGCAGGAGGAGCGTGCTGAAGCGCGAAGGGTAAACCAAGAGCAACACGCGGAGCGCCGATCACAGCTCACGCAGGAGGAGCGTGCCGAAGAACGGTTGGTAAACCAAGAGCAACATGCCCAGCGCCGATCACAGCTCACACAGGAGGAGCGTGCTGAAGCGCAAAGGGTAAACCAAGAGCAACACGCGGAGCGCCGTTCTCAGCTTACACAGGAGGAGCGCGCTGAAGAACGCATGGTAAACCAAGAGCAACATGCCCGGCGCCGATCACAGCTCACACAGGAGGAGCGTGCCGAGGAACGGATAGTAAACCAGGAGCAACATGCCCAGCGCCGATCACAGCTTACGCAGGAGCAGCGTGCCGAAGATCGCATGGTAAACCAAGAGCAACACGCGGAGCGCCGATCACAGCTTACGCAGGACCAGCGTGCTGAAGAACGGATGGCAAACCAAGAGCAACACGCGGAGCGCAGATCACAGCTTACGCAGGAGGAACGCGCCGAAGCGCGAAGGGTAAACCAAGAGCAACATGCGGAACGCCGCAGAGAACAGACTGAGGAAGAAGCACTGGAGCAACGCGAGAGAGAGCGATTTCGGCGTAGATCGGCTCGACGTGGAGAGGCGTTGGCAAACCACGACGATTTTGACGTGGCCTACGTCCAGGGTCCAGACGTTGTGAATGGGCGCCATCGGCTTCCTCCCACCACTGTTTGTGAACATTGTGGCGCTTGGAAGTGGCCTGGCGAATCCAAAATGAGCTGTTGTCTGGAAGACAAGGTTCGTCTTCCCCCTTTACGGCCTGCACCTCCAAGATTGTTGCAACTATACCGGGATCCAGCGTTTCGACAGCACATACGAGCGTATAACCAAGCTTTTGCGTTCACGTCCATTGGTGCTTCGTGCTCCAACCGATCCTTCCAGGACGTCAACCAGGATGCAAGCGTAGCGGGACAGAGGGGCGTGTACACGTACCGCATCCAGGGTGCAATGGGTCACTACTTGGGATTTCTACTCCCCTATATTGATCCCGCCACCGGAGAGCGCACGGACCCTAAGTTCGCGCAGATCTATATTGTGGACCCGGACATGCAGCAGCGCGCCCAACGCCGCAGAGGAATTTTTGCTGACTTGGATCCTGTGGCGTTGATGGACATTGACCAAATGATGGAGCAGCACAACCCATTTGCTCAGCAGTTCCTGAGTTTCGGAGAGCAAGTGCGCTCGCGAGACACGAGCGACGTCGTGGATATGGTGTTCCGCCTCCACGAAAATATAGCGCATCCTCGGACATACAATTTGCCAACCGTTTCTGAGGTAGGCGCGACGCTCATCGAGGACGGCAACCTGGATAGGCCTCGCGATCTACTACTGTATACTCGGGATCACAGGTTTCTGCGACTGTTCGAGACGCGCCCGGAGTATGATCCGCTTCAGTACCCTCTTCTGCTTCCATATGGGGAGCTGGGTTGGACCTACACGGACACATACGCGAACGGAGTCAGACGTCGCAACAAGAACCAGATGTCCCTTCGCGAACATGTCGCCTTCCGGTTGCACCAAAAAGTGGGAGATCAGTCTGCTCTTCATCAAGGCGGCCGTCTCTTTCAGCAGTGGTGTGTCGACCAACGCGCTAAATGCGAGCAGGAGCAACTTCGCTGGGTGGCCTCACATCAGAAGCAAATTCGCGCCGATCAGTACCGAGGGCTTCAGGATGCACTGCTGAACGAAGGTACAATTCAGCTGGAAGCAGGCGAAGGGCTACTCTCCGAGTTTGACAGAGGCGATGGTACGTTGGTCCACCCTGATCGAGGCCGTGGTGGTGATACCCATTTTCTCAACCAAGTGGGACGCCGCGTTATTCTGCCCTCATCTCATATGGGCAGTCCTCGAGCGATGTACCAGTCCTACCAAGACTCAATGGCCATTGTTAGAGAATTCGGCAAGCCTGATGTGTTCATGACAACGACCTGCAGCCCTACATGGGAAGAGATAGTCGAGGCCCTTGGGTCCGATCAACAAAACGCTCAGGACCGCCCCGATATTGTAGCCCGTGTCTGGCAGCAAAAACTGCAAGCTCAGCTTAAAGACCTGAGCGAAGGAGTGCTGGGCCGTATGGAAGCGCGGATTTACGTGGTCGAGTTTCAAAAGAGAGGGCTCCCTCACGCGCACATCTTGATCATTTTGGCTGAAGAGGACAAGCCACGTACTCGCCAAATCGTAGATCGTATGGTGTCTGCAGAGCTTCCTGACAGAGAAAAGTTCCCGCAGCTATTCGAGACAATCATGACATGCATGCTGCATGGACCATGTGGAGCAGCAAACCCGTCATGCGCTTGCATGAAGGACGGGAAGTGTACGAAAGGATATCCGAAACCTTTTGCAGAGGCGACAAGGACCAATGTGAACGGCTATCCGGTCTACAGACGGCGTCGACGAGCTGAAGGCGTCCTGGTATGGAAGGGCAGGGAGTACGACAACGCCACTATTAACCAGTGGGTTGTTCCGTACAACCCGTACTTATCCCAAAAGTACAATTGCCACATCAACGTCGAGGTGTGCACGGATATTTCAGCTGTGAAATATCTATACAAGTACGTCTACAAAGGGTCCGATAAAGCTGTGCTAACTGTCGAGGCAGTTCGCGCGGGTGGAGAGCTCCCTCGGCAAGAGCCAAACGAGATTCTGCGCTTCCTCACGGCCAGGTACATATCTCCAGTTGAAGCCTGTATCCGCTTACTCGACTTCTTGATCCAAGGAAAGACACACGCAGTCACTCAGCTTACCGTTCACGTCGAAGATGCCCAAACCGTGTTCTTCAGAGCGACGGAAGACCCGGAGCGTGTCCTTGGTCGTGGGAATCACACCATGTTGACCCGCTTCTTCGAATTGTGTGCGAGCGACGAACCCGAGAACCAGATCGCGAAGACAATGCTGTACCAGGATATACCCAAGGAATTCCGCTGGATGGGAAACACGAAGTGCTGGGTTCGACGTAAAAGGTACCAGGCTGCAATTGGTCGGATGGTGCATGTTTCACCGCGTGATATGGAGCGCTTCTATTTACGCCTGCTATTATGCCATCGCCGAGGACCGAGGTCTTTCGAAGACCTGCGGACAGTTGATGGTGTGCTGTGTCCCACGTATCGAGACGCGGCTGAACATGCCGGCTATCTGGAGAACGACAGCGAATGGGTTTTGTGTTTGTCGGAGGCTGCCGAGTTCCAGATGCCGTACCAGCTGCGCCAGCTCTTTGCAACAATCTTGGTCTACTCGGCGCCTACGGATGTTCGGGGTCTTTGGGACCAATTCTTCAAAGACCTTTCGCTTGACTATGCCTACAGGAACCGAGAGATGTTGGACCCTTTTAAAACGTCTGTTGTGACGTTCGACACACTGAAGAGTATCCAAGACTTGCTCAGTGTCAGTGGGTACTCCGTCCAAGACTTTGATCTCCCTCGGCTGAGCGAGTTCCCTCGCCTGGTGCTTGAGTCTGTTCTGCAAAACAATCTCATCCGACGAGAGCTAACGGGATATGACGCGTCTGTTCTTGAACAAATTGTGAGCGAGGAGGACCACCTAAACGAGGAGCAGCGCTTGACCTATGATCAGATCACCCAAGCTGTCGAGGACCCACAGGAAGGCAGGAAGCTATTCTTCGTTGATGGACCAGGCGGTACCGGGAAGTCGACACTGCTTCGGAACATACTGGCCAAGGTTCGTCTATCCGGAAAAATTGCAATCGCGGTCGCTTCCAGTGGGATTGCTTCTCTGCTGCTTATGGGAGGTCGGACAGCGCATTCTACCTTCAAAATCCCCTTGAAGATAGACGGCGAATCTACTTGCAACATCAACAAGCGATCCCAGGTCACGGAATTGATGAGGAAAGCAAGTTTGATAGTTTGGGACGAGGCACCCATGGCGCATCGGCACGCGTTTGAGGCAGTGGATAGAACGCTTCGTGATGTTTTGGATAACGAGGCAGAACCTTTCGGTGGGAAAGTCGTTGTGCTTTCGGGAGATTTCAGGCAAATTCTCCCCGTGGTGAAGGGCGGCTCGGCGACAGAGACAATCGACGCATGCCTGAAGTCATCCGAACTGTGGCCACTTTTCCAGAAGGTGCGTCTGACAGAGAACATGCGTGTTCGCACGGCTGCCACCTCTGATAGTGCTGCAGAAATGGCTGCGTTTTCCGAGTACCTGCTGGAGGTTGGAGAGGGGAGACACGAGGTACACAACGATCTGGGAAATGACTACATTAAGATTCCACGCGACATGCTCATCGACAACCCCGCCGGTGATCCAGATGAGGACGAGGAGATCCGACCGGGAGCTATTCCGCGAGGTATGCGGCGCATGATCGACGAGATGTACGCCGACATCAACAATTCGGAAGTCGCAACGGACGAGTACTTTGCGAGTCGCACCATCCTCACCACCACGAACGCGATAGTCCATCGTATCAACGAAGCCGTAGCGGATCGCATGACTGGGCCAGCTCGAGAATATGTGTCCACGGACTCAGTGGAGGATGACGAGGACGGGAACTTATTCGAGCAGGAGGTGCTCAACTCCCTGAACATCAGTGGCATCCCACCCCACAAGCTGAAACTCAAGAAGGGGATGCCGATCATCATGATGCGGAACTTAAATCCCGACCTGGGGTTGTGCAACGGAACACGCCTGCGAATCGTCGAACTCAAAGATCATGTCATCCATGCCACCATCATGGCAGGCGACAGGCAAGGCCAGCATGTGTTGATCCCGCGCATCGTGTTCATCAGCGATGGCGACATCCGCGATTTCCCATTTCGACTGAGACGCAGGCAGTTTCCTATCCAGACTGCCTTTGCCATGACGATCAACAAGGCGCAGGGACAAACGGTGCAGTACCTGGGACTGTACTTGGCGACTCCTTGCTTTTCCCACGGTCAGCTGTATGTGGCCATGTCGAGGGTTACGTCGAGATCGAGATTCAAGGCGTTGGTCGAGTATCCAGAGCGGGAGGAAGAAGACGGAGTGTACACGGCGAACATAGTGTACCGACAGCTGTTCGAGAGGGCGTAGGCAGCGACTTCGTGTGAATGCATATTTTACGAAAGTAATACATTTGTCACTTTGCATAGCGGTAATTGTTGAGAGTCACCATTCCCCCTCGAGCGCAGCGAGTACGCCTGTGGTTTGAAGTCCGTGTGCGAAGCACGCGGGTGAAAACCCAGGACCAAACAGTGCATGGTAGACAAGCGAAGGCGAAGCTTGCGAGCCGTAGCGGGCTTAGGGTTTTGATACAAGTCTACTGTAAAATATACTGAGATAAAACATAAGCCTGTCATAGTAAAAATAGTAGTGAAGCGAGCTGGATGAGCGAGCGAACGGGCACCAACCAACCATGCACCCACCGCCCGCAACGCGGGCGGCGCTCGGCTAGTCCCCTACAAGTAACAGAGTAACCTGTCCGTCCGTCCGTCCGTCCGTCTGTCCGTCATTCCGTACGCACCTCGAGGGTAACGCAAATCCGGACTTTCCGTTGGCTATAAATAGCTGCCGAGCGCAGCGAAGGCGGCCTCCCCATTCGCCAATACTATAATACGAGCCCTCTCATTGGCTATTTAGTGGAGCCTCTGCGCGATTGGCTATTATAATGCATAGAGTGGACTACATCACATCGGAAGTAACCGAATGAAATCACTGCTGATTGGACAAAATAAACCGCCTTTCAACAACGTTTCTTTTCATTTCCATTTTCAAAACGACGCTCCGGCGACGGACCAGCTCGACGGAGGACCGGGCGGGATAGCTTCGCAGGCAGGTCATCCCCGCCGCAGGCAGGGTAGGTATAGATTAATGCTATTTAATTCTAATACATAACGATTTCGGGAGTGCCGCCTGTTGCGGATAACTGGTACCTTCAGGGCAGTCGAGGGGTAACCGTGCGTGTTAGAGGAGGATAACCGGAGCCGTGCATTGTGTGGGAAGGGCACAACTGCATGGAGGGATGGGTACCCTATGACGGCCACACTGATGCGGCCTAGCCAGCCCCCAAGAGGATCCCATCCCTGCCCAGCGAGCCAGGCCGACCTCTCTCGAAGCAATCGTGACGGTTACCCCGTATTTTCGGGCTTTCTGGTGAACATGCTATTTTGGGGGGCTCCCTTCACCCCCGGGAAGCATAATTCCAGGTTAGAGGTCCGATAAAAAGATTGCAGCTGGCGCCCGAAATGCGTTCCAAGACAGTCCGCCATCCAACCTGCTCTTCGGAGCCGCGGTGCTGAGGCGCCCATTTATGCCCGCCGGCATAGTGGGAAGTCTCATACCAATCCGGGGGACTGGGATGGGTACACACGGCGATAAAAGCCGGCCTAGCCGGGTCGTCCATCCTAGCCCCGGGCTTGACACCGTGTAATGGGACCGGCCCATAGTGTGGTAACATGCTATTTGGGTTTCTGATGCAGTTACGGCTGTGGCGGACACTTTCCAATCAAAAGGACGAGTCGGCACTATTGTGACAAGTGAGGACCGCTCGACGGTGGCCATTTGCAGTGGTACCGGTGGAAAACCGTTGGTTTGGTGCAGTCTGCGCGCGAACTCGGGGTTTGTACGGCCCTTTAATGCCTATGATGCCTTGCTGCTAAAAAAAAATATTAAAAAAGATTCCCAAAAAGCTGACACGTGTCCCTTTACAACCAAAACGGTTAATTGCCTGAGCTGATAAAGCTCAGTGGCATTGAGCGCGACCGGTAGACCTCCGTTGCCAAAGGAAGCAACTAAAAGAAAAGAAAAAAAAAAATTGAGGTACCGAGTCGCGCTTCAGCACCTCGAACCCGCAGCTGTGTCTCCAAAGGTATTGAGACGCAGCACCAATGCGGGGGTGCTTTAAAGGGATAACGGTGGATGTGAGGGACCAGAAACAAACAAAAGCAAACGCGGCAAGGCTAATGAGGTGTTTTACAGCCGTGCAGGACTCGGGTTCGTGGCGAGGACTGTGCAAGACTGGTGGTGCTACACGGGTATCCTGCAGGTGTGTCTCCAGAAGGCGTCTCCTTGCGAATTGCGAGGTACCGGCCGTCCTTTTACTAACGACTGCAGTTTTGGGTGGTTGTTTTCCAATGCACGTGCGCATTTATTGGGAAGTCCACTAACGCTGCATTTGCTGTTGCAGTTGTTGCGGACAGCACCATGGTGAATGTCGGCAGCAAGCGGGAGCGGTACGGCTGTTTCTTGGTTGTTGTCAAGTGTCCCTTGCTCAGTGGTCTCTTTTGTTAGTGATGAGCGGCGTCAGGAGCTGGACCAGCGCCATACCCAGGCCCTCGATGCTAACGCGTCGCCACAAGGATATGAGTCTCCAGCGTCTAAGAGGCGACGGTTGGGGCGCCGCCGCGCGGCTCAAAGGCGGTTTCGGGTGGCAATGGAGCAGATGGAACAACTGAGCCTACAAGAGGCGGCCGCAGGTGGAGGGGACGTCGTCACAGTGACAACGGGTGAAACCGCCCCTCCTGTGCCGACGGTCGTTGGACAAGGGGCGACTAGCCAGCTCTCTGCAGGTGCTCCAGTGCAGAGGGCGACTGACCCACAAGCAAATCCACGTCGGATGAGGGAGGCGCAGCGAGCGCGTTCCAGACGAAGTAACATGACCGACTCTCAGCGGGAGAGTGCGCGGCGGCGTGACGCGGAGCGAAAGCTAGCCCGGCGAGCCCAGCTCCGTGCCGAGCAGCTTCAGGACGTACGAGAGCGAAACCGGATCGCACAGCAGGAACGTCGGCATAATCTGAACGAAGAGGTCCACGCCGCGGAGCGTGAACGCAACAGTGCTTCTCGCGCGCTTCACAGGAGTGTACAGGATCGCACTGAAGAGCGCAGAACAGATCGTGAGCAACACGCGGAGCGCCGGTCTCAGCTCACGCAGGAGGAGCGTACCGAAGAACGGTTGGTAAATCAAGAGCAACACGCGGAGCGCCGATCACAGCTTACGCAGGACCAGCGTGCTGAAGCGCGAAGGGTAAACCAAGAGCAACACGCGGAGCGCAGATCACAGCTTACGCAGGAGGAACGCGCCGAAGAACGCATGGTAAACCAAGAGCAACATGCGGAACGCCGCAGAGAACAGACTGAGGAAGAAGCACTGGAGCAACGCGAGAGAGAGCGATTTCGGCGTAGATCGGCTCGACGTGGAGAGGCGTTGGCAAACCACGACGATTTTGACGTGGCCTACGTCCAGGGTCCAGACGTTGTGAATGGGCGCCATCGGCTTCCTCCCACCACTGTTTGTGAACATTGTGGCGCTTGGAAGTGGCCTGGCGAATCAAAAATGAGCTGTTGTCTGGAAGACAAGGTTCGTCTTCCCCCTTTACGGCCTGCACCTCCAAGATTGTTGCAACTGTACCGGGATCCAGCGTTTCGACAGCACATACGAGCGTATAACCAAGCTTTTGCGTTCACGTCCATTGGCGCTTCGTGCTCCAACCGATCCTTCCAGGACGTCAACCAGGATGCAAGCGTAGCGGGACAGAGGGGCGTGTACACGTACCGCATCCAGGGTGCAATGGGTCACTACTTGGGATCTCTACTCCCCTATATTGATCCCGCCACCGGAGAGCGCACGGACCCTAAGTTCGCGCAGATCTATATTGTGGACCCGGACATGCAGCAGCGCGCCCAACGCCGCAGAGGAATTTTTGCTGACTTGGATCCTGTGGCGTTGATGGACATTGAGCAAATGATGGAGCAGCACAACCCATTTGCTCAGCAGTTCCTGAGTTTCGGAGAGCAAGTGCGCTCGCGAGACACGAGCGACGTCGTGGATATGGTGTTCCGCCTCCACGAAAATATAGCGCATCCTCGGACATACAATTTGCCAACCGTTTCTGAGGTAGGCGCGACGCTCATCGAGGACGGCAACCTGGATAGGCCTCGCGATCTACTACTGTATACTCGGGATCACAGGCTTCTGCGACTGTTCGAGACGCGCCCGGAGTATGATCCTCTTCAGTATCCCTCTTCTGCTTCCGTATGGGGAGCTGGGTTGGACCTACACGGACACATACGCGAACGGAGTCAGACGTCGCAACAAGAACCAGATGTCCCTTCGCGAACATGTCGCCTTCCGGTTGCACCAAAAAGTGGGAGATCAGTCTGCTCTTCATCAAGGCGGCCGTCTCTTTCAGCAGTGGTGTGTCGACCAACGCGCTAAATGCGAGCAGGAGCAACTTCGCTGGGTGGCCTCACATCAGAAGCAAATTCGCGCCGATCAGTACCGAGGGCTTCAGGACGCACTGCTTAACGAAGGTACAATTCAGCTGGAAGCAGGCGAAGGGCTACTCTCCGAGTTTGACAGAGGCGATGGTACGTTGGTCCACCCTGATCGAGGCCGTGGTGGTGATACCCATTTTCTTAGCCAAGTGGGACGCCGCGTTATTCTGCCCTCATCTCATATGGGCAGTCCTCGAGCGATGTACCAGTCCTACCAAGACTCAATGGCCATTGTTAGAGAATTCGGCAAGCCTGATGTGTTCATGACAACGACCTGCAGCCCTACATGGGAAGAGATAGTCGAGGCCCTTGGGTCCGATCAACAAAACGCTCAGGACCGCCCCGATATTGTAGCCCGTGTCTGGCAGCAAAAACTGCAAGCTCAGCTTAAAGACCTGAGCGAAGGAGTGCTGGGCCGTATGGAAGCGCGGATTTACGTGGTCGAGTTTCAAAAGAGAGGGCTCCCTCACGCGCACATCTTGATCATTTTGGCTGAAGAGGACAAGCCACGTACTCGCCAAATCGTAGATCGTATGGTGTCTGCAGAGCTTCCTGACAGAGAAAAGTTCCCGCAGCTATTCGAGACAATCATGACATGCATGCTGCATGGACCCTGTGGAGCAGCAAACCCGTCATGCGCTTGCATGAAGGACGGGAAGTGTACGAAAGGATATCCGAAACCTTTTGCAGAGGCGACAAGGACCAATGTGAACGGCTATCCGGTCTACAGACGGCGTCGACGAGCTGAAGGCGTCCTGGTATGGAAGGGCAGGGAGTACGACAACGCCACTATTAACCAGTGGGTTGTTCCGTACAACCCGTACTTATCCCAAAAGTACAATTGCCACATCAACGTCGAGGTGTGCACGGATATTTCAGCTGTGAAATATCTATACAAGTACGTCTACAAAGGGTCCGATAAAGCTGTGCTAACTGTCGAGGCAGTTCGCGCGGGTGGAGAGCTCCCTCGGCAAGAGCCAAACGAGATTCTGCGCTTCCTCACGGCCAGGTACATATCTCCAGTTGAAGCCTGTATCCGCTTACTCGACTTCTTGATCCAAGGAAAGACACACGCAGTCACTCAGCTTACCGTTCACGTCGAAGATGCCCAAACCGTGTTCTTCAGAGCGACGGAAGACCCGGAGCGTGTCCTTGGTCGTGGGAATCACACCATGTTGACCCGCTTCTTCGAATTGTGTGCGAGCGACGAACCCGAGAACCAGATCGCGAAGACAATGCTGTACCAGGATATACCCAAGGAATTCCGCTGGATGGGAAACACGAAGTGCTGGGTTCGACGTAAAAGGTACCAGGCTGCAATTGGTCGGATGGTGCATGTTTCACCGCGTGATATGGAGCGCTTCTATTTACGCCTGCTATTATGCCATCGCCGAGGACCGAGGTCTTTCGAAGACCTGCGGACAGTTGATGGTGTGCTGTGTCCCACGTATCGAGACGCGGCTGAACATGCCGGCTATCTGGAGAACGACAGCGAATGGGTTTTGTGTTTGTCGGAGGCTGCCGAGTTCCAGATGCCGTACCAGCTGCGCCAGCTCTTTGCAACAATCTTGGTCTACTCGGCGCCTACGGATGTTCGGGGTCTTTGGGACCAATTCTTCAAAGACCTTTCGCTTGACTATGCGTACAGGAACCGAGAGATGTTGGACCCTTTTAAAACGTCTGTTGTGACGTTCGACACACTGAAGAGTATCCAAGACTTGCTCAGTGTCAGTGGGTACTCCGTCCAAGACTTTGATCTCCCTCGGCTGAGCGAGTTCCCTCGCCTGGTGCTTGAGTCTGTTCTGCAAAACAATCTCATCCGACGAGAGCTAACGGGATATGACGCGTCTGTTCTTGAACAAATTGTGAGCGAGGAGGACCACCTAAACGAGGAGCAGCGCTTGACCTATGATCAGATCACCCAAGCTGTCGAGGACCCACAGGAAGGCAGGAAGCTATTCTTCGTTGATGGACCAGGCGGTACCGGGAAGTCGACACTGCTTCGGAACATACTGGCCAAGGTTCGTCTATCCGGAAAAATTGCAATCGCGGTCGCTTCCAGTGGGATTGCTTCTCTGCTGCTTATGGGAGGTCGGACAGCGCATTCTACCTTCAAAATCCCATTGAAGATAGACGGCGAATCTACTTGCAACATCAACAAGCGATCCCAGGTCACGGAATTGATGAGGAAAGCAAGTTTGATAGTTTGGGACGAGGCACCCATGGCGCATCGGCACGCGTTTGAGGCAGTGGATAGAACGCTTCGTGATGTTTTGGATAACGAGGCAGAACCTTTCGGTGGGAAAGTCGTTGTGCTTTCGGGAGATTTCAGGCAAATTCTCCCCGTGGTGAAGGGCGGCTCGGCGACAGAGACAATCGACGCATGCCTGAAGTCATCCGAACTGTGGCCACTTTTCCATAAGGTGCGTCTGACAGAGAACATGCGTGTTCGCACGGCTGCCACCTCCTGATAGTGCTGCAGAAATGGCTGCGTTTTCCGAGTACCTGCTGAAGGTTGGAGAGGGGAGACACGAGGTACACAACGATCTGGGAAATGACTACATTAAGATTCCACGCGACATGCTCATCGACAACCCCGCCGGTGATCCAGATGAGGACGAGGAGATCCGTCCGGGAGCTATTCCGCGAGGTATGCGGCGCATGATCGACGAGATGTACGCCGACATCAACAATTCGGAAGTCGCAACGGACGAGTACTTTGCGAGTCGCACCATCCTCACCACCACGAACGCGATAGTCCATCGTATCAACGAAGCCGTAGCGGATCGCATGACTGGACCAGCTCGAGAATATGTGTCCACAGACTCAGTGGAGGATGACGAGGACGGGAACTTATTCGAGCAGGAGGTGCTCAACTCCCTGAACATCAGTGGCATCCCACCCCACAAGCTGAAACTCAAGAAGGGGATGCCGATCATCATGATGCGGAACTTAAATCCCGACCTGGGGTTGTGCAACGGAACACGCCTGCGAATCGTCGAACTCAAAGATCATGTCATCCATGCCACCATCATGGCAGGCGACAGGCAAGGCCAGCATGTGTTGATCCCGCGCATCGTGTTCATCAGCGATGGCGACATCCGCGATTTCCCATTTCGACTGAGACGCAGGCAGTTTCCTATCCAGACTGCCTTTGCCATGACGATCAACAAGGCGCAGGGACAAACGGTGCAGTACCTGGGACTGTACTTGGCGACTCCTTGCTTTTCCCACGGTCAGCTGTATGTGGCCATGTCAAGGGTTACGTCGAGATCGAGATTCAAGGCGTTGGTCGAGTATCCAGAGCGGGAGGAAGAAGACGGAGTGTACACGGCGAACATAGTGTACCGACAGCTGTTCGAGAGGGCGTAGGCAGCGACTTCGTGTGAATGCATATTTTACGAAAGTAATACATTTGTCACTTTGCATAGCGGTAATTGTTGAGAGTCACCATTCCCCCTCGAGCGCAGCGAGTACGCCTGCGGTTTGAAGTCCGTGTGCGAAGCACGCGGGTGAAAACCCAGGACCAAACAGTGCATGGTAGACAAGCGAAGGCGAAGCTTGCGAGCCGTAGCGGGCTTAGGGTTTTGATACAAGTCTACTGTAAAATATACTGAGATAAAACATAAGCCTGTCATAGTAAAAATAGTAGTGAAGCGAGCTGGATGAGCGAGCGAACGGGCACCAACCAACCATGCACCCACCGCCCGCAACGCGGGCGGCGCTCGGCTAGTCTCCTACAAGTAACAGAGTAACCTGTCCGTCCGTCCGTCCGTCTGTCCGTCATTCCGTACGCACCTCGAGCGTAACGCAAATCCGGACTTTCCGTTGGCTATAAATAGCTGCCGAGCGCAGCGAAGGCGGCCTCCCCATTCGCCAATACTATAATTCGAGCCCTCTCATTGGCTATTTAGTGGAGCCTCTGCGCGATTGGCTATTATAATGCATAGAGTGGACTACATCACATCGGAAGTAACCGAATGAAATCACTGCTGATTGGACAAAATAAACCGCCTTTCAACAACGTTTCTTTTCATTTCCATTTTCAAAACGACGCTCCGGCGACGGACCAGCTCGACGGAGGACCGGGCGGGATAGCTTCGCAGGCAGGTCATCCCCGCCGCAGGCAGGGTAGGTATAGATTAATGCTATTTAATTCTAATACATAACGATTTCGGGAGTGCCGCCTGTTGCGGATAACTGGTACCTTCAGGGCAGTCGAGGGGTAACCGTGCGTGTTAGAGGAGGATAACCGGAGCCGTGCATTGTGTGGGAAGGGCACAACTGCATGGAGGGATGGGTACCCTATGACGGCCACACTGATGCGGCCTAGCCAGCCCCCAAGAGGATCCCATCCGTGCCCAGCGAGCCAGGCCGACCTCTCTCGAAGCAATCGTGACGGTTACCCCGTATTTTCGGGCTTTCTGGTGAACATGCTATTTTGGGGGGCTCCCTTCACCCCCGGGAAGCATAATTCCAGGTTAGAGGTCCGATAAAAAGATTGCAGCTGGCGCCCGAAATGCGTTCCAAGACAGTCCGCCATCCAACCTGCTCTTCGGAGCCGCGGTGCTGAGGCGCCCATTTATGCCCGCCGGCATAGTGGGAAGTCTCATACCAATCCGGGGGACTGGGATGGGTACACACGGCGATAAAAGCCGGCCTAGCCGGGTCGTCCATCCTAGCCCCGGGCTTGACACCGTGTAATGGGACCGGCCCATAGTGTGGTAACATGCTATTTGGGTTTCTGTGCAGTTACGGCTGTGGCGGACACTTTCCAATCAAAAGGACGAGTCGGCACTATTGTGACAAGTGAGGACCGCTCGACGGTGGCCATTTGCAGTGGTACCGGTGGAAAACCGTTGGTTTGGTGCAGTCTGCGCGCGAACTCGGGGTTTGTACGGCCCTTTAATGCCTATGATGCCTTGCTGCTAAAAAAAATATTAAAAAAGATTCCCAAAAAGCTGACACGTGTCCCTTTACAACCAAAACGGTTAATTGCCTGAGCTGATAAAGCTCAGTGGCATTGAGCGCGACCGGTAGACCTCCGTTGCCAAAGGAAGCAACTAAAAGAAAAGAAAGAAAAAAATTGAGGTACCGAGTCGCGCTTCAGCACCTCGAACCCGCAGCTGTGTCTCCAAAGGTATTGAGACGCAGCACCAATGCGGGGGTGCTTTAAAGGGATAACGGTGGATGTGAGGGACCAGAAACAAACAAAAGCAAACGCGGCAAGGCTAATGAGGTGTTTTACAGCCGTGCAGGACTCGGGTTCGTGGCGAGGACTGTGCAAGACTGGTGGTGCTACACGGGTATCCTGCAGGTGTGTCTCCAGAAGGCGTCTCCTTGCGAATTGCGAAGTATCGACCGTCCTTTTACTAACGACTGCAGTTTTGGGTGGTTGTTTTCCAATGCACGTGCGCATTTATTGGGAAGTCCACTAACGCTGCATTTGCTGTTGCAGTTGTTGCGGACAGCACCATGGTGAATGTCGGCAGCAAGCGGGAGCGGTACGGCTGTTTCTTGATTGTTGTCAAGTGTCCCTTGCTCAGTGGTCTCTTTGTTAGTGATGAGCGGCGTCAGGAGCTGGACCAGCGCCATACCCAGGCCCTCGATGCTAACGCGTCGCCACAAGGATATGAGTCTCCAGCGTCTAAGAGGCGACGGTTGGGGCGCCGCCGCGCGGCTCAAAGGCGGTTTCGGGTGGCAATGGAGCAGATGGAACAACTGAGCCTACAAGAGGCGGCCGCAGGTGGAGGGGACGTCGTCACAGTGACAACGGGTGAAACCGCCCCTCCTGTGCCGACGGTCGTTGGACAAGGGGCGACTAGCCAGCTCTCTGCAGGTGCTCCAGTGCAGAGGGCGACTGACCCACAAGCAAATCCACGTCGGATGAGGGAGGCGCAGCGAGCGCGTTCCAGACGAAGTAACATGACCGACTCTCAGCGGGAGAGTGCGCGGCGGCGTGACGCGGAGCGAAAGCTAGCCCGGCGAGCCCAGCTCCGTGCCGAGCAGCTTCAGGACGTACGAGAGCGAAACCGGATCGCACAGCAGGAACGTCGGCATAATCTGAACGAAGAGGTCCACGCCGCGGAGCGTGAACGCAACAGTGCTTCTCGCGCGCTTCACAGGAGTGTACAGGATCGCACTGAAGAGCGCAGAACAGATCGTGAGCAACACGCGGAGCGCCGGTCTCAGCTCACGCAGGAGGAGCGTACCGAAGAACGGTTGGTAAATCAAGAGCAACACGCGGAGCGCCGTTCTCAGCTTACACACGAGGAGCGCGCTGAAGAACGCATGGTAAACCAAGAGCAACATGCCCAGCGCCGATCACAGCTTACGCAGGAGGAGCGTGCTGAAGCGCGAAGGGTAAACCAAGAGCAACACGCGGAGCGCAGATCACAGCTTACGCAGGAGGAACGCGCCGAAGAACGCATGGTAAACCAAGAGCAACATGCGGAACGCCGCAGAGAACAGACTGAGGAAGAAGCACTGGAGCAACGCGAGAGAGAGCGATTTCGGCGTAGATCGGCTCGACGTAGAGAGGCGTTGGCAAACCACGACGATTTTGACGTGGCCTACGTCCAGGGTCCAGACGTTGTGAATGGGCGCCATCGGCTTCCTCCCACCACTGTTTGTGAACATTGTGGCGCTTGGAAGTGGCCTGGCGAATCAAAAATGAGCTGTTGTCTGGAAGACAAGGTTCGTCTTCCCCCTTTACGGCCTGCACCTCCAAGATTGTTGCAACTGTACCGGGATCCAGCGTTTCGACAGCACATACGAGCGTATAACCAAGCTTTTGCGTTCACGTCCATTGGCGCTTCGTGCTCCAACCGATCCTTCCAGGACGTCAACCAGGATGCAAGCGTAGCGGGACAGAGGGGCGTGTACACGTACCGCATCCAGGGTGCAATGGGTCACTACTTGGGATCTCTACTCCCCTATATTGATCCCGCCACCGGAGAGCGCACGGATCCTAAGTTCGCGCAGATCTATATTGTGGACCCGGACATGCAGCAGCGCGCCCAACGCCGCAGAGGAATTTTTGCTGACTTGGATCCTGTGGCGTTGATGGACATTGAGCAAATGATGGAGCAGCACAACCCATTTGCTCAGCAGTTCCTGAGTTTCGGAGAGCAAGTGCGCTCGCGAGACACGAGCGACGTCGTGGATATGGTGTTCCGCCTCCACGAAAATATAGCGCATCCTCGGACATACAATTTGCCAACCGTTTCTGAGGTAGGCGCGACGCTCATCGAGGACGGCAACCTGGATAGGCCTCGCGATCTACTACTGTATACTCGGGATCACAGGCTTCTGCGACTGTTCGAGACGCGCCCGGAGTATGATCCTCTTCAGTACCCTCTTCTGCTTCCGTATGGGGAGCTGGGTTGGACCTACACAGACACATACGCGAACGGAGTCAGACGTCGCAACAAGAACCAGATGTCCCTTCGCGAACATGTCGCCTTCCGGTTGCACCAAAAAGTGGGAGATCAGTCTGCTCTTCATCAAGGCGGCCGTCTCTTTCAGCAGTGGTGTGTCGACCAACGCGCTAAATGCGAGCAGGAGCAACTTCGCTGGGTGGCCTCACATCAGAAGCAAATTCGCGCCGATCAGTACAGAGGGCTTCAGGATGCACTGCTGAACGAAGGAACAATTCAGCTGGAAGCAGGCGAAGGGCTACTCTCCGAGTTTGACAGAGGCGATGGTACGTTGGTCCACCCTGATCGAGGCCGTGGTGGTGATACCCATTTTCTCAACCAAGTGGGACGCCGCGTTATTCTGCCCTCATCTCATATGGGCAGTCCTCGCGCAATGTACCAGTCCTACCAAGACTCAATGGCCATTGTTAGAGAATTCGGCAAGCCTGATGTGTTCATGACAACGACCTGCAGCCCTACATGGGAAGAGATAGTGGAGGCCCTTGGGTCCGATCAACAAAACGCTCAGGACCGCCCCGATATTGTAGCCCGTGTCTGGCAGCAAAAACTGCAAGCTCAGCTTAAAGACCTGAGCGAAGGAGTGCTGGGCCGTATGGAAGCGCGGATTTACGTGGTCGAGTTTCAAAAGAGAGGGCTCCCTCACGCGCACATCTTGATCATTTTGGCTGAAGAGGACAAGCCACGTACTCGCCAAATCGTAGATCGTATGGTGTCTGCAGAGCTTCCTGACAGAGAAAAGTTCCCGCAGCTATTCGAGACAATCATGACATGCATGCTGCATGGACCATGTGGAGCGGCAAACCCGTCATGCGCTTGCATGAAGGACGGGAAGTGTACGAAAGGATATCCGAAACCTTTTGCAGAGGCGACAAGGACCAATGTGAACGGCTATCCGGTCTACAGACGGCGTCGACGAGCTGAAGGCGTCCTGGTATGGAAGGGCAGGGAGTACGACAACGCCACTATTAACCAGTGGGTTGTTCCGTACAACCCGTACTTATCCCAAAAGTACAATTGCCACATCAACGTCGAGGTGTGCACGGATATTTCAGCTGTGAAATATCTATACAAGTACGTCTACAAAGGGTCCGATAAAGCTGTGCTAACTGTCGAGGCAGTTCGCGCGGGTGGAGAGCTCCCTCGGCAAGAGCCAAACGAGATTCTGCGCTTCCTCACGGCCAGGTACATATCTCCAGTTGAAGCCTGTATCCGCTTACTCGACTTCTTGATCCAAGGAAAGACACACGCAGTCACTCAGCTTACCGTTCACGTCGAAGATGCCCAAACCGTGTTCTTCAGAGCGACGGAAGACCCGGAGCGTGTCCTTGGTCGTGGGAATCACACCATGTTGACCCGCTTCTTCGAATTGTGTGCGAGCGACGAACCCGAGAACCAGATCGCGAAGACAATGCTGTACCAGGATATACCCAAGGAATTCCGCTGGATGGGAAACACGAAGTGCTGGGTTCGACGTAAAAGGTACCAGGCTGCAATTGGTCGGATGGTGCATGTTTCACCGCGTGATATGGAGCGCTTCTATTTACGCCTGCTATTATGCCATCGCCGAGGACCGAGGTCTTTCGAAGACCTGCGGACAGTTGATGGTGTGCTGTGTCCCACGTATCGAGACGCGGCTGAACATGCCGGCTATCTGGAGAACGACAGCGAATGGGTTTTGTGTTTGTCGGAGGCTGCCGAGTTCCAGATGCCGTACCAGCTGCGCCAGCTCTTTGCAACAATCTTGGTCTACTCGGCGCCTACGGATGTTCGGGGTCTTTGGGACCAATTCTTCAAAGACCTTTCGCTTGACTATGCGTACAGGAACCGAGAGATGTTGGACCCTTTTAAAACGTCTGTTGTGACGTTCGACACACTGAAGAGTATCCAAGACTTGCTCAGTGTCAGTGGATACTCCGTCCAAGACTTTGATCTCCCTCGGCTGAGCGAGTTCCCTCGCCTGGTGCTTGAGTCTGTTCTGCAAAACAATCTCATCCGACGAGAGCTAACGGGATATGACGCGTCTGTTCTTGAACAAATTGTGAGCGAGGAGGACCACCTAAACGAGGAGCAGCGCTTGACCTATGATCAGATCACCCAAGCTGTCGAGGACCCACAGGAAGGCAGGAAGCTATTCTTCGTTGATGGACCAGGCGGTACCGGGAAGTCGACACTGCTTCGGAACATACTGGCCAAGGTTCGTCTATCCGGAAAAATTGCAATCGCGGTCGCTTCCAGTGGGATTGCTTCTCTGCTGCTTATGGGAGGTCGGACAGCGCATTCTACCTTCAAAATCCCCTTGAAGATAGACGGCGAATCTACTTGCAACATCAACAAGCGATCCCAGGTCACGGAATTGATGAGGAAAGCAAGTTTGATAGTTTGGGACGAGGCACCCATGGCGCATCGGCACGCGTTTGAGGCAGTGGATAGAACGCTTCGTGATGTTTTGGATAACGAGGCAGAACCTTTCGGTGGGAAAGTCGTTGTGCTTTCGGGAGATTTCAGGCAAATTCTCCCCGTGGTGAAGGGCGGCTCGGCGACAGAGACAATCGACGCATGCCTGAAGTCATCCGAACTGTGGCCACTTTTCCTTAAGGTGCGTCTGACAGAGAACATGCGTGTTCGCACGGCTGCCACCTCCGATAGTGCTGCTGAGATGGCTGCGTTTTCCGAGTACCTGCTGAAGGTTGGAGAGGGGAGACACGAGGTACACAATGATCTGGGAAATGACTACATTAAGATTCCACGCGACATGCTCATCGACAACCCCGCCGGTGATCCAGATGAGGACGAGGAGATCCGTCCGGGAGCTATTCCGTGAGGTATGCGGCGCATGATCGACGAGATGTACGCCGACATCAACAATTCGGAAGTCGCAACGGACGAGTACTTTGCGAGTCGCACCATCCTCACCACCACGAACGCGATAGTCCATCGTATCAACGAAGCCGTAGCGGATCGCATGACTGGACCAGCTCGAGAATATGTGTCCACAGACTCAGTGGAGGATGACGAGGACGGGAACTTATTCGAGCAGGAGGTGCTCAACTCCCTGAACATCAGTGGCATCCCACCCCACAAGCTGAAACTCAAGAAGGGGATGCCGATCATCATGATGCGGAACTTAAATCCCGACCTGGGGTTGTGCAACGGAACACGCCTGCGAATCGTCGAACTCAAAGATCATGTCATCCATGCCACCATCATGGCAGGCGACAGGCAAGGCCAGCATGTGTTGATCCCGCGCATCGTGTTCATCAGCGATGGCGACATCCGCGATTTCCCATTTCGACTGAGACGCAGGCAGTTTCCTATCCAGACTGCCTTTGCCATGACGATCAACAAGGCGCAGGGACAAACGGTGCAGTACCTGGGACTGTACTTGGCGACTCCTTGCTTTTCCCACGGTCAGCTGTATGTGGCCATGTCAAGGGTTACGTCGAGGTCGAGATTCAAGGCGTTGGTCGAGTATCCAGAGCGGGAGGAAGAAGACGGAGTGTACACGGCGAACATAGCTGCTCGAGAGGGCGTAAGCAGCGACACATACTGAGGAGGCGAGCGTAGCGAGTACGCCTGCGGTTTGAAGTCCGTGTGCGAAGCACGCGGGTGAAAACCCAGGACCAAGCAGTGCATGCTAGACAAGCGGAGGCGAAGCTTGCGAGCCGTAGCGGGCTTAGGGTTCGTACACACGGGAACCACGTGAGACGAGCGCAGCGAGTACGCCTGCGGTTTGAAGTCCGTGTGCGAAGCACGCGGGTGAAAACCCAGGACCAAGCAGTGCATGGTAGACAAGCGAAGGCGAAGCTTGCGAGCCGTAGCGGGCTTAGGGTTTTGATACAAGTCTACTGTAAAATATACTGAGATAAAACATAAGCCTGTCATAGTAAAAATAGTAGTGAAGCGAGCTGGATGAGCGAGCGAACGGGCACCAACCAACCATGCACCCACCGCCCGCAACGCGGGCGGCGCTCGGCTAGTCTCCTACAAGTAACAGAGTAACCTGTCCGTCCGTCCGTCCGTCTGTCCGTCATTCCGTACGCACCTCGAGGGTAACGCAAATCCGGACTTTCCGTTGGCTATAAATAGCTGCCGAGCGCAGCGAAGGCGGCCTCCCCATTCGCCAATACTATAATTCGAGCCCTCTCATTGGCTATTTAGTGGAGCCTCTGCGTGATTGGCTATTATAATGCATAGAGTGGACTACATCACATCGGAAGTAACCGAATGAAATCACTGCTGATTGGACAAAATAAACCGCCTTTCAACAACGTTTCTTTTCATTTCCATTTTCAAAACGACGCTCCGGCGACGGACCAGCTCGACGGAGGACCGGGCGGGATAGCTTCGCAGGCAGGTCATCCCCGCCGCAGGCAGGGTAGGTATAGATTAATGCTATTTAATTCTAATACATAACGATTTCGGGAGTGCCGCCTGTTGCGGATAACTGGTACCTTCAGGGCAGTCGAGGGGTAACCGTGCGTGTTAGAGGAGGATAACCGGAGCCGTGCATTGTGTGGGAAGGGCACAACTGCATGGAGGGATGGGTACCCTATGACGGCCACACTGATGCGGCCTAGCCAGCCCCCAAGAGGATCCCATCCCTGCCCAGCGAGCCAGGCCGACCTCTCTCGAAGCAATCGTGACGGTTACCCCGTATTTTCGGGCTTTCTGGTGAACATGCTATTTTGGGGGGCTCCCTTCACCCCCGGGAAGCATAATTCCAGGTTAGAGGTCCGATAAAAAGATTGCAGCTGGCGCCCGAAATGCGTTCCAAGACAGTCCGCCATCCAACCTGCTCTTCGGAGCCGCGGTGCTGAGGCGCCCATTTATGCCCGCCGGCATAGTGGGAAGTCTCATACCAATCCGGGGGACTGGGATGGGTACACACGGCGATAAAAGCCGGCCTAGCCGGGTCGTCCATCCTAGCCCCGGGCTTGACACCGTGTAATGGGACCGGCCCGTAGTGTGGTAACATGCTATTTGGGTTTCTGAGCAGTTACGGCTGTGGCGGACACTTTCCAATCAAAAGGACGAGTCGGCACTATTGTGACAAGTGAGGACCGCTCGACGGTGGCCATTTGCAGTGGTACCGGTGGAAAACCGTTGGTTTGGTGCAGTCTGCGCTCAAACTCGGGGTTTGTACGGCCCTTTAATGCCTATGATGCCTTGCTGCTAAAAAAAAATATTAAAAAAGATTCCCAAAAAGCTGACACGTGTCCCTTTACAACCAAAACGGTTAATTGCCTGAGCTGATAAAGCTCAGTGGCATTGAGCGCGACCGGTAGACCTCCGTTGCCAAAGGAAGCAACTAAAAGAAAAGAAAAAAAAAATTGAGGTACCGAGTCGCGCTTCAGCACCTCGAACCCGCAGCTGTGTCTCCAAAGGTATTGAGACGCAGCACCAATGCGGGGGTGCTTTAAAGGGATAACGGTGGATGTGAGGGACCAGAAACAAACAAAAGCAAACGCGGCAAGGCTAATGAGGTGTTTTACAGCCGTGCAGGACTCGGGTTCGTGGCGAGGACTGTGCAAGACTGGTGGTGCTACACGGGTATCCTGCAGGTGTGTCTCCAGAAGGCGTCTCCTTGCGAATTGCGAGGTACCGGCCGTCCTTTTACTAACGACTGCAGTTTTGGGTGGTTGTTTTCCAATGCACGTGCGCATTTATTGGGAAGTCCACTAACGCTGCATTTGCTGTTGCAGTTGTTGCGGACAGCACCATGGTGAATGTCGGCAGCAAGCGGGAGCGGTACGGCTGTTTCTTGATTGTTGTCAAGTGTCCCTTGCTCAGTGGTCTCTTTGTTAGTGATGAGCGGCGTCAGGAGCTGGACCAGCGCCATACCCAGGCCCTCGATGCTAACGCGTCGCCACAAGGATATGAGTCTCCAGCGTCTAAGAGGCGACGGTTGGGGCGCCGCCGCGCGGCTCAAAGGCGGTTTCGGGTGGCAATGGAGCAGATGGAACAACTGAGCCTACAAGAGGCGGCCGCAGGTGGAGGGGACGTCGTCACAGTGACAACGGGTGAAACCGCCCCTCCTGTGCCGACGGTCGTTGGACAAGGGGCGACTAGCCAGCTCTCTGCAGGTGCTCCAGTGCAGAGGGCGACTGACCCACAAGCAAATCCACGTCGGATGAGGGAGGCGCAGCGAGCGCGTTCCAGACGAAGTAACATGACCGACTCTCAGCGGGAGAGTGCGCGGCGGCGTGACGCGGAGCGAAAGCTAGCCCGGCGAGCCCAGCTCCGTGCCGAGCAGCTTCAGGACGTACGAGAGCGAAACCGGATCGCACAGCAGGAACGTCGGCATAATCTGAACGAAGAGGTCCACGCTGCGGAGCGTGAACGCAACAGTGCTTCTCGCGCGCTTCACAGGAGTGTACAGGATCGCACTGAAGAGCGCAGAACAGATCGTGAGCAACACGCGGAGCGCCGGTCTCAGCTCACGCAGGAGGAGCGTACCGAAGAACGGTTGGTAAATCAAGAGCAACACGCGGAGCGCAGATCACATCTCACACAGGAGGAGCGTGCCGAGGAGCGGATAGTAAACCAAGAGCAACACGCGGAGCGCCGTTCTCAGCTTACGCAGGAGGAGCGTGCTGAAGCGCGAAGGGTAAACCAAGAGCAACACGTGGAGCGCAGATCACAGCTTACGCAGGAGGAACGCGCCGAAGAACGCATGGTAAACCAAGAGCAACATGCGGAACGCCGCAGAGAACAGACTGAGGAAGAAGCACTGGAGCAACGCGAGAGAGAGCGATTTCGGCGTAGATCGGCTCGACGTGGAGAGGCGTTGGCAAACCACGACGATTTTGACGTGGCCTACGTCCAGGGTCCAGACGTTGTGAATGGGCGCCATCGGCTTCCTCCCACCACTGTTTGTGAACATTGTGGCGCTTGGAAGTGGCCTGGCGAATCAAAAATGAGCTGTTGTCTGGAAGACAAGGTTCGTCTTCCCCCTTTACGGCCTGCACCTCCAAGATTGTTGCAACTGTACCGGGATCCAGCGTTTCGACAGCACATACGAGCGTATAACCAAGCTTTTGCGTTCACGTCCATTGGCGCTTCGTGCTCCAACCGATCCTTCCAGGACGTCAACCAGGATGCAAGCGTAGCGGGACAGAGGGGCGTGTACACGTACCGCATCCAGGGTGCAATGGGTCACTACTTGGGATCTCTACTCCCCTATATTGATCCCGCCACCGGAGAGCGCACGGACCCTAAGTTCGCGCAGATCTATATTGTGGACCCGGACATGCAGCAGCGCGCCCAACGCCGCAGAGGAATTTTTGCTGACTTGGATCCTGTGGCGTTGATGGACATTGAGCAAATGATGGAGCAGCACAACCCATTTGCTCAGCAGTTCCTGAGTTTCGGAGAGCAAGTGCGCTCGCGAGACACGAGCGACGTCGTGGATATGGTGTTCCGCCTCCACGAAAATATAGCGCATCCTCGGACATACAATTTGCCAACCGTTTCTGAGGTAGGCGCGACGCTCATCGAGGACGGCAACCTGGATAGGCCTCGCGATCTACTACTGTATACTCGGGATCACAGGCTTCTGCGACTGTTCGAGACGCGCCCGGAGTATGATCCTCTTCAGTACCCTCTTCTGCTTCCGTATGGGGAGCTGGGTTGGACCTACACAGACACATACGCGAACGGAGTCAGACGTCGCAACAAGAACCAGATGTCCCTTCGCGAACATGTCGCCTTCCGGTTGCACCAAAAAGTGGGAGATCAGTCTGCTCTTCATCAAGGCGGCCGTCTCTTTCAGCAGTGGTGTGTCGACCAACGCGCTAAATGCGAGCAGGAGCAACTTCGCTGGGTGGCTTCACATCAGAAGCAAATTCGCGCCGATCAGTACAGAGGGCTTCAGGACGCACTGCTGAATGAAGGTACAATTCAGCTGGAAGCAGGCGAAGGGCTACTCTCCGAGTTTGACAGAGGCGATTGTGGCGAAGCGATCAGTCAATTTGGCGGTCACGACCGATCAATCATGAAAGGATGGGATTGGGACCTGAGATGGGTGGATCTGGCCGTGGGACAATAAGTCCGAAAATTCGGATGACCATCACTTTCACATGGGACCATCACTCTGCATCGGATGATCGACATGGGTACACGCGATCACACAGGACATGGCTACAGAATAGATGATCGACATGGGTACAGGCGATCACTCGGACGATCGCCGAGGAAATGGGTACAGATCGGCTGATCATTTGGGAAGGTACCACTAAAAGGGTACACAGGAGGTATAGGATGGGTTGTGGATCGTAGGATAGGAGTCAGGATGGGGAGTGGGTACTTAGTTCTTAAGGGATAAACAGACCAGAGTTTTCCTTGCAAGACACAAGTGGCCAGCGGAATTCCGTATATTGGCCTACCCGACGACCCGACAACCCACATAGTGAAATCAAGTGTAAACGTGGAAGCCCCTAGATCGCTTGGCTAGGCGCGCTCTCCCTTCTGTCTCAACTCATCAAGACCCCGCCATAGGAGGCGGCAAGCAACGTAAAGGACCCCGCAAAGGAAAACAACCCCCTGTGATCGATCCCACACACGATCGACACCTGATACCGACCGACTGCGTGAAGCATATCCGCGTAGTTGTCAAACCCCCCATCCCCTGAAGAGCCCATCAAGCTCAAACCCCGATCTCGATCACCACTGATACTCCTCGCGTGAGTACCGGAAGAGTGCAACCCGCCCAAGCCGTCGGGTACACAAGGTGAGCTACAAGGTCAAGATCCACCGGATCAACGGAGTACCCCCTCCGACAGTCGGCAGTCCGGGCAACCGTTGGCGAGTGCCGGTCACATCAGCAATTTGTGATCCCGCTCCGCCACAATGGTGCGCGTGCCCGGATCTTCTGGTGACTCACAGGGATTTCACCGTGAGTCTAACCAAGAGGATGTCAAGATCAAGATCAAACCAGGGAATGAGTCGTCGACGGAAGATGGATCGCCGTCGATGATGCTGATTGCGCAAGGATCATCGAGTCAGCAGAGTACTGGGAGGGACTCTGATGATACGAAGAAGGAGGCAGGTTCAGCAATGGACCTAGAAGAGAAGCCTTACCCCCCTCCCCAGGTCCCTTCGGGGACCCCCGCGGATCGCGATGCGAATCGTGATCCGCCGGATGAAGATCCGATGGCGAAAGCCAAAGGATCTTCACCCAAAACTACTCCTCCGATTTCGCGATCAGCGTCGAAGAAGCGGTCGCCGACCGGACGCACCAAGATGAAAGCGCCGGAGTCGGATGCCGAAGACCCGGAAGATCGCAAGATGTGGACGGAGGAACAATTGGAGTCTGCATTTTACCGGAAGGACTTATACAAGTTCTTGGCCGAAGACCGGGTGATGAAGATCATGCGCCCGAAACTGATTGGGGACCTACAAGGTCCAGCGAAGGCGCCCAGAGAAGTGTCTAACATGCTGGACGCCACGAAACTCCTGATGCGTATGCTGAGAGAAGCAGGAATTGTTCTTGGCGCGTTTGATGCAAACGATCTGTTTGATCTGAAACCGGAGGCGATCAGAGAATCCACTCTGACCTTGTTCGCCAAGCTGACACCGATCGTCGGTAGCATCGTCCCAATACAGCGATCAACATCGCCTACGACTCGCAGCCAGACGGGCTCGTCGCACTATGCCTCCGCCACGTCGGAAGCAGGCTCTGACAGCTCAGTCGAGCCGCAGCGCATGTCGCTCGGACCATCCGGAGCAGCCATGTTGCGATCGCGTATGGACGCACCGGTAATCGAGCCGTCGATCGAGAACAGACCGGCTCAAAGTCGAAGCACGCCCGACCGCATGCAAACCTTCTTCAACTCAGCGATGGAACGTTTCCTGAAGGAACAACAGCAAGCGTCGACAGCGCCGCAAGTATCGAGTCGTACGGTCCTTGATCGCCTAGTGGCCGATCGGACCCAAACGCCTATCGTCCAAGATGTCGAGATGGAATCAGTTGGATCAAACCACCCAGAGCATTCGCACCCAAGCGAATACGATCCGGATAATCTGAGCGTTGGGGTACCCACTCGAGCAGCAGTTGCGTCCGCCGAAACTTCGGGGAATGGATCGTTCTCGGCCACGCGGATCAGAGTCTCCGCGATCTCAGAACTGAAGGAGTTCTCCGGCAAAGACCGCGATGAGGATCGTGCCAGAAGCTGGTTCAGCAAGATGAAATCAGCCTTCATCCGTGACCAGGCTCCCGACAGCGAGAAGTGTTTGGTGTTCGGAGACCTGCTCACCGGACCGGCGCGTAACTGGTACCGCCAACTGAGCAGAACCACGAGAAGCAACTGGAAGAGTCTGTCCCAGACCTTCCAAACGCAGTATTGTGGCCGAGGAGTATCCGTCGCGAGACAGTACTACCACGCTCGGAAGCGCTCGGAAGAATCGCCGTTGGAATACTTGCATCGCCTAAATGTCGCTGGCCTCAGGGCCCACTTGCTGATCAAGGATGGGTCGATCGAAGTCCGCCGTGAACATGTCGATCACTTCATCGAAACCCTGGACGACCGCGAGCTAGCGAACCAGTTAGCGCTGCTAAGGATTCCCGATGCAGATACGCTAGAGGAAACCCTGCGATCGCGACAGCGTGCTAAGGCCCGACAAGGGAAAACGGTGTATGGGTCGATCAAACCGAAACCTAAGGCGCCGACAGGTGTCGCCCCATCCGCAAACGCCCGAGCTGTTCGCGCGATCAGGAAGACGGCAGCCTCCAGTGATTCGAAGCCTGGAACCAGTGAATCGGAGGGAGAAGGCGATCTGCGCAGGATTTACTTGGCTGCAACGGCCGATCAACCTGAAAGATTGCCGCCGGATCGGGACCCAAGACGCCAGACTCGAGACCCGAATCGTCGCCGTTTCGACAAGTCGACTGAACCGCCGGATGAAGACCCGCCAAGGAAGCCATGCTCTCACTGTGGATCGACCAAGCATTCGGAATTGGGATGCTGGCAGAGATTGACGTGCGAGAAGTGCGGTAGGAAGGGTCACCCGACTGATCGCTGCCCCTTCACGTGCAAAGCCTGCGGTGAGATCCATGGCGCGGGTGAGTGCCCGATGGAGGAGTTTTATAACTTGATCCGCCAATGGTACAACCCCAACAAGCACGGCGGCATGCCCCCGCAAGCCGCCGAGAAGATGTTAAACTAGATCGCTCGCCGGAATGGAACCCGGTACGAGACGAGCGTTCTAAGTTTTGCATCTATGCATATGTCGAAAAACAGTCGCAGTTGGAAGTGAGTGAGTTGATCCAGCCGACGGACAATACACGTGACCTGCATGATGACCTGCATGATTATCGTGTCCCGGCGATCGCCCATCTTCATCAAGTCGATGAATACTCGCGATCAGAGGTGACGATGGCCTTGGAACTTCTACATGGAGAATCACGAGGATATTGGAAGTACCATGTGCCGGATAAGAAGTTCCGGCAAGCGAAAGCCGTGGGGAAGATCAACAATGAAAAAGCCACACTGCTGTTTGACAGCGGCGCCGAGGTGTCCATTTTGGATGCCGCCTTTGCTCGTAAGGTTGGGTGCTACATTGACAACAGTCAAGAGTTAGAGTGTGAAGGTGTTGGTAAGAACCCCTACATGGCCGAGGGACGTACCCGAATTAAGATCACGCTTGCGGGGTCGCTGGTGTACTACTTCGATGCTTGGGTCGGGCCTCCCACTGGCGGTCAAGACTTGATACTCGGAATGGACTTTATGGTACCAGCGGGAATTCGACTGGACCTGGCAGACGGCTCGATCAACCTCCCCGATGAGGTGCGGATCCAACTAGCCGGCAGAAGACAACTCTTCGGAGACAAGGTTCAGCAGATCAAACTCGGGGAACACAGTGTGATCGACGTGGGGCGATCGGTTGAACTCTGCAAGGGGTTCATCACCCCAGAGCATCGGAAACTCTGGGTTACTCGAGGCGATCGATGGGTACCGAGCGTGGTAGCAGGATTTGGAAGGACGCGTTACTTGAAAATCACGAACATCAGCGATCAAAAGTTGGTGTTGCAGGATGATACACGTGTTGCCATGTGGTTGTCCAGTGGCCAAGTACCTCGCATACCAGGTTTCGTCCTGATCGGGTCGCGCAGGTACACAGAGTGGCAGAACTTAGCATTTCAAGCCACCACCGATCAGATCGAGAAAGAAGAGATCGACGCCGAACGACCGGAAGGGCCAATGGTCGACCGCCCACGATATGATCCGCCACGTAAGATTCTGCGACGCGATCGTAGCACCCCGAAGCCGGTAGTCGCCACAATAACCATCGAGGTGCCTGCCGAAGCGGTCGCCGCTGCCGACCCGAAGGAGGAGACACCGATCAATGATCTTGATCGGGCGGAGGACGAAGAGGTATGCCTACATGAAGGTGGCGATCTGTTTGCTGAAGACGTAGAGGGTCACATGGCAATCCTTCCCGAGGTGTCTAGCTCAACCGACGAGGTCTCGGTCGAAGACATCCAAGTGGGTGATTCGGAAGCGAATACCCCAAAAGAGATTGATCGCCTGCGGCAAATTATCTGGCGTCGCCGTCACTTGCTGATCGGTAAAGGAAATGCCCTGCCGCCAGCCGCGAACGGAGCGGTATGTGATATCGATGTTGGAGGAGCAACGCCTGTGGCCCAACGCATCAGACGTGTAGCTCCGCAGTTCCGAGAGAAGTTGTCCGAGCTGATCCAAAGTCTGTTGTCGGCAAAGATGATCGAACCTTCGACATCGCCGTGGGCATCGCCAATTGTGATCATCATCAAGAAGAACGGTGTCGACATTCGGCTGTGCATTGACTACCCTTTGGTCAACAGTCTCACCCGCCTGATGGTGTACCCCATGCCTTTGGTCAACGATCTTTTGGAGGATCTGGACAAAGCGCTCTGGTACTGTTCATTGGATATGGCAAGTGGCTTCTGGGTAGTCTCAATGACAGAACGCGCTCGGAAGATCTCAGTCTTTGTCACGCCGTTCGGCCTCTTCGAATGGACGCGTATGCCGTTCGGCCTGAAGAATGCCCCACAGATCTACCAACGACTGATAGACAACGCGCTGTATGGACATTTCCGAATCAGTCCAAACGCTGATCCTTCCAAGCTGGTCGACGTGTTCAAGGAAGGCGAACCCGAGGATGAACCGAGACCTTCAGTGCTGGGGCGTCGATCATACATCGATGATATCCTGATCTCTGCCGGCTCTTGGGGCGACGTTTGCGAGAAAGTAGAAAAACTGCTTGACGCCTGTGATCGGTGGAACTTGTCGATCAGCGTGGTTAAAAGTTTCTGGGGATATCGCAAGGTCGATTACCTTGGTCACCGAGTGTCTGCGGAAGGGTTGGAGGCCAAGCCGAAAGATCTCGAGTTACTGGAGAGGCTGCCATTCCCGAAAACGTTGCGATCGATGCAGTCATTCCTCGGGAGCCTGAACTATTATAGTCGGTTCATCGAGGACTTCGCGGTGTATGCGGCGGTCTTGTACGAACTTCGTGAAGTGGACTTCCACGAGATAAATCGCATCGGAAATGCCGATCAAACAGGCAAAGCGAACGACCGCTGGGTCCGTGCGAAGACAGCATTCGATCTGCTGAAGTCCAAGCTGGTAACTGCCCCGATCTTACGGCACTTCGATTCTGATCGCCAACCGGTGATCGTCGTATATGCGAATAAGTGGGCGATCTCTGCTGCGCTGGTGCAGGAGCACGAAGGAACGTACTGGCCAGTGATCTTCACGAGCCGTACGCTGAAGTCGAACGAGTTGAATTACGGTATGGTCGACAAGGAAGTGCTCGCACTTCTTCGAATCCTGGACGTATGTTACACCACCCTGACCAACCGATCGATCAAAGTTCTGTCAAGATACTCGACACTCGCTTGGCTTTTGAAATCAACGGGTTTCCAAGGACGTCTAGGACGTTGGGCCGCTCTACTGTCGGAATGGACGATGGAGATCAGGAAGTGCACCAAAGGAGAAGACGAAATACTGGGGGCGATCGCCGCCAGTATCACTCCGCGGTCAAAGGTGGACGATGCCTTGATCGCCATAGCCCCAGTTAAGGAACCGAAGCAGACAATCGCGAAGCTTCCACCCACAGTGGGTCTAGACGAGAGACTGCTGGTCGTAAGCTTCGACGGCTCGGCACGTGTCAAGAGGAGCGCGGGAGCATACAGCGCGATCGTGTGGCAGTTACCCGAATGGTCCATAGTAGCCGCTGCGTCAGAGTTCACCGTTGATCTAACGGTGAATGAAGCCGAATATCGCGGTCTGCTACTAGGTTTCAAACTCCTGTCTGACCAAGACAAGGGGCGGGTGATCATCTGTGGAGACTCCAACCTGATCATCCGACAAATGAGAGGGGAGATCGACTGTAAGGCGCCGGGACTCCAGGTGCTGCGCGAGAAGGCGATGGGACGACTGAAGGCCTGGCCGACGCACGACCTACTCCACGTGAAACGCGACTGGAACCAAAGCGCTGATCGGCTAGCAAGCACTGCCTTACAGCGAGAAGCAGGGGCGATTGTGTCGGCCGAAGGGGAGATCGACGATCTGATCGCGATCAACCGATTAGGTGAAGTGCTGAAAACGGCAAACGATGACTCTATTGTCCAGGTGACCGCCGTGACGCGATCAGCGAGGAGGACACGCCAAGTATCGGCTTCGCTGCAAGAGACGATCGTACAACGCATGAGAAGTGAGCGGATCGCCAGAGCACAGAACGAGGAAAAGTGGATCGGGGACCTGAAGGCTTACCTGAGAGGAGACGTTGCCGATCTTAGCTCCAAAGATGCGAGGCTGTGCGCGAAGATCGCCGGAGACTACGACGTAGGCGAAGGCGATCTGTTGTTCTATTGCGGGAACATAACGCGGACCGACGAAAACCGCGACTCGATGGCGCGTTTGGTAGTCCCCGCGACCCTGCATCAAGATTTCCTCCATCATTATCATGCCAGTTTGGAGGGCGGACACCAGGGGATCGGCCGTACGTACCAGCGAATCAAGGCCCACTTCCACTGGCGAGGCCTATTCAAGAGTGTCCAGAGATTCGTGGGGGAATGTTTGGATTGTGAGACTGGGAAAGGGCGCCCAGTGGTACAGGGTGAGTCGCCAGGTAACGTACAGGCTACATACCCATTCCAGATTATTGCGATGGACCATATACCGTCTCTGCCGAAGTCTTTCAAGGGCAATACGGAGCTGTTGGTGTGGGTAGATCTGTTCTCGGGATATGTGATCGCCAAGGCTAGTGCTTCGCGGACCGCACAGACCATCGCAGAGAACTACGAAGAATGTGTCTTCCGTCGTTTTGGAGCCAGTGAGGCAATCCGCCATGATCGGGAACCCCGGTTTATGTCTGATTTCTTCCGCGCATTCAACCGGATAATGGGACAGAGACAGCGCGCTACTATGGCGTACCGCCCACAAGCTAATGGCACGGCAGAGAGGATGGTGCAGACACTCACTCGCGCCTTGAAGATGTACGTCGCAGATACGAATCAGCAGGATTGGGATGAGTACGCCGAGAGGCTGACCTTCGCGATCAACACCGCTCACGATCGGGTGCGCGGTGACACGCCATTCTATTTCGTACATGGGTGGGACCCACGATCAACGTTAGAGGCGTCGTTGCCGCTCGGCAGTACGCGGAGGTGTGACCACGAGCCGCGAAGGTGGCGGTATCACACTCAACAGCAATACCAGCGAGCGCGTAAGGAAGTGAACGAACGTCTCAAGGCCGCGATACAAGCTAGAGCCGATCAACACAACGAAGGCGTGAGACCCCACGAGATTGAAGCTGGGACGCGAGTGTGGTTGTACCTCGACCGAGTTAAGGAGGGCTACGCCCGGAAGCTTGCGCATATGTGGCATGGACCATTCAGGGTGATTGAGATGGTCGGTCGCTATGCTGCTCGGCTCGAAGTAGCTCACACGGAGTATCGCCTGTTTCCGATCGTGCACGTCTCCAAGTTGAAGAAGGTGAAGAGTTTTCCTGATCGACCAAACGCGACGCTAACCACCCATGAAGAAAATCGTTTTGATTTCGATGAAGCACTTCTACCAGAAGATAGCTGGGAGAATGATTTGGGTGATAACGAATTCGAAGTCGAGAAGATCGTGGACGTCCGATCCGGGCGCAAAACCAGATACGGGCGGGTCCATCGAGAATACCAAATCTACTGGAAGGGCTATGCCGACCCATCGTGGGTGGACGAAGCTGATCTCAACTGCGGGGCGCTGCAGTATGAGTTCGAGCGGAATCGCACTAGCCGCAGTCGTTTCGGGGTGATGCAATCACACGAGGTGGCGGAGGACAATCAGTAGCAAAAGCTGCTGATTAGAGGTGGATACGGGTGCAAGACGGTTGCACGCGGTGGTGGAAGGGGTTTATGTGGATTAAGTGAGTATTAAGCAAGAGGATCATCTGTGGCCGGCCCCACGAAGACGAGATAGGAAGATGGAGGACGAAGTCCCAGGTGGTGGCGGCGTGGAAGTGGCAGCGGCGAAGGAAGCGTATATACTGGCCCCGCTGAGATTCCCGTGGCGCAAGAAGTATTCGGGACCTGACGTCACATGTTGGGGGCCGACGGCAGCGTGATTGTCGGTAGGCGGGGCAGTGGCAGGAGGAGGAGCCGACGATGTGGGAGTTGGAGACGTCCCCGAAGCAGTCGCCGATGCAGTGGGCACATCACTTGACGCCGAACTGGCGGAAGGCGTCGTGGGAGGCTGACCCTGGGACGACATTGGGGCTTGAGCGTGGCCGGCGGGTGACAGCGACCAGGTGAGCAGGTGGTGCTAATCTACTAGCAGCGCGTGGCAAGTTAGGGACTGCTGCGAGGACCGAGCGCTGTACGATCCCTCCTCGCACAGGGGGCGGTTGTGGCGAAGCGATCAGTCAATTTGGCGGTCACGACCGATCAATCATGAAAGGATGGGATTGGGACCTGAGATGGGTGGATCTGGCCGTGGGACAATAAGTCCGAAAATTCGGATGACCATCACTTTCACATGGGACCATCACTCTGCATCGGATGATCGACATGGGTACACGCGATCACACAGGACATGGCTACAGAATAGATGATCGACATGGGTACAGGCGATCACTCGGACGATCGCCGAGGAAATGGGTACAGATCGGCTGATCATTTGGGAAGGTACCACTAAAAGGGTACACAGGAGGTATAGGATGGGTTGTGGATCGTAGGATAGGAGTCAGGATGGGGAGTGGGTACTTAGTTCTTAAGGGATAAACAGACCAGAGTTTTCCTTGCAAGACACAAGTGGCCAGCGGAATTCCGTATATTGGCCTACCCGACGACCCGACAACCCACATAGTGAAATCAAGTGTAAACGTGGAAGCCCCTAGATCGCTTGGCTAGGCGCGCTCTCCCTTCTGTCTCAACTCATCAAGACCCCGCCATAGGAGGCGGCAAGCAACGTAAAGGACCCCGCAAAGGAAAACAACCCCCTGTGATCGATCCCACACACGATCGACACCTGATACCGACCGACTGCGTGAAGCATATCCGCGTAGTTGTCAAACCCCCCATCCCCTGAAGAGCCCATCAAGCTCAAACCCCGATCTCGATCACCACTGATACTCCTCGCGTGAGTACCGGAAGAGTGCAACCCGCCCAAGCCGTCGGGTACACAAGGTGAGCTACAAGGTCAAGATCCACCGGATCAACGGAGTACCCCCTCCGACAGTCGGCAGTCCGGGCAACCGTTGGCGAGTGCCGGTCACATCAGCAATTTTGTGATCCCGCTCCGCCACACGATGGTGCGTTGGTCCACCCTGATCGAGGCCGTGGTGGTGATACCCATTTTCTTAGCCAAGTGGGACGCCGCGTTATTCTGCCCTCATCTCATATGGGCAGTCCTCGAGCGATGTACCAGTCCTACCAAGACTCAATGGCCATTGTTAGAGAATTCGGCAAGCCTGATGTGTTCATGACAACGACCTGCAGCCCTACATGGGAAGAGATAGTGGAGGCCCTTGGGTCCGATCAACAAAACGCTCAGGACCGCCCCGATATTGTAGCCCGTGTCTGGCAGCAAAAACTGCAAGCTCAGCTTAAAGACCTGAGCGAAGGAGTGCTGGGCCGTATGGAAGCGCGGATTTACGTGGTCGAGTTTCAAAAGAGAGGGCTCCCTCACGCGCACATCTTGATCATTTTGGCTGAAGAGGACAAGCCACGTACTCGCCAAATCGTAGATCGTATGGTGTCTGCAGAGCTTCCTGACAGAGAAAAGTTCCCGCAGCTATTCGAGACAATCATGACATGCATGCTGCATGGACCCTGTGGAGCGGCAAACCCGTCATGCGCTTGCATGAAGGACGGGAAGTGTACGAAAGGATATCCGAAACCTTTTGCAGAGGCGACAAGGACCAATGTGAACGGCTATCCGGTCTACAGACGGCGTCGACGAGCTGAAGGCGTCCTGGTATGGAAGGGCAGGGAGTACGACAACGCCACTATTAACCAGTGGGTTGTTCCGTACAACCCGTACTTATCCCAAAAGTACAATTGCCACATCAACGTCGAGGTGTGCACGGATATTTCAGCTGTGAAATATCTATACAAGTACGTCTACAAAGGGTCCGATAAAGCTGTGCTAACTGTCGAGGCAGTTCGCGCGGGTGGAGAGCTCCCTCGGCAAGAGCCAAACGAGATTCTGCGCTTCCTCACGGCCAGGTACATATCTCCAGTTGAAGCCTGTATCCGCTTACTCGACTTCTTGATCCAAGGAAAGACACACGCAGTCACTCAGCTTACCGTTCACGTCGAAGATGCCCAAACCGTGTTCTTCAGAGCGACGGAAGACCCGGAGCGTGTCCTTGGTCGTGGGAATCACACCATGTTGACCCGCTTCTTCGAATTGTGTGCGAGCGACGAACCCGAGAACCAGATCGCGAAGACAATGCTGTACCAGGATATACCCAAGGAATTCCGCTGGATGGGAAACACGAAGTGCTGGGTTCGACGTAAAAGGTACCAGGCTGCAATTGGTCGGATGGTGCATGTTTCACCGCGTGATATGGAGCGCTTCTATTTACGCCTGCTATTATGCCATCGCCGAGGACCGAGGTCTTTCGAAGACCTGCGGACAGTTGATGGTGTGCTGTGTCCCACGTATCGAGACGCGGCTGAACATGCCGGCTATCTGGAGAACGACAGCGAATGGGTTTTGTGTTTGTCGGAGGCTGCCGAGTTCCAGATGCCGTACCAGCTGCGCCAGCTCTTTGCAACAATCTTGGTCTACTCGGCGCCTACGGATGTTCGGGGTCTTTGGGACCAATTCTTCAAAGACCTTTCGCTTGACTATGCGTACAGGAACCGAGAGATGTTGGACCCTTTTAAAACGTCTGTTGTGACGTTCGACACACTGAAGAGTATCCAAGACTTGCTCAGTGTCAGTGGATACTCCGTCCAAGACTTTGATCTCCCTCGGCTGAGCGAGTTCCCTCGCCTGGTGCTTGAGTCTGTTCTGCAAAACAATCTCATCCGACGAGAGCTAACGGGATATGACGCGTCTGTTCTTGAACAAATTGTGAGTGAGGAGGACCACCTAAATGAGGAGCAGCGCTTCACCTATGATCAGATCACCCAAGCTGTCGAGGACCCACAGGAAGGCAGGAAGCTATTCTTCGTTGATGGACCAGGCGGTACCGGGAAGTCGACACTGCTTCGGAACATACTGGCCAAGGTTCGTCTATCCGGAAAAATTGCAATCGCGGTCGCTTCCAGTGGGATTGCTTCTCTGCTGCTTATGGGAGGTCGGACAGCGCATTCTACCTTCAAAATCCCCTTGAAGATAGACGGCGAATCTACTTGCAACATCAACAAGCGATCCCAGGTCACGGAATTGATGAGGAAAGCAAGTTTGATAGTTTGGGACGAGGCACCCATGGCGCATCGGCACGCGTTTGAGGCAGTGGATAGAACGCTTCGTGATGTTTTGGATAACGAGGCAGAACCTTTCGGTGGGAAAGTCGTTGTGCTTTCGGGAGATTTCAGGCAAATTCTCCCCGTGGTGAAGGGCGGCTCGGCGACAGAGACAATCGACGCATGCCTGAAGTCATCCGAACTGTGGCCACTTTTCCTTAAGGTGCGTCTGACAGAGAACATGCGTGTTCGCACGGCTGCCACGTCCGATAGTGCTGCTGAGATGGCTGCGTTTTCCGAGTACCTGCTGAAGGTTGGAGAGGGGAGACACGAGGTACACAATGATCTGGGAAATGACTACATTAAGATTCCACGCGACATGCTCATCGACAACCCCGCCGGTGATCCAGATGAGGACGAGGAGATCCGTCCGGGAGCTATTCCGTGAGGTATGCGGCGCATGATCGACGAGATGTACGCCGACATCAACAATTCGGAAGTCGCAACGGACGAGTACTTTGCGAGTCGCACCATCCTCACCACCACGAACGCGATAGTCCATCGTATCAACGAAGCCGTAGCGGATCGCATGACTGGGCCAGCTCGAGAATATGTGTCCACGGACTCAGTGGAGGATGACGAGGACGGGAACTTATTCGAGCAGGAGGTGCTCAACTCCCTGAACATCAGTGGCATCCCACCCCACAAGCTGAAACTCAAGAAGGGGATGCCGATCATCATGATGCGGAACTTAAATCCCGACCTGGGGTTGTGCAACGGAACAAGCCTGCGAATCGTCGAACTCAAAGATCATGTCATCCATGCCACCATCATGGCCGGCGACAGGCAAGGCCAGCATGTGTTGATCCCGCGCATCGTGTTCATCAGCGATGGCGACATCCGCGATTTCCCATTTCGACTGAGACGCAGGCAGTTTCCTATCCAGACTGCCTTTGCCATGACGATCAACAAGACGCAGGGACAGACGGAGCAGTACCTGGGACTGTACTTGGCGACTCCTTGCTTTTCCCACGGTCAGCTGTATGTGGCCATGTCAAGGGTTACGTTGAGGTCGAGATTCAAGGCGTTGGTCGAGTATCCAGAGCGGGAGGAAGAAGACGGAGTGTACACGGCGAACATAGCTGCTCGAGAGGGCGTAAGCAGCGACACATACTGAGGAGGCGAGCGTAGCGAGTACGCCTGCGGTTTGAAGTCCGTGTGCGAAGCACGCGGGTGAAAACCCAGGACCAAGCAGTGCATGCTAGACAAGCGGAGGCGAAGCTTGCGAGCCGTAGCGGGCTTAGGGTTCGTACACACGGGAACCACGTGAGACGAGCGCAGCGAGTACGCCTGCGGTTTGAAGTCCGTGTGCGAAGCACGCGGGTGAAAACCCAGGACCAAGCAGTGCATGCTAGACAAGCGGAGGCGAAGCTTGCGAGCCGTAGCGGGCTTAGGGTCCCTATACACGAGAGGACAGTATAGTGAAATCAAGACAAACCGGAGAAGGGTAGGCCGGTGCTCCGTGTCCTCCATTTATTGGCTCGGCTTTCCTATATGAACGCTCCGGGTCTTCTCCGAGGTGAGTGTCCTCCCATTTTTGGCTCGGGTTTCCTATATGAAAACTCCGCGACCATTTTCGGTCAATTTATCATGTTCGGGGGCCATACAAACTCGAAGTCATGCATAGAAATCCAAGTCATTCAGGGTTAGTGCATAAACCTCGACAGCACAGCTTCCTAGCCAATCAGGAGATAGAAAAACTACCATCGTCAGGAGTAGCTGAAAACTTGGGAATCCATGTTTATACATATGGCGAATTGAATGCACCGACTCGCGTGTGTCAAAGACTTGCCTCTCTGTACTTTTTACACACTTCTTTAATAGTAACGTTAGAGCATTGAAAACGTAGGATTCTACGTTTCAACATGTGCGGAGTTCAATGGTACTACTATTTCTCAACGGACGAGCCGTTATGGACTTTCTTACAACTTCCTCAATATCAACGTTAGAGCTCTGAAACATGGGGACTCTACGTTTCAGAATGTGCTCCGTTCCATGGTATTACTATCGTGCGATGACTACTCGACAAGGCGTTTGTATGGGGTAGAGGGTCCCTATACACGAGAGGACAGTATAGTGAAATCAAGACAAACCGGAGAAGGGTAGGCCGGTGCTCCGTGTCCTCCATTTATTGGCTCGGCTTTCCTATATGAACGCTCCGGGTCTTCTCCGAGGTGAGTGTCCTCCCATTTTTGGCTCGGGTTTCCTATATGAAAACTCCGCGACCATTTTCGGTCAATTTATCATGTTCGGGGGCCATACAAACTCGAAGTCATGCATAGAAATCCAAGTCATTCAGGGTTAGTGCATAAACCTCGACAGCACAGCTTCCTAGCCAATCAGGAGATAGAAAAACTACCATCGTCAGGAGTAGCTGAAAACTTGGGAATCCATGTTTATACATATGGCGAATTGAATGCACCGACTCGCGTGTGTCAAAGACTTGCCTCTCTGTACTTTTTACACACTTCTTTAATAGTAACGTTAGAGCATTGAAAACGTAGGATTCTACGTTTCAACATGTGCGGAGTTCAATGGTACTACTATTTCTCAACGGACGAGCCGTTATGGACTTTCTTACAACTTCCTCAATATCAACGTTAGAGCTCTGAAACATGGGGACTCTACGTTTCAGAATGTGCTCCGTTCCATGGTATTACTATCGTGCGATGACTACTCGACAAGGCGTTTGTATGGGGTAGAGGGTCCCTATACACGAGAGGACAGTATAGTGAAATCAAGACAAACCGGAGAAGGGTAGGCCGGTGCTCCGTGTCCTCCATTTATTGGCTCGGCTTTCCTATATGAACGCTCCGGGTCTTCTCCGAGGTGAGTGTCCTCCCATTTTTGGCTCGGGTTTCCTATATGAAAACTCCGCGACCATTTTCGGTCAATTTATCATGTTCGGGGGCCATACAAACTCGAAGTCATGCATAGAAATCCAAGTCATTCAGGGTTAGTGCATAAACCTCGACAGCACAGCTTCCTAGCCAATCAGGAGATAGAAAAACTACCATCGTCAGGAGTAGCTGAAAACTTGGGAATCCATGTTTATACATATGGCGAATTGAATGCACCGACTCGCGTGTGTCAAAGACTTGCCTCTCTGTACTTTTTACACACTTCTTTAATAGTAACGTTAGAGCATTGAAAACGTAGGATTCTACGTTTCAACATGTGCGGAGTTCAATGGTACTACTATTTCTCAACGGACGAGCCGTTATGGACTTTCTTACAACTTCCTCAATATCAACGTTAGAGCTCTGAAACATGGGGACTCTACGTTTCAGAATGTGCTCCGTTCCATGGTATTACTATCGTGCGATGACTACTCGACAAGGCGTTTGTATGGGGTAGAGGGTCCCTATACACGAGAGGACAGTATAGTGAAATCAAGACAAACCGGAGAAGGGTAGGCCGGTGCTCCGTGTCCTCCATTTATTGGCTCGGCTTTCCTATATGAACGCTCCGGGTCTTCTCCGAGGTGAGTGTCCTCCCATTTTTGGCTCGGGTTTCCTATATGAAAACTCCGCGACCATTTTCGGTCAATTTATCATGTTCGGGGGCCATACAAACTCGAAGTCATGCATAGAAATCCAAGTCATTCAGGGTTAGTGCATAAACCTCGACAGCACAGCTTCCTAGCCAATCAGGAGATAGAAAAACTACCATCGTCAGGAGTAGCTGAAAACTTGGGAATCCATGTTTATACATATGGCGAATTGAATGCACCGACTCGCGTGTGTCAAAGACTTGCCTCTCTGTACTTTTTACACACTTCTTTAATAGTAACGTTAGAGCATTGAAAACGTAGGATTCTACGTTTCAACATGTGCGGAGTTCAATGGTACTACTATTTCTCAACGGACGAGCCGTTATGGACTTTCTTACAACTTCCTCAATATCAACGTTAGAGCTCTGAAACATGGGGACTCTACGTTTCAGAATGTGCTCCGTTCCATGGTATTACTATCGTGCGATGACTACTCGACAAGGCGTTTGTATGGGGTAGAGGGTCCCTATACACGAGAGGACAGTATAGTGAAATCAAGACAAACCGGAGAAGGGTAGGCCGGTGCTCCGTGTCCTCCATTTATTGGCTCGGCTTTCCTATATGAACGCTCCGGGTCTTCTCCGAGGTGAGTGTCCTCCCATTTTTGGCTCGGGTTTCCTATATGAAAACTCCGCGACCATTTTCGGTCAATTTATCATGTTCGGGGGCCATACAAACTCGAAGTCATGCATAGAAATCCAAGTCATTCAGGGTTAGTGCATAAACCTCGACAGCACAGCTTCCTAGCCAATCAGGAGATAGAAAAACTACCATCGTCAGGAGTAGCTGAAAACTTGGGAATCCATGTTTATACATATGGCGAATTGAATGCACCGACTCGCGTGTGTCAAAGACTTGCCTCTCTGTACTTTTTACACACTTCTTTAATAGTAACGTTAGAGCATTGAAAACGTAGGATTCTACGTTTCAACATGTGCGGAGTTCAATGGTACTACTATTTCTCAACGGACGAGCCGTTATGGACTTTCTTACAACTTCCTCAATATCAACGTTAGAGCTCTGAAACATGGGGACTCTACGTTTCAGAATGTGCTCCGTTCCATGGTATTACTATCGTGCGATGACTACTCGACAAGGCGTTTGTATGGGGTAGAGGGTCCCTATACACGAGAGGACAGTATAGTGAAATCAAGACAAACCGGAGAAGGGTAGGCCGGTGCTCCGTGTCCTCCATTTATTGGCTCGGCTTTCCTATATGAACGCTCCGGGTCTTCTCCGAGGTGAGTGTCCTCCCATTTTTGGCTCGGGTTTCCTATATGAAAACTCCGCGACCATTTTCGGTCAATTTATCATGTTCGGGGGCCATACAAACTCGAAGTCATGCATAGAAATCCAAGTCATTCAGGGTTAGTGCATAAACCTCGACAGCACAGCTTCCTAGCCAATCAGGAGATAGAAAAACTACCATCGTCAGGAGTAGCTGAAAACTTGGGAATCCATGTTTATACATATGGCGAATTGAATGCACCGACTCGCGTGTGTCAAAGACTTGCCTCTCTGTACTTTTTACACACTTCTTTAATAGTAACGTTAGAGCATTGAAAACGTAGGATTCTACGTTTCAACATGTGCGGAGTTCAATGGTACTACTATTTCTCAACGGACGAGCCGTTATGGACTTTCTTACAACTTCCTCAATATCAACGTTAGAGCTCTGAAACATGGGGACTCTACGTTTCAGAATGTGCTCCGTTCCATGGTATTACTATCGTGCGATGACTACTCGACAAGGCGTTTGTATGGGGTAGAGGGTCCCTATACACGAGAGGACAGTATAGTGAAATCAAGACAAACCGGAGAAGGGTAGGCCGGTGCTCCGTGTCCTCCATTTATTGGCTCGGCTTTCCTATATGAACGCTCCGGGTCTTCTCCGAGGTGAGTGTCCTCCCATTTTTGGCTCGGGTTTCCTATATGAAAACTCCGCGACCATTTTCGGTCAATTTATCATGTTCGGGGGCCATACAAACTCGAAGTCATGCATAGAAATCCAAGTCATTCAGGGTTAGTGCATAAACCTCGACAGCACAGCTTCCTAGCCAATCAGGAGATAGAAAAACTACCATCGTCAGGAGTAGCTGAAAACTTGGGAATCCATGTTTATACATATGGCGAATTGAATGCACCGACTCGCGTGTGTCAAAGACTTGCCTCTCTGTACTTTTTACACACTTCTTTAATAGTAACGTTAGAGCATTGAAAACGTAGGATTCTACGTTTCAACATGTGCGGAGTTCAATGGTACTACTATTTCTCAACGGACGAGCCGTTATGGACTTTCTTACAACTTCCTCAATATCAACGTTAGAGCTCTGAAACATGGGGACTCTACGTTTCAGAATGTGCTCCGTTCCATGGTATTACTATCGTGCGATGACTACTCGACAAGGCGTTTGTATGGGGTAGAGGGTCCCTATACACGAGAGGACAGTATAGTGAAATCAAGACAAACCGGAGAAGGGTAGGCCGGTGCTCCGTGTCCTCCATTTATTGGCTCGGCTTTCCTATATGAACGCTCCGGGTCTTCTCCGAGGTGAGTGTCCTCCCATTTTTGGCTCGGGTTTCCTATATGAAAACTCCGCGACCATTTTCGGTCAATTTATCATGTTCGGGGGCCATACAAACTCGAAGTCATGCATAGAAATCCAAGTCATTCAGGGTTAGTGCATAAACCTCGACAGCACAGCTTCCTAGCCAATCAGGAGATAGAAAAACTACCATCGTCAGGAGTAGCTGAAAACTTGGGAATCCATGTTTATACATATGGCGAATTGAATGCACCGACTCGCGTGTGTCAAAGACTTGCCTCTCTGTACTTTTTACACACTTCTTTAATAGTAACGTTAGAGCATTGAAAACGTAGGATTCTACGTTTCAACATGTGCGGAGTTCAATGGTACTACTATTTCTCAACGGACGAGCCGTTATGGACTTTCTTACAACTTCCTCAATATCAACGTTAGAGCTCTGAAACATGGGGACTCTACGTTTCAGAATGTGCTCCGTTCCATGGTATTACTATCGTGCGATGACTACTCGACAAGGCGTTTGTATGGGGTAGAGGGTCCCTATACACGAGAGGACAGTATAGTGAAATCAAGACAAACCGGAGAAGGGTAGGCCGGTGCTCCGTGTCCTCCATTTATTGGCTCGGCTTTCCTATATGAACGCTCCGGGTCTTCTCCGAGGTGAGTGTCCTCCCATTTTTGGCTCGGGTTTCCTATATGAAAACTCCGCGACCATTTTCGGTCAATTTATCATGTTCGGGGGCCATACAAACTCGAAGTCATGCATAGAAATCCAAGTCATTCAGGGTTAGTGCATAAACCTCGACAGCACAGCTTCCTAGCCAATCAGGAGATAGAAAAACTACCATCGTCAGGAGTAGCTGAAAACTTGGGAATCCATGTTTATACATATGGCGAATTGAATGCACCGACTCGCGTGTGTCAAAGACTTGCCTCTCTGTACTTTTTACACACTTCTTTAATAGTAACGTTAGAGCATTGAAAACGTAGGATTCTACGTTTCAACATGTGCGGAGTTCAATGGTACTACTATTTCTCAACGGACGAGCCGTTATGGACTTTCTTACAACTTCCTCAATATCAACGTTAGAGCTCTGAAACATGGGGACTCTACGTTTCAGAATGTGCTCCGTTCCATGGTATTACTATCGTGCGATGACTACTCGACAAGGCGTTTGTATGGGGTAGAGGGTCCCTATACACGAGAGGACAGTATAGTGAAATCAAGACAAACCGGAGAAGGGTAGGCCGGTGCTCCGTGTCCTCCATTTATTGGCTCGGCTTTCCTATATGAACGCTCCGGGTCTTCTCCGAGGTGAGTGTCCTCCCATTTTTGGCTCGGGTTTCCTATATGAAAACTCCGCGACCATTTTCGGTCAATTTATCATGTTCGGGGGCCATACAAACTCGAAGTCATGCATAGAAATCCAAGTCATTCAGGGTTAGTGCATAAACCTCGACAGCACAGCTTCCTAGCCAATCAGGAGATAGAAAAACTACCATCGTCAGGAGTAGCTGAAAACTTGGGAATCCATGTTTATACATATGGCGAATTGAATGCACCGACTCGCGTGTGTCAAAGACTTGCCTCTCTGTACTTTTTACACACTTCTTTAATAGTAACGTTAGAGCATTGAAAACGTAGGATTCTACGTTTCAACATGTGCGGAGTTCAATGGTACTACTATTTCTCAACGGACGAGCCGTTATGGACTTTCTTACAACTTCCTCAATATCAACGTTAGAGCTCTGAAACATGGGGACTCTACGTTTCAGAATGTGCTCCGTTCCATGGTATTACTATCGTGCGATGACTACTCGACAAGGCGTTTGTATGGGGTAGAGGGTCCCTATACACGAGAGGACAGTATAGTGAAATCAAGACAAACCGGAGAAGGGTAGGCCGGTGCTCCGTGTCCTCCATTTATTGGCTCGGCTTTCCTATATGAACGCTCCGGGTCTTCTCCGAGGTGAGTGTCCTCCCATTTTTGGCTCGGGTTTCCTATATGAAAACTCCGCGACCATTTTCGGTCAATTTATCATGTTCGGGGGCCATACAAACTCGAAGTCATGCATAGAAATCCAAGTCATTCAGGGTTAGTGCATAAACCTCGACAGCACAGCTTCCTAGCCAATCAGGAGATAGAAAAACTACCATCGTCAGGAGTAGCTGAAAACTTGGGAATCCATGTTTATACATATGGCGAATTGAATGCACCGACTCGCGTGTGTCAAAGACTTGCCTCTCTGTACTTTTTACACACTTCTTTAATAGTAACGTTAGAGCATTGAAAACGTAGGATTCTACGTTTCAACATGTGCGGAGTTCAATGGTACTACTATTTCTCAACGGACGAGCCGTTATGGACTTTCTTACAACTTCCTCAATATCAACGTTAGAGCTCTGAAACATGGGGACTCTACGTTTCAGAATGTGCTCCGTTCCATGGTATTACTATCGTGCGATGACTACTCGACAAGGCGTTTGTATGGGGTAGAGGGTCCCTATACACGAGAGGACAGTATAGTGAAATCAAGACAAACCGGAGAAGGGTAGGCCGGTGCTCCGTGTCCTCCATTTATTGGCTCGGCTTTCCTATATGAACGCTCCGGGTCTTCTCCGAGGTGAGTGTCCTCCCATTTTTGGCTCGGGATAATCCAGGTGTCGTGAAATGCATGTTTTGCCATTGAGATGAGCATTCTGATAGTAATGTTAGATCAATACATTTAGTAAATTTAAATATGCGAGAAAGACGATCAATCAGTACCTATGCTCGCCATTCCAGCTTTTAGAATGGTTCGTGTCGGAGAGGCGGAATCAGGGCGTCCATGCTACAACTGGAAGTGTTGATATAGTGTGCTGGGGCCTCACAGAGCGAGTTTTGACAGGATTTTGCGAGTTTTGACAGGATTTTGCGAGTTTTCGGTCAGTGTGGAGGTCAGTTCTGGACGCCGGCAGAGAGCGCTTGCTTGCTCACTGGCGCAAGATAGCATAGCAGGAATACCGAAGTGGATGGCGTGCGGGAGTGTACCTCAGGTGGGCGCGAGCACGACATTTCCGCCTGGAAGCGGATTTTGCTGCTTTTTGTGACGGCTGTGACTGCGAAAGTGTACTTGTACGAGTACTACATGGCCAAAACCAGGTGAAACATGGTTGCGTACATAGGGGTACGTGGCGATAAAGTCGGGGCGTCCATGCTACAACTGGAAGTGTTGATAAAGTGTGCTGGGGCCTCACAGAGCGAGTTTTGACAGGATTTTGCGAGTTTTGACAGGATTTTGCGAGTTTTCGGTCAGTGTGGAGGTCAGTTCTGGACGCCGGCAGAGAGCGCTTGCTTGCTCACTGGCGCAAGATAGCATAGCAGGAATACCGAAGTGGATGGCGTGCGGGAGTGTACCTCAGGTGGGCGCGAGCACGACATTTCCGCCTGGAAGCGGATTTTGCTGCTTTTTGTGACGGCTGTGACTGCGAAAGTGTACTTGTACGAGTACTACATGGCCAAAACCAGGTGAAACATGGTTGCGTACATAGGGGTACGTGGCGATAAAGTCGGGGCGTCCATGCTACAACTGGAAGTGTTGATAAAGTGTGCTGGGGCCTCACAGAGCGAGTTTTGACAGGATTTTGCGAGTTTTGACAGGATTTTGCGAGTTTTCGGTCAGTGTGGAGGTCAGTTCTGGACGCCGGCAGAGAGCGCTTGCTTGCTCACTGGCGCAAGATAGTATAGCAGGAATACCGAAGTGGGTGGCGTGCGGGAGTGTACCTCAGGTGGGCGCGAGCACGACATTTCCGCCTGGAAGCGGATTTTGCTGCTTTTTGTGACGGCTGTGACTGCGAAAGTGTACTTGTACGAGTACTACATGGCCAAAACCAGGTGAAACATGGTTGTGTACATAGGGGTACGTGGCGATAAAGTCGGGGCGTCCATGCTACAACTGGAAGTGTTGATAAAGTGTGCTGGGGCCTCACAGAGCGAGTTTTGACAGGATTTTGCGAGTTTTGACAGGATTTTGCGAGTTTTCGGTCAGTGTGGAGGTCAGTTCTGGACGCCGGCAGAGAGCGCTTGCTTGCTCACTGGCGCAAGATAGCATAGCAGGAATACCGAAGTGGATGGCGTGCGGGAGTGTACCTCAGGTGGGCGCGAGCACGACATTTCCGCCTGGAAGCGGATTTTGCTGCTTTTTGTGACGGCTGTGACTGCGAAAGTGTACTTGTACGAGTACTACATGGCCAAAACCAGGTGAAACATGGTTGCGTACATAGGGGTACGTGGCGATAAAGTCGGGGCGTCCATGCTACAACTGGAAGTGTTGATAAAGTGTGCTGGGGCCTCACAGAGCGAGTTTTGACAGGATTTTGCGAGTTTTGACAGGATTTTGCGAGTTTTCGGTCAGTGTGGAGGTCAGTTCTGGACGCCGGCAGAGAGCGCTTGCTTGCTCACTGGCGCAAGATAGCATAGCAGGAATACCGAAGTGGATGGCGTGCGGGAGTGTACCTCAGGTGGGCGCGAGCACGACATTTCCGCCTGGAAGCGGATTTTGCTGCTTTTTGTGACGGCTGTGACTGCGAAAGTGTACTTGTACGAGTACTACATGGCCAAAACCAGGTGAAACATGGTTGCGTACATAGGGGTACGTGGCGATAAAGTCGGGGCGTCCATGCTACAACTGGAAGTGTTGATAAAGTGTGCTGGGGCCTCACAGAGCGAGTTTTGACAGGATTTTGCGAGTTTTGACAGGATTTTGCGAGTTTTCGGTCAGTGTGGAGGTCAGTTCTGGACGCCGGCAGAGAGCGCTTGCTTGCTCACTGGCGCAAGATAGCATAGCAGGAATACCGAAGTGGATGGCGTGCGGGAGTGTACCTCAGGTGGGCGCGAGCACGACATTTCCGCCTGGAAGCGGATTTTGCTGCTTTTTGTGACGGCTGTGACTGCGAAAGTGTACTTGTACGAGTACTACATGGCCAAAACCAGGTGAAACATGGTTGCGTACATAGGGGTACGTGGCGATAAAGTCGGGGCGTCCATGCTACAACTGGAAGTGTTGATAAAGTGTGCTGGGGCCTCACAGAGCGAGTTTTGACAGGATTTTGCGAGTTTTGACAGGATTTTGCGAGTTTTCGGTCAGTGTGGAGGTCAGTTCTGGACGCCGGCAGAGAGCGCTTGCTTGCTCACTGGCGCAAGATAGCATAGCAGGAATACCGAAGTGGATGGCGTGCGGGAGTGTACCTCAGGTGGGCGCGAGCACGACATTTCCGCCTGGAAGCGGATTTTGCTGCTTTTTGTGACGGCTGTGACTGCGAAAGTGTACTTGTACGAGTACTACATGGCCAAAACCAGGTGAAACATGGTTGCGTACATAGGGGTACGTGGCGATAAAGTCGGGGCGTCCATGCTACAACTGGAAGTGTTGATAAAGTGTGCTGGGGCCTCACAGAGCGAGTTTTGACAGGATTTTGCGAGTTTTGACAGGATTTTGCGAGTTTTCGGTCAGTGTGGAGGTCAGTTCTGGACGCCGGCAGAGAGCGCTTGCTTGCTCACTGGCGCAAGATAGCATAGCAGGAATACCGAAGTGGATGGCGTGCGGGAGTGTACCTCAGGTGGGCGCGAGCACGACATTTCCGCCTGGAAGCGGATTTTGCTGCTTTTTGTGACGGCTGTGACTGCGAAAGTGTACTTGTACGAGTACTACATGGCCAAAACCAGGTGAAACATGGTTGCGTACATAGGGGTACGTGGCGATAAAGTCGGGGCGTCCATGCTACAACTGGAAGTGTTGATAAAGTGTGCTGGGGCCTCACAGAGCGAGTTTTGACAGGATTTTGCGAGTTTTGACAGGATTTTGCGAGTTTTCGGTCAGTGTGGAGGTCAGTTCTGGACGCCGGCAGAGAGCGCTTGCTTGCTCACTGGCGCAAGATAGCATAGCAGGAATACCGAAGTGGATGGCGTGCGGGAGTGTACCTCAGGTGGGCGCGAGCACGACATTTCCGCCTGGAAGCGGATTTTGCTGCTTTTTGTGACGGCTGTGACTGCGAAAGTGTACTTGTACGAGTACTACATGGCCAAAACCAGGTGAAACATGGTTGCGTACATAGGGGTACGTGGCGATAAAGTCGGGGCGTCCATGCTACAACTGGAAGTGTTGATAAAGTGTGCTGGGGCCTCACAGAGCGAGTTTTGACAGGATTTTGCGAGTTTTGACAGGATTTTGCGAGTTTTCGGTCAGTGTGGAGGTCAGTTCTGGACGCCGGCAGAGAGCGCTTGCTTGCTCACTGGCGCAAGATAGCATAGCAGGAATACCGAAGTGGATGGCGTGCGGGAGTGTACCTCAGGTGGGCGCGAGCACGACATTTCCGCCTGGAAGCGGATTTTGCTGCTTTTTGTGACGGCTGTGACTGCGAAAGTGTACTTGTACGAGTACTACATGGCCAAAACCAGGTGAAACATGGTTGCGTACATAGGGGTACGTGGCGATAAAGTCGGGGCGTCCATGCTACAACTGGAAGTGTTGATAAAGTGTGCTGGGGCCTCACAGAGCGAGTTTTGACAGGATTTTGCGAGTTTTCGGTCAGTGTGGAGGTCAGTTCTGGACGCCGGCAGAGAGCGCTTGCTTGCTCACTGGCGCAAGATATATAGCAGGAATACCGAAGTGGATGGCGTGCGGGAGTGTATTGGAGAAGATAAACAGGTGGTTTTAGAACTTAATTAGGATGGATTTGATTTGACGGAGAACGATGGAAAGCAACGCGAGGATCTCCGTGCGATTCGTTCAACTTCATCCAATGATCATACGATGCAGTACCATTCACAGTAATAAAATAATATAATGTAAAACGCGAAGCAGTAACTACTGAGTTATTCAGTAGATTCTCCATTGCAGCCTTCCTAATAAATACAGCCAGTAAATACCGAAAAATGGCAGTACTGGCAAGCCCTGGTCAACCAGGATCACGTACCGCAATGATTGCTCCATTATCACTGGATCTGGACCGATCTGGATCAATGATGGTATGGATCACTGGGATATCCAAATGATGACTTCATGTCCGATCCGGATCGCGATTAGATAAAAAGCATATCAATTATTGACAAGCTCCGGTACCTTCGATAGCAACCCTAACCTAAGTCAGGTCAATCGAGTTGATTGCATTCACTGCTGATCCACTCTTACTCCTCCTTTTGCTTGCGATTTCCTTTTACTTCAGCCACTTTACCCCATTAACATATTGTGACCGGCGGTTGTTTTGCCTTTTTGAAATGTCGTTTAAATTGGATCTTGAAGGGCAGGGGTGATATATTCATCGGAGGCAATCACAGTACTCGTCTTGGCAAGTTACCCTTCCGCATTGTGGGATGGATATGGTGAAATGGGGCAAATGACCCTTTCATAGATCACGATACGCCTTGACAATTTTATTCGCATTATCACATTGGTCAAAATTTAGTCCACAATAGGGTTATGTGACGTGAAGATAAATTGAAGAAGTTTTGTATTATGATGCTTTTGCTGTATTAAGATAGCTGAGTAAGGGTATAAATTGGGTATGTATAGGGTTGATAGACATTAATAATTTATTATTCACCTATAGGAGTTGATGCCCTGCAATAGGCTTGATTTTACAAATATTAGCGAAGCAAAATGATTAACTTTAATATAGACCAAACATATCACTCGCGGGTATGTAATATGTTTTATTAAAACTCAACATAAAATAGTTCCAGAGGTCCTAAAAGTCTTTTCATTATCTTACATTTGATTTTTTTGGACTAAGCGCTTTGCTATTCCGTTGAGCCACCACGCGGTTGTTTCATTTGATCAGAAGGCGAGGTCGGCTAGCTCTCATTTAAGGCGTGGCAGGTGAACGCATTTGTCGTCCTGAGGTGTGTATCGCTCCCAGACACACTAGATGAGGATGTCGGGACCACTATCACCAGATGTGACGTGTGACAATCCCTGTAGGTATCGTCTACCATCGGGTGTCTCGGACTTCACCGCTTTGAAACGGGTTGCTAGTTACACGAATTGAATACAGAATGAGTACCGGGCTTTGCCTAGACCAATTGAGTTAGACAACGAGGCACGACTGAAGAGCAGACCCTAAACAGATTTTCTTCAGACTAACTACCTAATACATAGTTGTATACACTATAATATACAGCCACTACTTATTCTTATAAACCCTTGAGTGGCGAGTCTTTACACCAGTCTCATTTGCAACTTTCACCCAGAGTACAGGTCAACGCTGGATGCGTTCTCGCTCACGCGCACCCACCACCCACACTCAGTAAGGGACAAACTTCTCACACACCAGATACACTTCCTATCCACACAGCAGTCAATCAATCAGATCCCAGGGGCGACTACTACAGCTGCTTAACTCCACAAGGTAATACGAAATGAATGAGGCGAGGCGGGTGAACGCCTTTATCGTCCAGGGTGTACAGTCGTGCCGGCAGACGAACGAGCTTCGAGAACTCAGACGACCCGAACGCTTCTGGGAGTACCCGTTCCTCTAGGAGGGGGCGTCCGGATGCCGGGGTCAGAATCCCGAATGCAGACAACTAGTGTCTGCCCCGAGATTTGGCGTGTGACCTTGAAGTAATCCCTATCGGTGTCGTTTATCTTCGACGGACCGGGCTTTGACCTTTGGGATGTTCTTCGATCAGGATACGTAGATATGTAGAGAGACTACCAGACTCTAACAGTCCGGAGTGTCTTGGCTGGGAGTGGGGTCACGAACAAAGACCTTCTCCAATATAACCAAAAGCAATACAGAAACAACAACAGAGTTTGTTATACACTCACAATATACAGCCTGTCCGAATGAGTTACAGTCCCGAATACAGGTAAATTCGGGATGCCTCCGCGCACCACTCCCGGATGGGAGAAATATACAAGTTCCTTCGAACCACACAGCAATCTACTATCAAAATCCAGGGGGGATTGCTAATAACCTCCCGAATCGTAGGTGGATATGAAATGAAAGCAGTCACTCTAAAGCAACCACAGTCAACTGACAAATGAAATAGGCGGATCAATCCAGGGATACGAGTTCCTGGTCCCCACCTAAATGGGACTTAGACTTAGGTGAGAGTTTCCGCACGGGTTCCTCGATCTTCGTGCGGTCTTGGTCGTCCGATACGCCAGCGCTCCCGGGTCGCAGCCTCGTAGTAGTCGCTATAGGTCGCAGCAGTCTTCCTCAACGCAGTACGCTCAAAGCAAGGGGGCCGACAAGGCACCACTTCTCACTTCCAACGCAAAACAAACTCTGTTTCTTCTTATCACTATCTTCTTCTTCTGTCTGACTTGGTCTACTGGATTCTTGGCGGTCTCCTTCGTCGTGTCCGCGCACTCGCATTCAGGTTGACTTGGTCTTAGTATGGTGGGTTGCACGTCGAACGTCACGTCGGGCTCTGGAGCGGAGCACACATCACATGTCGACGCTGATATCTTTGGGGTCCCTTGGACTCACTTGCGGTTTGTATGGGGATCTGCAGCACGGCCCATCCCGACGGTGGGACCGGCATTGCGTTTCTCCGGGCACACCTTGAAACTGGCCCCCTGGCCAGCTGGTCGGACGCCATGTCACTCGCTGATTGGCTGAGAGCCACGCAGCTTCAACTTCATCCGGGATGTCGATTCATTCGGGAAGTCACTTGATCATTCGGGATGTCCTCGTCGCTTCGGGATATCCGTCGCCAACTCGGATCTCGCTTTCCTTCACGCCTTCGGAGGTATAGGCTTCTGTCATCTTGTGCCTTCATCACTCGGCTCTCCTTCCAGGTTCATCGCTACACAGTCGTTCCAGGCTCGGACTTGGGTGGTTCATTCAGGATGTACGTACTCATCAGGGGCCTGTACGGGTCCAGGTTGCTTGGCCTTGGCTGCAGTCTCTAGAAAGCCAGTCACTCGGGTGACGCACGTGGCTGAATCCCGGATCACCTTCTCTCCCACTTGATTCTGATGAGTACAGACCGGACGGCGCAGCTGCGAACGAGAAACTCAAGATCGCCTCGTGTCAACCGCCCCTCTGGATCACGGTCTCTCACTGAGAAACTTGCTCTCGAAGTGACAGATCATGACCAGACCACACGAGCGGAGTAGGCAGCCAACCGGAATGGTGGGCCTTCAACGCCTCTTCCCAAGTTTTCGAACTTTCTCCGTCCCGTCCTAAATCCAACTGGCGTATCCAAACTTATTCACCCGAAGAAAGCGCGTTCACAACGCAAATTTCTCACTCTCCGGCAACTCATGAGCGACGCCGAGCCTGCCAACAACCGGGCGCCAACTGGTGGCACGCCTCCGCGCAGTCCTGCGCAGCCTTCAGACGCCCCTCCAGATGGGGGTGGCACTTCAGGCGGGGGCGGCGGTGCGCATGGCCACGGTCCAGCTTCCGGCGAAAGCGGCGGCGAAGGCGGCGGTGCGCATGGCCACGGTCCAGCTTCCGGCGAAAGCGGCGGCGAAGGCGGCGGCGACGATGCCACCGAGGAGCACGACAAGCCTGGTGACACGGCTGACGACAAGCCCGATTCGGCGCATGCGTCCGGCGACAAATCCGACAACAAGGGTGGAGATGGCGTGACACTCGGGACGAGGTGTCGGCAAACTTGCTTGCGCCCACCGCCGGCGAGCCGCTCGGGACCGCTTCCCTGCGTGCGCTGCACAAGTTCGTGGCGCAACACATCTTCCAGACTGAGCTGGATCAGCTCCGGGACTCCGCGCAGTCTGCGCTTGCTGCTCAGCCCGCGATGCCCGGCCAGTTCCCTCCAGCGCGCTTCGACGCTCCTTCTAGCGTCCGTATCCCAGATGTTAAGTTTGTCGGTGTTCCGGCGACGGCTCAAGATATTCTGGAGGACAGCTTCACATGTGACGGCTTCGGTGGCCTCGAAGCGTTGATCGGCGTCGAGGGCCTCTCCGAAGCTCAAGTACGGGAGATCGTGCAGCGCGTCGCCCCGGATGCACAAGTGGATCGTGATTTCCTCGTCCCGCAAGACTCTGATTGGACTCCCGAGGAATTTCGCACTCTCCTAGAAAGCCCGGGCGCGAAGCGCGAGTTGGCGTCGCTCGTGCGCCTGTATGGTAGCCAGGACCTGGCACGTCGCATCTTCTGGATGGTCACTATGTTTCGTCGCGCTCTGGATCGTCTGGACCGGGCCGAAGCGCAGCTCAAGTCCGATGGCAAGACGACCAGTCAGCAGCTACTTAACGCAGACTCCGAACTACGGGAGGTCAAGCGTCAATTCGGGCTGCAACATGTGAGCCAACTTCCTGCTCAGTCCGGGCTGCACGCGTGGGATATACAACCACACAGCATCGCCCTGCTCGAAACCAGCCTTGAGTCTCTCCGAAAGTTCACGCCACTTGCGTGTCTGCTCGTCCGAGCGAGCTCGCTTAGCCATCTTCCGAAGATCTTCGGCGCATGCTTGGGCATAGCTGTAGTCACGCTGGAACTTCCGGCGCCACTCGTAAGCCGTACGTTCAGGAAGGCTGGAGGGTTTAGGCCCGAGCATTGCAGACACCGTACCCCGAGCGTCCCAACCATGCACCAGGTAAAACGGTGTATCCAGGCGGGTTGCGTCAAATGACGTATTCAGGGCGAACATGAGACGCTCGGCGTGGTCATCCCAATCGGTCTGATCCGCTTCGGCGACGTAAGCTTTGACACTTCGCATGACAGTCTGGACCGACCGTTCCTGCAGGCCATTAGCTTGGGGGCGGTACGCCAGAGTGGCACGCTGTTTGCTGCCCAGAAGCTCTCCGAACCTCGCGAAGACCTCGCTCATGAAACGTGGGTCCTGGTCGTGGCGAAGCATTGGCGATGCTCCAAAACTCCGGAACACCCGCTCTTCGTAGGCCTCAGCAACATCTTGAGCCGTTGTGGACGCCATCGGCTGGCACATGACGTATCCAGAGAAAGCATCCTGAAACAGGAGGAGGAAAATATTTCCTCGCGCTGACTTCGGCATGTGCGTCACGAAATCCATAGAGACTACCTCGAATGGCTGTCTTGGCTCGATGTTACCCGGCGACGGTCCGGGATTCGGAGGCGCCCCCTTCCCGGAGGCACAATCCACACATTCTTTCACGAAACGTTCCACGTGAGCATACATACCGTACCAATAAAACTCGGACCGCAACTTCTCGAAGGTCCGGGTCACACCTTGATGTCCACCTTGATAGTCTTCGTGGGCATAGTGCAACATGTCTTCCTGGAGTGCATCCTGGACGACAAGCCTAGGTTCATCCTGGAAGTCTCTTGGGCGATCCCGGGTTGACCGGGCAAGTCGGTAGAGTATGCCTCTTTCATCCAAGGCGAACAAATCAGCGACCTTGAAGATCTTCCTCAGTCGCTTGGGAGAAAACTGCTCCAAATCACCATTCAGGAAAGCCGCAATCTCAGATAGATATTCATCTAGTTCCTGGTGAGCTTTGATCCGTCTCCACCTTTCTGCTTGATACTCGAGTGGGCCCATTGCAGGGCGCTCTTCCGAAGCTTCAGCTGCGGCAGATCTCGTTAGGACAGCCATCACTCGCGCAGCAGGCGTTAGCGGAGAAGACTCCGGACCGGCCACTGTGTTCTCAGGATCATCATTCGGGGTGTTACTCGAATCCTCTTTCACCTCCTCGCCTTTGACATCCTGAATGTACACCGGCGGCTTCATCAACTGTTCATGGATCTTAGATACCACTTCCAGGTGTCTTCGCTCATCATCATCCTGAACGGTCCACGACTCTCCCAAGACAAGCGTCTTGGAGGTCAGGTAGTCGGCAGCTTGGTTGAAATCACGCTTGACGTGTACTAACCGAAGCCTCTGGAACTTCTCCTTCAGGACTTCACACTCAGCCAGTCTGCGTTACAAATTTGGCTGGTGGCAGTTGATAAGTCCTTGGACCTGTTGGATGACAATCCTCGAATCACCGACGACTACGAGGTCCTGAACATCGTTCTCCAACGCCATGTCTAGGCCTTTAAGTAGGCCATAGTATTCAGCGTCGTTCACAATGACGTCATCCAGGACGAAACCTCGTGCATCCAGGACGGTCCATTCGGGCAGTTTCCACAAGATGCATCCGCAGCTGCCTTGCCGCGTGGAGGTCTTAGCCGCACCATCAAAACTCATGACAATCCCGGAGTAACCAGCCTCAAGCATCTCAATGCTCACTACCGGAGGCGTCTTGATGCGCCCCTTGGCTGGGATGAGAGATTCCGCGATTTCATCTAAGTGCTCTCTCGGAGTGATGACAGCACCCAGGATGGCGGCGAGTTCATCTTCATCACGCTGGACCTTCCGGATCTCCAAGTCGTAATGCGAGAGCGCGACGCCCCAAGGCACCGTACGCCCATCAGCGGTCTTGGACTTGATGACCCATTTGAGAACGGAGTACCTGGTGTACACCACCAGGGGACATCCTTCGAGAAGCGTTCGGAACACCCGGAGCACCCGCATTACTGCGATGACTTCTTTCTCCGCGATGTGGTACCGAAGTTCGGCTTCATTCAGGACGCGCCCCGTGAATCGAACAGGCTGAATGCGACCACTGGTTGGCATGCGGAATGATCACGAACAGCTTCGTCCGGTCCGGATGACGCAGCATCGGCGTCGAAACAATCTTTCTTTTTAGGATAGCGAAAGCCTCTTTAGCTCGAGCGAGATCTTGCCCGGCCTGAACCTGCTCATCGGTCAGCTCGTACAGAACGGCGGCTACCACCGGGAAATCCTCGATGAACTTGTGGTAGTAATTGAGGCTACCCAAGAACGACTGAACTCCCTCCAGGGTGGTCGGGAACGGGAGACTCTCAATGCATTTGGCTATCTTCGGGGTGGCCCGGATGCCTTCAGCGCCAATCTCATGCGAGAGGTAGGGGATAGTCTGCTTCCCGAATTCGCTCTTCGGCAGACTCACGGAGATGCTCCAATAACGCAGCCGATAGAGCAGCGCATTCAGATCGTTACACAGTTTATCCCAAGTTGGCGCTCCGTGCGCGATGTCATCGATGTAAGAGCTGCGCCCCAGGACCGGTCCCATTTGGGATGGCGCCGGGATATTGCGCTTAAACACAGTCATCTGTTCCGTCAACGCGGGCAACTGGCACCATGGTTCGGGCACTTCGGATCATCACATGTACATTCCGGAGTAACGTCTCGGGGTTCATAAGGATCCAGTTTCAGGTAGTCCAATACATCTTGATCCACCAAAACTTCCTCTTCGGGAGATAGCCGAACGAATCCCCACAGGCAGTTGTTGATCATGTGCTGATAGACCAGCGGAGCATTCTTCAACCCGAAAGGCATCCGCACCCACTGGAAATGTCCGAAGGGACACACGAACGCCGAGATGAGCTTGGCTCGCTCCATCATCCGGGCTGCCCAGAATCTACTGGCCATATCCAGGCTCATAAACCACATCGCTCGCTCGAACCCAATCAGAAGGTCATCGATCAGCGGGAGAGGGTAATAGGAGAGCCGAATGAATCCGTTGACAATTCGGTAGTCGATACACATCCGGATATCCACACCGTTCTTCTTCAGAACAATCACGATCGGGGATGCCCACGGCGATTCAGAGTGCTCGATCAATCTGGTCTCAAGCAGCTTCTTCAGAAGCTCGTACACCTTGATTGCCACATGAGGTGCAACTGAACGGGGACGTTGATCCACTGGCTTGATGTCACCTACATCTAGGTCGCACACGACTCCGCACGCAGGCGCGGGAGCCGCATTACCGTCACCTAGGAAAATGGGCCGATGATGTTTCAGGATATTCCGAAGCTTGCGATCCTGAACTTCTGTCGTGACGCCAGGTTCACCCACGTCGGCCTTGTTGATATCGCAATGCGGAGTCAGATCTTGCAATTCAGGAAGCATCGCTAGTTGGTCGCGCAGCTGCGCCAGTAGTTTTTTTTGTTGTTGTACCGATTATTGTGTTACATGCTTTCGCCGAACTCTAATAACCATGCGCGACTGGCCATTCCTTCCTGTCACGCGCATCACCTCTTCACACTCCGTCGCCCCTCCTCCTTCTTATAGCCCACTGCGCCAGTAGTTCACTGCCTTCGTAAATGTACACTGCCGGTTCCAGGTCGAGATCCTCAGCATTCATTCGCATGCACCGTTCATACTCTTGTTTGAGAAACCGGACTGGCGTGCTTGCCGTAGCTGAACTCGATCACTCAGGGCCGGAATCCTCCACATTAGGTTCACTTGGGGCCGCCGTCTCCGATTGATCGCCCGGAACCGCCGTAAGGACGGCCTCGCCTTGAACTTCCTCGGATGAGTGGATCGTCGGTTTGGGCTCGTCCATTCGGTCGGCTCCTTGTTCAGGTGGTTTCTTACGTACACTCTTCCGGGAAGTTCTCGCGGGTGAGCCAACCTTGGCGGATTTGGTGACCACGTTGATTCGGGAGTGTCCACCTCGGGCTGCTCGGAAATCGTGATCAACAACGGTCGAGGTTTGTTCTGGAGCTGCACCATCCGAACTTATCCGGTCGGGGTTGCAGGCTTGAGCAACAACTTGGTCGGCCACTTATACTCGTGCGTCTGGACTGCGGGTGGCTGAGCGTCCCACATCATCTGCTCGAAACGTCTGGCCCGCAACTTGGCCTGCTGTGAAACAGTATTCTCGTAGACCAGTTGCTGCCACTCCTGATAGCGTCTCGATCCGGGCCGCACGAAATGGCCAGGGCTCGGGAAGCGATCCTTTTCCACAATCCGGGCGATCGGCATTCGGAAATCCATCAAAAGATCTCGATTCGAGATGTTCACCACCTTGACTCCAGTAGCCCATGACTTGGCTCCATAGATGATCTGAGTGACCCACCGGTCACCGCGTCCGGCCCAAACTACGTCTCGCCAGGGATTGGCCTGACCATAGCGGATCTGAACCGTGGTGCTCTCTCCGGGACGTAAGTACAAACTCTCGAGAGGGCAGACCGGTAGGTCTATCCCTTGGTGTTTGCGTATGACGTCACCGTACATGAGCACTGTCTCCTCATCCGGGAGGACCATGAGTCCTTCCCGAATGCACAACCGCACTCCAGCTCGAAGCATGAAATCCATGCCCAGAAGAACATGAACGTCTTCTCCAATATTCGCGACCCAAAACTCCGAGACATACACCACTCGATGTCCCAGAGTCAACTTCACTTCTGTGCTCGCGGAGATGTATGTCGATACACCCCCGAGTCCAGACACCTTGATCTGCTTTCCGGAGTTGATCTTCAGCTTGAGCCTACGCGCAAGGTCAAAGCTGATCATACTCAGTCGCACCGGTGTCCAGAAGGATCTGCACCCTGAAGTTGTTGACTGCACCATGAACCGTGGCAACTTGACACCTTCCCTCTTCTGGGTCGTGATCGGCCCACCAGCCATACCGCTCTCCCGGATCCAACCGAAATTCAGTCGGACCTTCAGGGTCTGCAGGCGAAGGCGGTCTCGGACGATCCGAAGACCAACGCTCGGGCTGTACAGGTTCTTCATCAATCAGGGAAGTCATACATTGTTGTTTATCTTGGTTCTTGGTTCTCAGTTCCGGGCCGACGTACACTAAGACACACAATTCTGAGGGTTTTCTCTGCCCGACGCGTACCGAGTCCTCACTCGGCGGGCTTAGTGGTTTAACTGCGCCCCGTCAGAATTGGCTTCGCTACCCAGGATAGCATCCCGGATGTAGTTTGGCAGGTCTGGTAAGTCGCCCTGCATGAGCAGCTTCTTGAGATCTTGGAGTGCCTTCCAATCTTCACACTTTCCATCGTGAAACTGCTTGCATTTGGGACATGGTCGAGTACTGCATTCTTCCTTCGCGTGGCCACGGCGATTACAGCGTCCGCACACTCGAGTCTGGAAGCAATTCGAGGCTTTGTGTCCCCATCTGCCACAATCTCCGCACTGTTCATCCCGATCCGGGTTATCACGGTGCGGATATGACGGCTACGGAGCCTGTCTGTCGGCCGGATCCCTGCCACCTTCAGGCGGGCGACAAAGTCTTTTCCCACCAAGTCAGCCTCGTAGGTCGACATCAATAGATCGCCGTCTTGATCCTCGGCCTTCACGTCCTCCAGAGTGTTTTGGGTTTCCAGAGTCTGTGCCTCCTCAGCAGACACTATTCGGGATGCCACTCCAGCAGTGATGCTACGCCATTCGAGAAATTCTGCGCCGAGAAGATGCTGCAGGTCCTCGGTCACTCGGCGGATCAAGTTCGGGTCCACTCGGGACGCACGCGTCCGAAACCATTCAGGGATCAAGTTGCGAAACCTGAACCCAGCCTCGAAGAACAGCGTCTGGAGAAGTGCCATGCACTCTCTTGGGGACAGCGTACTCGGGGGCACCACGATCGTGGCGATATCTTCGGTCGTGTTAGGGCCCATTCGCTCGAGCGCCCATTCGGAGATCCACGCTTCGGACTGCGCGGCCATTGCCGTCCTGGATAGAACATACTCGGTCGTCAGCGTCATCGCTCGCCACCACGCTTGGAAATCCGGGGAGGCGGCAGGCCATTCGTAGCGCACAGTCGGAGACACGACGTACTCGACGACCACACGCTCCCAGCGACGGACTTGTTCAGCCACGTACGCCTTGGCCTGATCCACACTCGTCCACTCTGGACGCCCCTCTTCCGACTTCTCGGACGACAGGTCGACGTCCGTTCGGGGTGCTGGGGATGGTGGCGTTCCGAGTGAACTCTCTCGACTGGGCGGGAGCGCGACGTCGGTTGGCGACAGCTCGGTCTTTGGACGCGCGGGCGCCGATGCAGCCGGGGGCGTCACTTCTTCCTTCACCGTCGACAGAGGACCTTCGCGCTTGATCGTCGGCGCTTCGTCCGGAGGGTCTTTATGCGCCGGCCGCTTCTCCTCCGATTCCAAGGCGTCATCCGAGATGACGATCTCCTCTTGGACATTCTGACTCGGCCGCGGCTCCCACCCTCAGCCGAGGACTCTACCTTGACGGCGCCTCCCACAGACGCCTGGGCGGGCGCATCCGGACCGGACACACCCACATACTCCACACTCAAATCCGAGCTGGAATCTTCAGCGGGATCACCCGAAGCCTCCGCGTTCAAGCCGATTTTGACGCCACCATCCGGGGTTGCTTGGTGCGCATCCTGGATGGGTGGTTCTGAGTCGGGCTGGAACTGGAAATCTCGCGGTTCCTTTTGCTCCTTCTGCCCCTTGGCAGCCTTCCGCTTTGCAGCGGCGGCCTGACGACGCTCCTGGTTCACTTCATCCAGCGACTTCGTTTCCTTGAGCTCGACGTGACTTCCGCGACGCTTCACCGCGCCCTCGACCACATTATCATTCGCGGGTGCTCTCACTATCAGCCATAACACCTTAGATCAGTTGGTTAATAGCTCTCACAACCCTTGAATCCTAAATCAAATATATAATCGGTCAAGTCCTTAGGCAATCGAATCCGGGCACGCGCACCAGCTGAGGCGAGGCGGGTGAACGCCTTTCACGTCCAGGGTGTACAGTCGTGCCGGCAGACGAACGAGCTTCGAGAACTCAGACGACCCGAACGCTTTGGGGAGTACCCGTTCCTCTAGGAGGGAGCGTCCGGATGCCGGGGTCAGAATCCCGAATGCAGACAACTAGTGTCTGCCCCGAGATTTGGCGTGTGACCTTGAAGTAATCCCTATCGGTGTCGTTTATCTTCGACGGACCGGGCTTTGACCTTTGGGATGTTCTTCGATCAGGATACGTAGATATGTAGAGAGACTACCAGACTCTAACAGTCCTGAGTGTCTTGGCTGGGAGTGGGGTCACGAACAAAGACCTTCTCCAATATAACCAAAAGCAATACAGAAACAACAACAGAGTTTGTTATACACTCACAATATACAGCCTGTCCGAATGAGTTACAGTCCCGAATACAGGTAAATTCGGGATGCCTCCGCGCACCACTCCCGGATGGGAGAAATATACAAGTTCCTTCGAACCACACAGCAATCTACTATCAAAATCCAGGGGGGATTGCTAATAACCTCCCGAATCGTAGGTGGATATGAAATGAAAGCAGTCACTCTAAAGCAACCACAGTCAACTGACAAATGAAATAGGCGGATCAATCCAGGGATACGAGTTCCTGGTCCCCACCTAAATGGGACTTAGACTTAGGTGAGAGTTTCCGCACGGGTTCCTCGATCTTCGTGCGGTCTTGGTCGTCCGATACGCCAGCGCTCCCGGGTCGCAGCCTCGTAGTAGTCGCTATAGGTCGCAGCAGTCTTCCTCAACGCAGTACGCTCAAAGCAAGGGGGCCGACAAGGCACCACTTCTCACTTCCAACGCAAAACAAACTCTGTTTCTTCTTATCACTATCTTCTTCTTCTGTCTGACTTGGTCTACTGGATTCTTGGCGGTCTCCTTCGTCGTGTCCGCGCACTCGCATTCAGGTTGACTTGGTCTTAGTATGGTGGGTTGCACGTCGAACGTCACGTCGGGCTCTGGAGCGGAGCACACATCACATGTCGACGCTGATATCTTTGGGGTCCCTTGGACTCACTTGCGGTTTGTATGGGGATCTGCAGCACGGCCCATCCCGACGGTGGGACCGGCATTGCGTTTCTCCGGGCACACCTTGAAACTGGCCCCCTGGCCAGCTGGTCGGACGCCATGTCACTCGCTGATTGGCTGAGAGCCACGCAGCTTCAACTTCATCCGGGATGTCGATTCATTCGGGAAGTCACTTGATCATTCGGGATGTCCTCGTCGCTTCGGGATATCCGTCGCCAACTCGGATCTCGCTTTCCTTCACGCCTTCGGAGGTATAGGCTTCTGTCATCTTGTGCCTTCATCACTCGGCTCTCCTTCCAGGTTCATCGCTACACAGTCGTTCCAGGCTCGGACTTGGGTGGTTCATTCAGGATGTACGTACTCATCAGGGGCCTGTACGGGTCCAGGTTGCTCGGCCTTGGCTGCAGTCTCTAGAAAGCCAGTCACTCGGGTGACGCACGTGGCTGAATCCCGGATCACCTTCTCTCCCACTTGATTCTGATGAGTACAGACCGGACGGCGCAGCTGCGAACGAGAAACTCAAGATCGCCTCGTGTCACCAGTGATCCAGCGAGCGTGATCTTGATTCTGGTACGTCCATCCGCCATGTAGGGATTCTTACCAACTCCTTCACATTCCAACTCTTGACTGTTGTCTATGTAGCACCCAACCTTACGAGCAAAGGCGGTATCGAGAATGGACACCTCGGCGCCACTGTCAAACGGCAATGTGGCTCTTTTGTTGTTGATCTTCCCCATGGCTTTCACCTACCGGAATTTCTTGTCCGGCACATGGTACTTCCAATATCCTCGCGACTCTCCGTGCAGGAGATCCAGAGCCATCGTCACTTCTGATCGCGAATACTCGTCGACTTGGTGGAGGCTGGAGATCGCCATGGTACGTTTGTCATGAAGATCACATGTATTGTCAGTCGGCCGAATCAGCTTACTCACCTCTGACTTCGACTGTTTTTCGACATATGCATAGATGCAGAACTGAGAACGCTCGTCTCGTACCGGATTCAAACCCGGCGAGCGTTCTAGTGTAACATCTTCTCGGCCGCTTGCGGGAGCATCCCGCCGTGTTTGGTGGGAGTGTACCATTGACGGATCAAGTTGTAGAACTCTTCCATCGGGCACTCTCCGGCTCCGTGGATCTCGCCGCAGGCCTTGCAGACGAAGAGGCAGCGATCGGTCGGGTGGCTCTTCTTGCCACACTTCTCACACGTCAGACGCTTCCAGCAACCAAGATCGGTGTGCTTCGACGATCCACAGTGGGAACATGGCTTCTGCGGGACTTCTCCCTCGAGAGGTCCGGCTGGACGATCGAGGCGACGGTCGTTGGAGTCTCGACTAGGACGGCGTTGCTCCTGATCCGAATGCGATCTGGTCGGCTGATCGGGCGTTGCCGCGAAGTACACCTTGCGCAGGTCTCCCTCTCCCTCCGATCCGCTGGTTTCCAGTTCGGAGTCGCTCGAGTTGACTGTTGCGCGAGCATTAGCGGATGGGGTGGTCCCCGTGGGTGATTTCTGCTTGGGTTTGATGGACCCATACACCGTCTTTCCTTGTCTCGCCTTCGCACGTTGTCGGGACCGCAGTGTCTCTTCGAGAGTGTCTGCGCCCGGGGTTCTTAACAGTGCCAGTTGGCTGGCTAGATCGTGATCGTCGAGTGTTTCGATGAAGTGATCGACATGTTCACGGCGGACCTCAATCGACCCATCCTTGATCGAGAGCTGAGCTCGCAGACCGGCGACATTCAAACGGTGCAGATATTTCAGCGGCGATTCATCCGATCACTTTCGCGCATGGCAGTACTGTCTCGCGACAGACACGCCACGTCCGCAGTATTGAGTCTGGAAGTTCTTAGACAAGCTCTTCCAGTTGCCGCGCGTCGTTCGACTCAGCTGTCGGTACCAGTTATGTGCGGGCCCAGTGAGCAGATCTCCAAACACCAGACACTTCTTGTAATGGGTCTGCTTAGACCCACTACTTAAGCTTACACGTGTCCGCACGTGTATGAGGAAGCGTAGGAGTATTTAACTTAAGTTCAGTATACTTGTATCCGCAAGTATACTTAAACTAAGACAAAGGGACCGAACGATAGCTTTGGTGCCAAATGAGAACTGTATTGATTGTAAATGGGGTTTCCTCCTAAAACTGATATTTCTAATGAGAGGTTCTGCCATTGGATGGCTGGCAGAACCCCTATCTATTGAATGACTCTCATTGGTAGAAAGGTGTTACTTTCTACCAGTCATATGCTTTTTCTATGAATGTGGACCACCCTGTGGAGTGGTCACCTGAATGTATCCCTTAGTGCATGTTGCACTAAGGTAGGAGGTGAACCGAATGTGTAGCCCCGCTACACTTCTCGCCATCGGGAGTTTGATCGCGAACAAAAGCGGACTTCAGTTTGCCGAACCAGCTTCTGGCACGATCTTCGTCGTTGTCCTTCCCCGAAAATTCCTTCAATTCTGAGATCGCGGAGACTCGAATCCTTGTGGCCGAGAGTGCTCCGCCGCCTGTAGTTCCAGCAGATGCGACTGCGGCACGAGGGGCAGCATCGACACTCAGGCCATCCGGATCGTATTCACTCGGGTGCAAATGGTCCCGGCGATTCGACTCCACGGACTCCATGTCAACGTCTTGAGCTCCAGGTGGCTTGGTTTGGTCGACGACTGGCGTGGTCGAGACCGCTTGCTGTTCCTTCAGGAAACGTTCCATTGCTGCATTGAAGAACGATTGCATGCGTTCAGGGGGAGCTTGGGCTGGATCACTCGACGCGATCACTGTCGGCTTGGTTTCCGATCTCTCCTTTCGCGACTGTAGCATGGTTGCTCCTGCCGGTCCAAGTGTCATTCGCTGCAGCTCGATCGAGCTGTCCGATCCCGCTTCGGATGTGGCTGAGGCATATTGCGACGATCCGGTTTGGCTGCGAGTCGGTGTTGGTCTTTCACGTTGAACCGGGACGACGCTACCGACAAGGGGCGTCAGCTTCGCAAACAGGCTCAGCGTTGATTCCCTGATGATTGGCAATTCCAAGTCGAATAGCTCGTTTGCGTCGAAGAAGCCGAGCACGATCTCCGCTTCTTTCAGCATGCGCATCAGAAGTTTCACCGCCTCAAGTTGGCTGGTTACTTCCTTCGGTGCCTTCACTGGACCTTGCAGTTCCCCAATTGGCTTGGGGCGCACGATCTTCATTACGGGATCTTCGTGCAGGAACTTCTCCGTGCTTTCAGCGCTTGTTTATTCCCTCTCAGCCGAGCCCCAAACGCTGCCCAATCCTGAAGCAGTTGGTCGGTTGCAGATATCGACGATTCAACACATTCCAAAGCCAAATTCGATGAGCGGGACATGTCCGAAACTTGCTGCTCGAGTCGAGATTCGGATGCTTTCAGCATCCTCACTAAGTGCTCTGGCGGTGGCTGTTCGATTGCGGAGTCCCAAGTTGATCGATCTAAATTGCGCAATATGTGGTTCGCCCACATTCTCCATACAGTAGCTGCGCACTGAAAGGTAGACTCCCACTTATTCTTAAGTCGCTCAACCACGTCCTCTAGAGATTCCTCTGCGGCTGCCCCGGACCGATTTCTGACTTGAGGAGTAATGCACGCCTTCTTGAACTCGACCAGAGTTGGCAGAGTCGTAATGGAAATCCCGTACTGATAGATCAGCAGCTTGACAGCTTCCCCACGAACGGTATGAAGCCATGAATTCCACGCCCGTTCGCGCTTCGTGCTGTCAACAACGTGGCGCTTAAACTTGAACTGAATCACATTACTCCACGTCTCAATATTAGCTGTCTCCTCAGTCCACAGGCCACGGGTTTTGACGACAACCCCATGCACATGTTCACTGTACCTATCCCAAAGCTGTTTAGGAATTGCACTGAAGGACGAGCTGTAGCGGGGCTACACATTCGGTTCACCTCCTACCTTAGTGCAACATGCACTAAGGAATACATTCAGGTGACCACTTCACAGGGTGGTCCACATTCATAGCAAAAGGCATATGACTGGTAGAAAGTAACACCTTTCTACCAATGAGAGTCATTCAATAGATAGGGGTTCTGCCAGCCATCCAATGGCAGAACCTCTCATTAGAAATATCAGTTTTAGTAGGAAACCCCATTTACAATCAATACAGTTCTCATTTAGCACCAAAGCTATCGTTTGGTTCATTTATCTAGGTTTAAGTATACTTGCGGATACAAGTATACTGAACTTAAGTAAATTACTCCTACGCTTCCTCATACACGTGCGCACACGTGTAAGCTTAAGTAGTGGGTCTAAGCAGGCCCATTACACGAGCCTTCCAGTGCGCAGACATCGAGTAGTTCCCCTGAAGTGTCACGCTGGCTGAGATATGTCTTTACGATGGGCGTCACAAGGAGACGATACAAATTTGAACTCGTGGCGGGCGCGCTCCTGTTTGGAGGTGACGTACGATCACCATGACTCGTCAATCTGGGAGATCTTCTGACCGTGCGATCGCTCTCGAGGCTTCCTGCCGGACGCCGCAACGGTGTGTCATGACTACGCGGAGGCGATGTCAAAGAAGCGGTTCTTAGTAACCTCTTCACAACAGGAGATTGGTCTGGGATTGACGTGCTGCTGGGTGAGCACTATAGGAAGATTCCGTCCCAGTGACTCCATCAGGCGAGGCCAGTGTAAACTCGGGGGTGTCTTGGGCTAGCTGGATGTTAACTTGGCTCGGAGTCTGTGCTGGTCGGATGTCCTCCTGGCTCGGCGATATATACAGCGACCTTCTTGCAGATGGCCGTGCGTAATACGGCTGCACTCGACGTGTAGTGCGCTGTGAACGTCCTCGTAGAGGCGATAAGCTCGCTCTATCACCGTTCGTCGCGCCACCAACTCCGTCTGCCACCGCAAATGCTCTTCTTGGCACTTTAAAAAGTCATAAGATCGAAGTCAATATCTGAGGTGGTCGATTGGGGGGTCGATTCGCCCAGGGTCGATTGTGAACCCCCCACGGGAATTTTGGAAACGAACCACAATAGCGGCTGGCATATGAATGGCCTTGGCGACCGCTCGCATTGTGCGCCGTCGACGCCACGGCAGAGATTTGATCCACGCAGCTAATCAACATGCACCCTTTTCCGCCCACACTTCCCAGCTCGCTTGCTCTCAAACTTCGACATCCCGCCACCGTTCCTACGGCACTGAACCGTCTCTTTCCAAATCCTAGAAACAGTACTATCACTACAGTAACATCGATGAGCAACTTCAAATTTAAAACCGCGGGCAAGTCTCATGTTAGTTGAGTTCTCGAGCAGGAATGCAGAGATTTCATTGGCTCTTCGAGTGGCAGGTCCTTGTTGGAGGTGCGTTGTACTGCTTGCATCTTGAAATGGCCAATTCTGCACTACCGTCTTACCCCGCATAGAGTGCATAAGCACACTAATAAAAAAATGATAGTGAAAATCTGGACCTGAAATCCACGATCACTACGCATCGCCAAATATAAGGACACTCTCCGCGATAAGGGTTTGCTCGGTGAGCTGACAGCCAGTGCTTCGACTCTTCAGCAACTGAGTGCCAAAGTCATCCAATGGCCAACCACTTAAAGAAGTCAGCTCTCCTGTGTGTCAGCAAGGACTCAGTTTCATTTAGGAGTCTTACCAACAGCAAGACCTCAACCACAATAGCCTGCAAGCCATATCGACGCGCCGCAGCTACAGTATCACCGAAAAACTCGCCATACTGGCTGAGTACGAGCCAAACGTTCAAGGTAGTGGGTTCTACGCCCTTGACATTAAGCACGGGATCTCGCCGAGCAACATTCGAGGATGGTGGTCGATCAGGGAGAAGCTGGTGTCTGTTTCTCGTGATCGCCAAGTTGCAACCCGGACCTCACGTCGACTCACTGGCGGCGGAAGAAGACCCGTCCACAGCGCGTTGGAGCAGAAGCTGTACGCGTGGATCTCCTATCGTAACAGCAAGGGCCTCCGGGTGAAATACTCCTACATCCACATTCAAGCTGCTAACATCTACCGGGAGCTCCATGGCGCCGATGCCACCGGCTTCGATGCTTCATCGGGCTGTTGGAAAGGTTCAAGGACCGTCGAAACTTAGTGTCTCGTCGACAGTCGTCGACGCGGTCACTTCCAGCAGATGCCCCCGAAGTCTGCCGAAGCTTCATCCAGCGTGCCCAGCACCTGATAGCCAAGCACGGCATCGAGTCCAAGAACATCATAAATATGGACCAAGTACCGCGGTACTTCGAGACTGAGCCGAAGTCGACCATCACGACACGAGGATCTCATGAAGTGCTCCTACGAAAAGGTGGATCGAGCCACAAACGCTTTACGGCGACGTTCGCCATCACAGGTGATGGCAAGTTTTTGAGACCCCACCTCCTGTTTTCCAAACTCAAAAATAAGCTCAAATGTCCTCCCGGAGTCTTGATCGATGTCAACAGGACCGATATGTGGAGCGAGGATCTACTGATGGCTCACGCTGAAAGCGTCATCTGCGCAAGGAAGGAGACGCAGCTGTACCGCGAGCCCGTACTCTATGTGATTGACTCGTACGGATGCCACGTGAAGCTGGCCGACTCAAAGAGACTGGAGCGCTACAAAATTTTTGTGCTGCTCGTCCCGCTCAACCTCACGAATCTGCTGCAGCCACTGGATGTGGCTATTAATCGCAGCTATCAGGAGTTCTACCGCTCCAAGTACGGCGACTACATCGACTCTGCACTACGGGATCCCAGTCTGCAGAGCAAGGCGGGGAATCCCAAGATGTCACACTACGCCAAGATGGCGCAGTGGACCCTTGACTGGGTTGTCACGAAAAGTGGGGACAGTGTCAAGAAGGCTTTTACGCTGTGCGGATTGGTTGCCAAGGCGACGTTCAAGATGGATGAGCTGTACGCCCCGCTGAAGGCGATTCTCAAGCCTGACCTAGACATGAGTGAGTGGCACGCGGCTTACCAGCACCTTGTCGACGAAGGCGCAGACCTCGAGTCTTTACGCATCGCAGCACCAGACTGGTACGTCCCCGAGAAGGAGCGCTCGAGTCTCTTCTGCTGTCTGGCGTACGGACTGGCGGTGTCGCCACACGAGTACGCGTCGAGTTTGACACGCTACATGACTACACTGAGTGACTTGGATGGTCTTCTAGATGAGAACTACCTTGCGGCTGTGAGGGATGGCGATGCCGACCCAGGTGAGCTGGAGATTTTCGAGGCTGCAACGATGCACGGCTGGAACATCACCCTAAAAACAGAGACGCAGAGGGCCGCCTTGAATCCAGTTTCACGTATGCAGCGGAAAACGCAGCCAAGGACGTCTGCTTGGGTCGGTCGGGTGGTTTTTTCGCTGTCAAGGTGGACGGGTATCTGCTGTAGTCTAGCTGCAACGAAAAGAAGAACAAACAATGTTAGTTTCTGATTGCACGGGACCAATGGAAATACCAAACTGAACTTGCCATTTTGTGCGGAGCATTAACGAATTTTGACTCGTGACAACCCTCTTCGCATATTGGACCCTCAATTGACACGACTGGAATCGATCCATGGACCAGCTGATCGCCAATCCATGATCTTACCAGCTGAGCCGTCAGCACATTGAACTCTGAGACCCAACATCTGTACTTATACATACATGCCGAAGTTGTGCTCAAGGACTTCGTCTTCAAAGGTAGTGAGTTTGTTCACTCGACCATGGCCAGGCAGTATAAACGAATACAGTGCTCAGTGGTTATTTTATTTTATTTGAGTGCTCATGCGCTCTATGCGGGGTAAGACGGTAGGTTCAGTAAAAACCGCTGCCTACCCGCAGTAATTTTATGCTAAACCTGCCGACTACCCGCATTAAAACAGCACCCACACAGAAACCTCAGCAGCTGTACGCAGTGACTGGCCAAACACAATTGGCTTTCCACCAATCACAGAAACTGTCAACTAATATGAAACACTGACTTGCCCACTTGAAGTCAACTATTGTGAAACGGAGGGAGTAATACAAAATAATTGAGCACCATTCAGCAATTTCAAGCACTTTCAAAATGTGTTATGCACCTTCACGTTTAGCTTGTCGTGATAACAACACCTTAACTTAGGTTGAAATTCTGAACTACATTAAACCGGTGCTGGGCAACGAGCTGCAAAGTTGCATGAGAAGTTAATCATCTTGCCTAAACATCCAGTTGATCGCTATAACCTTTATCGCCAGTGAACTCAACCACACTAACGTTGCCACAATGTGGTAACGCTTTCATCACCTTATCTGACAATGCTTGTACGAAGATCCACCGTATTCTTCTCTCTCCTAGTTGTAAAAGGCTGGCCTTTGGGTAAGCAGTACCCATTTTGACCACGCTGATCAGCACCGGCGGCACCAAAGCAATGCCACCGGCACGCTGCGTGCTGCGCGCTTGCTCACGTCATTGTACGGAGTGTATATAAAGTAGATGCGATGCCAAAACGCACTCTGTCGTCGCCATGGTGTGGGCTGGCCACCGACCGGCCAGCAGCGGTTTTGGGTAAGCAGTACCCATTTTGACCACGCTGATCAGCACCGGCGGCACCAAAGCAATGCCACCGGCACGCTGCGTGCTGCGCGCTTGCTCACGTCATTGTACGGAGTGTATATAAAGTAGATGCGATGCCAAAACGCACTCTGTCGTCGCCATGGTGTGGGCTGGCCACCGACCGGCCAGCAGCGGTTTTGGGTAAGCAGTACCCATTTTGACCACGCTGATCAGCACCGGCGGCACCAAAGCAATGCCACCGGCACGCTGCGTGCTGCGCGCTTGCTCACGTCATTGTACGGAGTGTATATAAAGTAGATGCGATGCCAAAACGCACTCTGTCGTCGCCATGGTGTGGGCTGGCCACCGACCGGCCAGCAGCGGTTTTGGGTAAGCAGTACCCATTTTGACCACGCTGATCTGCACCGGCGGCACCAAGCTTCGATACTGGTGGCCAACACGGACGCCAAGATGATCTGTGCGAACAGGAGGGCATCAACGATATAGCGGTATAGAGACGGGAGTACGTGCCAGACGTCTGCGTTGATGGAGCATGACCGCCCAACGATACACAAAGTCCGATAGCACCAGGTATAGGAGCGCGAAGTAGCTGAGGATAGGGGCGATACCGCAGAACACCAGTACAAGCATCAGCACCAGGAAATACTCGGAGACTGGGTCCGAAGCGCTAAAATCGCCAGGGTGAGCCAGTGAGTTAAGGCCAAACCACGCCGATGCGCGCTCACGAGGTGTCAGCTTGGGCACGAACACTGGGTAGATAGCAGCCTTGACGATTGGCGTAACGCGCAGCAAGATCAACGTCAAATTGAGTCCCGTTCTGACTAGCAGATAAGTGATAAAGAAGGCCGACTGCACCGCCACTGCATCACTGATAATGGTAAGGACGGCGCTCACATCCGTCAGATCCGTGTCACCCGAGCCCATGACTGCATCGATGACGGTACCACCGAAAATAGGCAGCAAGAACGTCACGTAGATCTGGTAGATCACCAGCTTGTTCAACAGCGACGCGTTCACCTGCGAATCAAATGCATGACCCTCGCGCTTGGACAGGATGCCGAAGATGATCGGAGCCAAAGCCGTCATGACGGACAGCATCAACGGTGACACCTGCTCCAGCACCGATTCCACCCACGGGTGATCTCGAATGGCCTGGACAAGCCACGCCCAATTCTGCTCCAGCGATGAAACCTTGGCAAAAGACACAACGATACCTGTAGGCACCGTCCAGAGCAAGATAATCGCAGTGCTGAGCCCCATAGAGATCAGGAACCACGTGTCCTTGATGTTCTTGGACAGTCCGATGTTCGCCCACACCACATCCTCAGAGTGAGCTGCAGGCTCCACGTGCATTTGCGTGGGGTTGGCGCTCTGCAAGATCTGAGTGCAGGACTGTGCCACCTTCACGCTGCGGAAGGTCACAAATCCAGCTCCACGCATGATTCCGACCGCCTTCTTGTCCTGTCCCTTCAAACTCTTGATGTACCTCGATTCCATCGCATCGCTGTCCAATTCCTCCTCCTTGTACGCAAAGTTGATGCTCCTGGCCGAGTCCATGTTGTTCTGGTTAAATCCGTAGGTCTCGTCATCTCCGCTGGACTCCACCAACTGACGCGCAACCGCAGCCTGGTTGCGCATAATGGATCGGAGCTCCATGTTGAGCTCCTTGAGCTGGTGTTGGTACAGTTCCGCGGCATCCATCTTCTCTCCTCCCAGCAGCTTATTTCGCGTCATGACTCACTCTCCGGTCAACGCACTTTGCGCCAGAACGTGCTCGAGTTTGTTGCGCACTTTGACGCGTTCTGCCACGAGTTTCTCCAGGTCCCGACACTCTAGTGCAACGTACACGTGCAGCACGGCCTTGGGGAAGAACAGCTCTAGGTAGTTGCGTAGTGTCTGCTGCGTGCAGAGGTTCGGCGGCAGGCCGTTGAGCACCACCGTGTACTGCTGCGAGTGCTTCCTGGACATGAATCCTCCATCATATCCAAACTCCCTTTTCGGCATAATCAGATCTTCCACGATCACGATTATAGATGGACGACCTCAAGGTGACGCTCCTGTCCTCCCTTGCGCCAGACGCCTCCACTCTCCCAGATACGTCTCCGCCCTTTTCTCCGCCATCATCAATCTCCCCGCATCCGCGACTTCAAACTGCGCAGCCGCCACTCGTTGCCCACTCGGATGTACCCGTCAGAGGGTGAGACTCGACGACTCCTAGTACCTGCCCACTCGCTCCAAGCCACTCGCGAGCGGCTCGAGGCCCCGCACCAACAGTTGGGCGATTGGCCGTCCACCGCCATCTGCGGCAACGATATCCTGGCCAGCGTCCTGTACTCGTCGGGCATCGTGGCTGCAAAAGCCGGCAAACTCACGCCATTGGCGCAGGCGTTCGTGGCCTTCGTGCTCTACCTCTTGCGCTCCATATACGAGGAGGCCGTGATCGCTATCCCCCTCAACGGAGATTCCTACAATGTGCTACTTAACAGTACTTCAAAGAGAACCGTAGCCGTTGCGGCCACGCTCGGCATCATCTCGTACTTGGCCACGGGGGTCGTCTCCGGCACTTCGGCCTTGAGGTACCTCGACACTCAGGTGGACGTGAGTGTCATGCCCGGGACAGTGGCGTTGCTCTTCGTGTTTGCAATGCTGTCAATTGTTGGCATCGCCGAAAGCGCGACCGTGGCGTTGGGCATTTTCATTGCCCACGTCGCGACGCTGCTGAGCGGGTTTTCACTGTATTTCGCAGTGCAGCATCTGCATATTTTTCTGGCCAATACTAATATGAAGACGGATTTCCCCAGTGTGAACGTAGCGGGAGACTTGGTGAAGGGGGATTTGCTGACGGGGATTTCTTTGGGCGATGCTGGGTATTACTACCTTTGATACGTCAGCGCAGATTGTAGAGGAACAAGCGCCTGGCGTTTTTCGTAAAGCGTTGGTGAATATGTGGGTTTTCGCCACGTTTTACAATTTGTTGCTGTCGGTGCTACCGCTGGAATGGCCTGGTGGGATTTATAATGACAAGGACGTGGTGCTGGCGACCATGGGTCGGGTGGCTGCGGGCATGTGGTTGATGAGTTGGGTGTCTATTGATGCCTTCATTGTGCTGGCTGGTGAAGTGCTGACGTCGTACGTGCGCATAATGGGTCTCGTACGTCGTGTGGCGTTTGATCGGGTACTGCCGGTGTTCCTCACACATGGCGGGGAACGAATCACCATATCATCCTGTTGTTCTTCGCGCTGCAGGCCAGTCTAGTGGTTTTGCTCCACGCTGACGCCTCGGTGCTCGCTGGTGTGTTTACGTTTGCATTCCTGGGTGTCATGGCTCTTTTCGCCTTTGGCTGCATGCTGCTCAAGTTGAAGCGAGAAGATATCCCGCGTGACGTGCACGCTTTGTGGTGGAGCTGCATTTTTGGTCTGGTTATGGTGCTTCTTTGACTGCTGGGCAACCTGCTGGGTGACTCGGCCATCTTTACGTATTTTGCGCTGTACTTCGTGGTCTTTGCATCGACGATGTTTATCATGCTGGAGCGCGTCTTCATTTTGCACATCCTGCTCTACATTATGCAGCAGCTTTTCCCGTCTCGAGGTGCTCTCGATGGTGCTGTGGAAGACGTCGAAGCGGCAAAGTCTCAAGGCAAAGTGAAGGATGGATCACGGACCGGAGCCAAGGGAGGCCGCACTATCACAGCAGTGCTTCAAGAAATCCATCTCCCGCCGATCGTGTTCTTCATCAAAACACCCAGTCTACCAGTGCTCAACAAGGCCATCCTGTACGTACGCAAGAGCGAGAACACACACAATTTGCAAGTGGTGCACGTTAGTGAGGACACTGATTTGGAAGAAGACAGCAGTGCAGAGGTCACCGAGACTGATGTTCAACGACGGCAGCTCGAGAGGGAGAACGTAGAGGACATGCGCGAGATAACCCGCGTGTTTGACCTGACGTACCCGAAGGTCAAGATCGACTTCGTGCACGTTGGCGGTTCAAGCTTTGATAACGCGCTCGTTCACTGGATCTCGGAAGAGCTGCGTGTGCAATCCAACACGATGTTCATTCGGCAGCCTGGTACGAAGCACATCCACCAGGTCGCAGCGCTGGGCGTGCGTGTTATCACCGGCTAGAGGGATCTGACGTAAAGGAGAAAAAATAGTTTGTATCGATGATGGAGGCACTTTAGTTATTCCGTGGCTGCACCTCGTCGCAGCGTCTCCAGTACCCAACACCAAAGTCATCAAATTAACACGAAGTCATCAAATCGGGCATAGCAGTCGCTCGCATCAACCGGGAAATCGCTAGACTCTGTTTGCACCGTGCGATGCAGTTTCCAGAAGGCATGAGTATCCTTGTCTGTGACGCATCAGCGGCTGAATGGGATTCATTCGTCGAGAATGAGGACCAAGAGCTTGAGTCGGCCTACATGGAGTGGACTTGCGGCAGCATCTTCGTTATGGAGTTTCCGTCCCAAGAGCATCAGTTTCAACAGAAACTTCTTGCATGATGACATCGTCCACCTGCCAGGATGAGCATGCCGAGCTCGACGCAAGCGCAAGCTGGTGCTCAAGCTTAAAAGACGTTATGAATGCTGGGCTGTATTCGGTGGACCTCATCGGGATGTTGAGCATGTAGATGGTCATGTCTAAGAAACTTGGATGTTACTACTGTGTTTCATCTCCCTGGGTTGTGGTGGCCTCTTCTACTTCGAGCTCAGCTAGTTCATCTTGGTAAATAACAGCATCAACGTCGCAGAGCGGGATAGCACCAAGGTGTTCTGCCATCGTAGCTAGCACGGACGAGGCATGCTCAAATGTGTCATCCGCACGATACTCAGATTGCTGTACTTGAAAGCTATGGCACATTTGGCGGGAGAGCTCATACATTTGAGTCATGTCCAAGCGCTTTTTTGCATGATTGATGAAAATACTGCGGCAATCGCGAAGAGAAACATCCACTCCAAATTCCGCCTGTGTGATTCGTTGGAAGTGACGAGTCAAATTAGTGTCAGGCTCTCCCTTTGCTGTGATGAAAATATTGTCGGTTCTCAGAGTTCTGTGATCCCACCAGATATCAATGAAAAGTTGAAAATGCTCATAGTAAGCCGGTGGAAGCAATACTGTCACCGGACCATAGCGACGTTCAGTCTTGTGATTGAGGACCTTAATAATGGTGTACTTGTCCTTCGATTCAATATTCTTTTTCTCCATTCTCTCCAAGAATTGTTTCCGTTGAGGCGGCACACCAAACATTAGGACCATGAGAAAGTAGTCACGACACGTTTCATATCCTTTCCACGAGTAATCTCCAGCTTTTCCAACATCATCAACTGCCGACTTCAGCTTGTTTGACATCAACAATTGAAACTGAGGCATCTTCGGCATCTTTTCTAAGCGAGCGGCCTTCTTTGAAATATCCTGAGCTCGTTTGTCTTTCTGAAGACTCAAATTTTTGCAAACTTGAGCTGTAAGCCTGTAAGCTTCCGCAAACTGCTCCTTCCCGAGTGCCTTGACCTTCCACTCAAAGAAGCCCTTCAGCGTATTCAAATAGTTGTAGATCGTTCGCAATGCCAAGGGCTCGCCGTTGTCTTTTTTGCCAAGCCACATAGTAAACGCGTTGAACTTCTCAGGACTAAACATAGCACTGCAGCAGTCGATTCGGTTCATCTTGTAAAATATCTTGTTGATGTCAATATCGTGAAACTTGGCTAATTTCCCTAGCACAGTCCTGAATTTGTCGAAATATGCCTTCGGATTCGTCAGGTTGAATGTTTTACCTGCAGCGGATGGGCTCTGCAGCCACTCCCAGAAAGGAGCCATGCGCTCCTCCACCGACGAAGCACTAGGAGCATTGTGGCTGGAGCGAGTTAGACCTGTTTTACTCGGTCGATACAGCGGCTCCGACCGATCGCGTGCGAACTCCATGTCGTTGGACGGTGTGGGCATAATAGCAGCATCTTCAGTAGGTCGCCTTGAGCACTTCCTCATGTGCTTAGGTAGGTACGTACCGCTCATCGATCCTGCACAGTATGGACAAAGTCCATCAGACATGTGCTTCCAAGTGATGTGTTTTTGCAGCGACTGCTTGGACGCGAAAAACGTGAGCACGGGGCACTGGCTGCACCACAACCGGCCTTTTCCTTGGTGGGCTCTGTCGCAGTGGCGGTCCCTGTTAAATTTCGACGAAAACCCCTCCCCGCAGAGTGGCGCGTAACTGCATAAGACGCGAGGCCGCGGCATTTTCTTGAATGTTCGAACACTCGTTCGATAGTTCAGCCCCATTCACCCTCAAAGTCAACTATAGTAAAACCTACAGAAAGGTGGTTGGCTCACAGCCAACTGGTACCATGCACTATGGACGCCAAGAAGGACAGCAAGTCACTCTTTATGTGACTTCGGTAATCTGCCCCGTACTATACACTTTCAACAGCTGTGAGCTATACATGTCGGACGCCATACACTGTTGCCTGGTATACTTGACGGACGCCATACACTGTTGCCTGGTATACACCATACACTGTTGCCTGGTATACTTGACGGACGCCATACACTGTTGCCCGATATACACGACGGACGCCATACACTGTTGTCTGGTATACACCATACACTGTTGCCTGGTATACTTGACGGACGCCATACACTGTTGCCGGGTATACACGACGGACGCCATACACTGTTGCCTGGTATACACGACGGACGCCATACACTGTTGTCTGGTATACACCATACACTGTTGCCTGGTATACACAATACACTGTTGCCGGGTATACACGACGGACGCCATACACTGTCGCCTGGTATACTTGACGGACGCCATACACTGTTGCCCGATATACACGACGGACGCCATACACTGTTGTCTGGTATACACCATACACTGTTGCCTGGTATACTTGACGGACGCCATACACTGTTGCCTGGTATACACGACGGACGCCATACACTGTTGCCTGGTATACACCATACACTGTTGCCTGGTATACACGACGGACGCCATACACTGTTGCCTGGTATACACCATACACTGTTGCCTGGTATACTTGACGGACGCCATACACTGTTGCCTGGTATACTTGACGGACGCCATACACTGTTGCCGGGTATACACGACGGACGCCATACACTGTTGCCTGGTATACACGACGGACGCTATACACTGTTGCCCGATATACACGACGGACGCCATACACTGTTGTCTGGTATACACAATACACTGTTGCCGGATATACACGACGGACGCCATACACTGTTGTCTGGTATACACCATACACTGTTGTCTGGTATACACAATACACTGTTGCCGGGTATACACGACGGACGCCATACACTGTCGCCTGGTATACTTGACGGACGCCATACACTGTTGCCCGATATACACGACGGACGCCATACACTGTTGTCTGGTATACACCATACACTGTTGCCTGGTATACTTGACGGACGCCATACACTGTTGCCTGGTATACACGACGGACGCCATACACTGTTGCCTGGTATACACCATACACTGTTGCCTGGTATACTTGACGGACGCCATACACTGTTGCCGGGTATACACGACGGACGCCATACACTGTTGCCTGGTATACACGACGGACGCCATACACTGTTGTCTGGTATACACCATACACTGTTGCCTGGTATACACCATACACTGTTGCCGGGTATACACGACGGACGCCATACACTGTCGCCTGGTATACTTGACGGACGCCATACACTGTTGCCCGATATACACGACGGACGCCATACACTGTTGTCTGGTATACACCATACACTGTTGCCTGGTATACTTGACGGACGCCATACACTGTTGCCTGGTATACACGACGGACGCCATACACTGTTGCCTGGTATACACCATACACTGTTGCCTGGTATACACGACGGACGCCATACACTGTTGCCTGGTATACACCATACACTGTTGCCTGGTATACTTGACGGACGCCATACACTGTTGCCCGATATACACGACGGACGCCATACACTGTTGCCCGATATACACGACGGACGCCATACACTGTTGCCCGATATACACGACGGACGCCATACACTGTTGTCTGGTATACACAATACACTGTTGCCGGGTATACACGACGGACGCCATACACTGTTGCCTGGTATACTTGACGGACGCCATACACTGTTGCCGGGTATACACGACGGACGCCATACACTGTTGCCTGGTATACACCATACACTGTTGCCTGGTATACTTGACGGACGCCATACACTGTTGCCTGGTATACACGACGGACGCCATACACTGTTGCCTGGTATACACCATACACTGTTGCCTGGTATACTTGACGGACGCCATACACTGTTGCCGGGTATACACGACGGACGCCATACACTGTTGCCTGGTATACTTGACGGACGCCATACACTGTTGCCGGGTATACACGACGGACGCCATACACTGTTGCCTGGTATACACGACGGACGCTATACACTGTTGCCCGATATACACGACGGACGCCATACACTGTTGTCTGGTATACACAATACACTGTTGCCGGATATACACGACGGACGCCATACACTGTTGTCTGGTATACACCATACACTGTTGTCTGGTATACACAATACACTGTTGCCGGGTATACACGACGGACGCCATACACTGTCGCCTGGTATACTTGACGGACGCCATACACTGTTGCCCGATATACACGACGGACGCCATACACTGTTGTCTGGTATACACCATACACTGTTGCCTGGTATACTTGACGGACGCCATACACTGTTGCCTGGTATACACGACGGACGCCATACACTGTTGCCTGGTATACACCATACACTGTTGCCTGGTATACACGACGGACGCCATACACTGTTGCCTGGTATACACCATACACTGTTGCCTGGTATACTTGACGGACGCCATACACTGTTGCCCGATATACACGACGGACGCCATACACTGTTGCCCGATATACACGACGGACGCCATACACTGTTGTCTGGTATACACAATACACTGTTGCCGGGTATACACGACGGACGCCATACACTGTTGCCTGGTATACTTGACGGACGCCATACACTGTTGCCCGATATACACGACGGACGCCATACACTGTTGTCTGGTATACACAATACACTGTTGCCGGGTATACACGACGGACGCCATACACTGTTGCCTGGTATACTTGACGGACGCCATACACTGTTGCCGGGTATACACGACGGACGCCATACACTGTTGCCTGGTATACACGACGGACGCTATACACTGTTGCCCGATATACACGACGGACGCCATACACTGTTGTCTGGTATACGCCATACACTGTTGCCGGGTATACACGACGGACGCCATACACTGTTGCCTGGTATACTTGACGGACGCCATACACTGTTGCCCGATATACACGACGGACGCCATACACTGTTGTCTGGTATACACAATACAGTGTTGCCGGGTATACACGACGGACGCCATACACTGTTGCCTGGTATACACCATACACTGTTATCCTCTGTACACTAGATACGATTGGGCGCTATAGACGCTGTACACTATTCACTATCTGATTGTCCGCGATACACCATACAGTGTAGACTATACAAAGTTAAGCGATATACATGCGCACGAGTGGCACGATCGCTAACAGGGGCTCGAAACAGTTACTCTATACTGTACATGACCGAGCACTATACACTATAAACCTACACTCTATACTGACATTATCATTAGTCCGTCATCCTGCTTACATGATGATACTTAGCTGCAACGAGCCGGATGTGAACTATACAATACACCCAAATTCTACTATACATGGTCGCGTGCGATGCTGTATACACGAAGTACCGGTCACTTAGGACAGGTTGACGAAGCCTACAAGTTAACGACGAGTATACGTTGCGTGAGCGCAGTCAGTTACAGCCTCGGCTGTTTTACACACATTACCGAGTACTATTCATTGACACGATAGATAGCTGTGGTGAAGTGGATGTTGGAAATTTCGTGATGGACCAACGATGGGCTAGGATCGGACGGGACCGGACGTACGATCAGAGGTTGATGAAGACCGACTTTGGAGGGATTAGATTAGACCTGACGGGTAGGGGTATGGAGACCCGATGGGTACAGTGGCGCCATCAGTTATCGGTGTATACCGGTATGCGGTATGGTGCGATCATTTCGATATGCGATCGTGGTCATAACTGCGATCGCGATCACAAATGACGATCGTGGCGTACCACTTTGGTGGTACACCCGCAATCATTCCGAAGTAAGGATCCGTGGAAGGTACCTCGGGAGATGGGAGAAAGATTCCAGTAAGGGGGGGGGGGAGGATAGGATAGGAAGCTGAGATCATTGTTTAATTTGTTAAGAAGAAGCTTTCCCTTGCAACACAAGTGGCGTTCGTTGATTCCAGGCTGGGAAGTATATTGGCCCTCCTGACGACTTCGGACTCATCTCGTCGCGCACGGTAATTACACGGAAGACCCTGGATCGCTTGGCCAGGTGCGCAACCACTTAACTCCCCCCAGAAGACCCCGCTATAGGAGGCGGCAAGCACGTAAAGGAACACACCCAAGGACCCCCCCCCCCACGCCGATCAAGCCCCACCAGGCCCCGATCGGCAGACCACCGACGACCGCGTGAAGAATACCCGCGTGGCCGTCACTCCCCGGTTCCCCGGAAGGAGCAGTCCAGCTCTCCACCCCATCTTGATAACCACTGACGCCTTCAGTGAACACCGGAAGAGCGTAACTCGCCCCGCCGTCGGGTACACAAGGTGAATACAAGGTTCCGATCGCGCCAGATCAACGGAGTACCCCCTCCGATAGTCGGCAGTCCGGGCGTACCGCTGGTAAGCCTGAGATCGCGACAGCAATTTTCGTGATCCCGCTTTGCCACAATGGTGCGCGTGCCCGGATCTTCTGGTGATTCACTGGGATTTCACCGTGAGTCCACCGAAGAAGACGTCAAAATCAAGATGGAACCAGGGAACGAGTCGTCGACGGAAGAAGGATCGCCGCCGACGGCGCTGAAAGCGCCAGGGTCCACTGATCGTGAGAGTGCCGAGAGGAGCTCTGACGATGTGATGGAGGAAGGTTCAGCGATGGACCTAGAAGAAAAGCCTCAAACCCCTCCCCAGGCCCCCTCGGGGACCCCCGCGGATCGCGATGCGAATCGCGATCCGCCGGACGAAGGTCCGACGGTGAAAACCGAAGGACCTTCATCCAAAACCGCTCCTCCAGCCTCGCACCCAACCGCGAAGAAGAACAAGTCAAAGACCTCACGCAAGAAGCTGAAGGCACCAGAGTCTGAAGCCGAAGACCAGGAGGATCGCAACACGTGAACGGACGAGCAACTGGAGTCCGCCTTCTTCTACAAGGACCTGTACAAGTTCCTGCACGAAGATCCTGTAATGAAGATCGTGCGCCCCAAGCCAATCGGGGAACTGCAAGGTCCAGTGAAGGCGCCAAAGGAGGTGACCAACTAACTTGATGCGGTGAAACTTCTGATGCGCATGCTGAAAGAAGCGGAGATCGTGCTCGGCTTCTTCGACGCAAACGAGCTATTCGACTTGGAATTGCCAATCATCAGGGAATCAACGCTGAGCCTGTTCGCGAAGCTGACGCCCCTTGTCGGTAGCGTCGTCCCGGTTCAACGTGAAAGACCAACACCGACTCGCAGCCAAACCGAATCGTCGCAATATGCCTCAGCCACATCCGAAGCGGGATCGGACAGCTCGATCGAGCTGCAGCGAATGACACTTGGACCGGCAGGAGCAACCATGCTACAGTCGCGAAAGGAGAGATCGGAAACCAAGCCGACAGTGATCGCGTCGAGTGATCCAGCCCAAGCTCCCCCTGAACGCATGCAATCGTTCTTCAATGCAGCAATGGAACGTTTCCTGAAGGAACAGCAAGCGGTCTCGACCACGCCAGTCGTCGACCAAATCAAGCCACCTGGAGCTCAAGACGTTGACATGGAGTCCGTGGAGTCGAATCGCCGGGACCATTTGCACCCGAGTGAATACGATCCGGATGGCCTGAGTGTCGATGCTGCCCCTCGTGCCGCAGTCGCATCTGCTGGAACTACAGGCGGCGGAACACTCTCGGCCACAAGGATTCGAGTCTCCGCGATCTCAGAATTGAAGGAATTTTCGGGGAAGGACAACGACGAAGATCGTGCCAGAAGCTGGTTCGGCAAACTGAAGTCCGCTTTTGTTCGCGATCAAACTCCCGATGGCGAGAAGTGTAGCGGGGCTACACATTCGGTTCACCTCCTACCTTAGTGCAACATGCACTAAGGGATACATTCAGGTGACCACTCCACAGGGTGGTCCACATTCATAGAAAAAGCATATGACTGGTAGAAAGTAACATCTTTCTACCAATGAGAGTCATTCAATAGATAGGGGTTCTGCCAGCCATCCAATGGCAGAACCTCTCATTAGAAATATCAGTTTTAGGAGGAAACCCCATTTACAATCAATACAGTTCTCATTTGGCACCAAAGCTATCGTTCGGTCCCTTTGTCTTAGTTTAAGTATACTTGCGGATACAAGTATACTGAACTTAAGTAAATTACTCCTACGCTTCCTCATACACGTGCGCACACGTGTAAGCTTAAGTAGTGGGTCTAAGCAGGCCCATTACACCTGGTAGCACTTTGTAGTCCGTCCGACCGACTAAGAACAGAATACGAACGCGGGGCTGAGAACCTGCCCTCGGACAGTAACATGTCTGTGGGTAGCCCAAACACGTCTGCAACGCATGTTGCGCGTGAAGACTGCCCCCACCTGTCGGAACCAGAGTGGGAGGCCCTCCAACGACTGTCAACAGTCATTGGGGAAGCGGCGGTAGCAACGATGTTGCGAACGCTATCGCCGACAGAGCAACACGGTGTTGCTCTGGGTTTCATCGTGAAGGAACAGCGTGAAACCGCTGCTCGAACTTCGGTGTCGCCATCGGCCACACCGCGCGTGGAGTCATTGAAACTCCACGTAAGCAGCTACGTTGGAAGAGAGGGCGAACCTCTCCTCCGTTGGCTTGTCGAGGTCGACACTGCCATTGCGGCTCGACGTATCGTCGACCCGTTGTCGAAGGTTGCGTTCGCCATGTCATGTCTTGGCGGACGAGCAAGGAGTTGGGCGTACGGACGCCGACTCACGGACCCTACGTGCTTCAGCACGTACGAAGAGTTCAAGGAGGAGCTCAAACTTGCGTTTGAGCCCCCGCAGAACGAGTTCCGATCGCGGGCGGAGTTCCTCGATGTGCAACAGGGCAAGCATGACGTGCATGCTTACGCCCAAAGGGCACGGTACTTGGTCTCGAACATCGTGACCAACCCGATTGACGAGGCGACAAAGGTCGTCACGTTCATGAAGGGCCTTAGAGATGGGCCTGTGAAGACCTATCTCTTCCGAGAGTATCCAAATACTCTCGAGGCTGCAATTGCGCTTGCAATGCAAGAAGAGTTTAGCCTGCGGCAGGCTAAACTGCATGTGAACGCCCCACGGCTGATGCCACGACCGGTGGTAAGGCCGTCGGGAGGTCCCGAACCAATGGACCTCTCGAGTGCGACGGCTGCTGGTTCCCAGCAGCGTCGTGGATCAACGAATGTGCGTTGTTTCCGATGCGGAAACATCGGTCACTATGCCCGCGAGTGCACAGCACCTGTGCACGCGGCGAGGAGCCGTCGTGGCGATACTGGGTATCGCCACGGGCAATCAAAAAACTAAAGGGACCAGCAGGCGCGGGCGTCCTGCTGGTGATGCGGTCGAGCGTGTCGACATCGGACACGCTGCAATGAAGATCGCTGCCCCCAGTGAGAGTCAATCTCACTGCAAGAAGCAAGATGACAAGCCGAACCTTGTCATCCTGAAGGTAAGCTCGAAGTGAGAGAAGTCTCTTCGTGCTCTAGTGGACTGTGGTGCGTCGAACAACTTTGTTCGACTGCAGAGCCTTCCAAGGCTTGGCTTCGAGGAGGTGAAAACACCTCGAAGTCTATTGGAAGTGAGACTAGCAACGGGTGTCGTTGTTAGAACCGAGAAGCGTATCGTACGCGTACGCTTCTCTTACCAAGAAAAGGAGTTCGTCGACGAGCTTATCGTCCTGGAACTGGACGATAAGTTCGATATTGTGTTGGGCATGCCGTGGCTTGCACGGCATGATCCGGTGATCGACTGGACGAAGCGCACGATCGTGTACTTCGGGAGCAGCAGCAGTGCGACAGAGAGCGATGGCGCTGTCGGCGCAGCACATGCACCACGTGGTGCATGCGGCCCTCCACCAGAGACAGCGCGGGATGCGGCTGTCTCGGATCACCCCAAGCGAACGCCAACGACTGCGAGAGTCGTTGGAAGGAAATGTGAACCGAATCAGCAGGGCCTGATTCGATCGGATTCGAGAGGGTCTCGAAGCGTCCGGGGCGACGCGGTCGTGTCGACAGATAATGTCGACACGCAATTTGTCGAAAGACACTCCGCCGTTAGGCGTAGAGGTAAAGAAGGCGTATCGGCTCTGGGAGCCGACGCTGCAAGCAGTGCGGACGGTTGCAAACGTCCCGCACCGGAAATGCTTGCGAGCTCGCGATCAAGCCGGGCTTGAACGCGTGCGCCCGCGGGTAAAACCCGCCGGCGAATACAAGGAACAACTGTCCACGGCCGGGCCTGGACAAGAAGAAACTCGCGGAGCCGGGCTCCGCGTGAGAAGTGAATGGCGCAAGCGAGAAGAGCTGCGCAAGCCTCGGTCAGGGACCGAGACGCTACAAGCAGTGTCTGCCGGGCTGACACAGGAGTTGGAGACAACCGTCGAGACATTGAGTGTCTTGACGCGTACGAGTATTGGTCTCCAATACAAGAAGATGAGGCTGAATAATCCTCCGACGTTAGCGTCGGAGTTGATGTCGCTCCCAGTCACAAGCTGGAAGCGTTTCGCTCGCGACCTGCACGATGGACGCATCGAGCAGATCTGCATCTTCTCGGACGTCGAGAGGATGACGTGTGAAGCAGAAGAGCTGAATCAGCTCATCTCTGAGGGCGCGGACGCCCTCAGCGCGAAGTCGAAGAAGGAACGCTTCGACGAGCAAGGCTGGGACTCGCTCAAGGCGAGCCCCTTTTACAAGGTCTTGCGTGAGTACAAGGATGTACTCCCGGACGACATTCCTGCGGAGTTACCGCAGGACAAGGGTGTTCAGCACGAGATTGATCTCGTGCCGGGAACGAAGTATTGCGTTACGCGACAGTGACCACTGCCGCGTGAACAAGTCAAGGCAATCGACGACTTCTTTGAAAGTCGTCGCAAGGCAGGACAAGTGCGGGAATCGAAGTCCCCACACAGCGCGCCTACGTTCTGTGTCAAGAAACCACAGGGCGGGTGGCGCATCGTTCATGCATACAACAAGCTGAACGACGCGACGGTACCGGCGCAGACGCCGATACCTCGAAAAGATGTGATCATCGATTCGATGACCTCGAGTACTATCTTCAGTACTCTGGATATGAGAGACGGGTTCTATCAGATCCTCATGCGTGAGAGCGATACCCCTCTCACAGCGGTAAGCACTCCGAACGGCATGCTCTGGGAGTGGCTCGTAATACCGCAGGGGCTGAAGAACGCCCCAGCGACGTTCAACAGGTGCGTCACGCACTTGTTGCGCTCCTTGCGCGACTTCGCACCGAGCTATTTCGATGATGTGTTCATTCACAGCCGGGTTGTGAATGGGAGATCGGATGTGGAGATGCATACAGAGCATCTCCGCAAGTTGCTTGAGCTCATGCGAAAGCACAAGCTGTATGCGAACCTGAAGAAGTGTATCTTCGGGGCGACCGAGATACCCGTACTTGGGTGTCTCGTGGGGATGAACGGCGTACGCCCTGACCTAGGAAAGGTCAGAGTGGTCAATGAATGGCCTACGCCTTCAAACGTAAAGGAACTGCGGCAGTTCCTTGGACTCGCCACGTACTTGTGCAAGTACGTGAGCAACTACGCGGGCAAGATTCGCCCGCTGTCGCAGCTCTTAAAGAAAGAGGCTGCATGAGAATGGACTGCTGATTGTCAGGAGGCCTTTGAAGCAGTCAAGCAGGGCTTGACTGAGGCGCCGATCTTGGCGGTTGCCGACCAAGATCGTCCATTCCACGTTGTGTGTGATGCATCCGATTTCGCGATCGGATGCGCACTGATGCAACACGATCACGAAGGTCGTGATCGTGTGGTTTACTACCAATCGCGTCAGCTGAAGCCAGCTGAGCGCAATTACCCGGTACATGACAAGGAACTCCTTGCCATGAAGTATGCACTCGCAAAGTTTCGAGTGTATCTACTTGGGAGTAGACCATTCGTGGTCTACACCGACCACGCATCGTTGCGTACGGCGATCAAGTCGCCGCACATATCCCAAAGAATGGCACGGTGGCTGTCATTCTTTGCTGAATACAACTTCCAGGTTGAGTACAAACCTGGAAGGTTGAATGTCGTGGCCGACGCGCTTTCGCGTCGACCAGATTATGCGGTGCAAGAGGCCAACGCTAACGCAGTCGGTGTCGTCAGGACGACTACACCCTCGTCGTCCTTGTTGGATGACGTGAAGGCCGCGTACGCGCATGATGCGGATGCGAAGCAGTTGTTGGAGTACTTCTCCACACCTTCTGACAAGTCTCGTCAGAAGCTGGCCAAACACCGTCGTGCCCGTGTACACCGTTATCGTGTACACAATGGTCTGCTGCTTTACAGCGCAGTCGACGACAACGCAGATCGCATTGTCGTGCCGGATGATCATGAGTTGAAGCTCAAGATCACGTACGAGTACCACGATGCCCTGACATCGGGACATCCTGGCCGTGAGAAGACATACTTGCTTCTCACGCGTGACTTCTACTGGAGTCACCAGTACAATGGGTACGCAAGTACGTTCGTGCTTGCGAGGTATGCCATCACGTTGAAGCCTGCGCCCAACTCGCAGGCTCCGCTTCAATCACTACCGACTCCGTCGGAGTGCTGGCAGTCCATTTCAATGGACTTTGGTTTTGGTCTTCCGCAAGACAACAAGCGGAGGACTGGTATAGTGGTCTTTGTTGGCCGCTTCAGCAAGATGGTGCATCTTGCTGCAGTACCAGCCGAGGTGACAGCCAAACAGACGGCATGTCTGTTTGTTGACCTGGTGTTTAGACACCATGGTATGCCACTCGACATCGTGTCGGATCGGGATCTGCGCTTTACAGCGCGATTCTGGCAAGAAGTGTTTACACTTCTTGGGACGCAGTTGTCCATGTCGACTGCGGATCACCCGCAGACCGACGGACAAACCGAGCGTGTCAACCGCGTGTTGGTTGACACCATGAAGAGCTACGCGCACTCGTTCCATCAATCGGAGCGACTGCTTGCCGATGGCGGAGTTCGCCATCAACAACTCGGTGCATGTCTCGACAGGACACCCACCCTCCTTCTACGTGAATGTCATGAGGCACCCACGCGTACCGAGCGTACTCGGTGCGGTAGCTCCTTCCTTAAATGGGGGAGGATATCCGGTTAATTCAAAACAACCGGATAAGTACGCTGATACGAGCAATGTATCAGCTGTGACGACTCGCGCACGTACTGCGCGCAGTCATGGCGACGACAATACAGTGTCTACGACGGGCGTAGACACTTTGAACCACAACGAACATCACTGCGCAGGCCGGGCCTGCTGCGAACAAGGAGCACGAACTGAACCAGGGGTTCAGCTCGGATGCAATGGACTTTGTCCAGCGCCGACAAGCCGTAATTTGGTTTGTCCAGGACGCAACAGCGGCTTCTGTCGATCGACAGAAGCTGAATGCCGATAACACCGGCAGGGGAAACACAAATGAATTCAAAGTTGGTTCATTAGTTCTGTTAGCTACGCAGAACCTAGCTAAACATGCAGTTTCCGATTTCGGAGCAAGCAAGCTTGCTCCGCGCTTCATTGGGCCATTCACCGTGTTGGCGAAGCATGACAACGCGTACACACTGGACATACCGTCCAGCATGCGCTTGCACCCAACGTTTTACGTTGGGCGACTGAAGCCGTACGTACAGCACGAGTCACCTACGTCTGGTGACTCGCCAAAGCGCTCTCGAGCGCGGCGACGCGCTTCAAGGCGGCAGAGAGCCTCGTCCCGACCTCGACCTTCACGTTCGAGGTCATCTGCACAATCTCCGCGAGCTGAGCCATCAACAAGCTCAGCTCCTGACGCAGAGCAGCGAACTGCGACGCTTGGAGACGCTCAACAGCCTCCAAGCGAGACTCAAGGTTTGGTTGACCAAACCCGGGGCGTCTTCCCGCCCCCCCACCCCCGTTGCGAGACGCACGCGGGGCAACTCGCTGGATCGTCCAGCGAATTGTTGGTCATCAGAACCAGACCCGAGGTCCGGTTCATTTTCGAATTCGTTGGAGAGGATTTCCTCCCCAACACGATACGTGGGAATCACGGAATGTCCTGATGGAGGACATTCCGGAAATGGTGACGGCGTACGAAGGCCACCACCGCCACCTCCGCCGAAGGGCGTAAAACTTGGGCGAGCGCTGTAGTCGCCTACAGCACTCGGATAAGTGCTGCGATTATCCGCAGCACTAGAAGACGCCTGCGCCTGAAAACTGGCGCGGCAGGGTCTTGAGGTCGTCAGGTACACACATGGACATATACCCGTTGATGTCCCGTTCAGTAATGCGTACTGCTCCGGGGTAGCAGTACTCACAAGCAGTGTCGTAAGGCACTGCGCAAGGAAGTCCGATACCGACTGCACCATGGTGCAGTCGTTCAAGTTTACCACGCTTCGAGAACTTCTCGTAGCGCTCCCGCGCCTGGCTAATCCGGTCGCGATAGCCAGCGGGGTTTTTGTTGAAGTTTTCAACAAAGGCACTCCAACTCTGACAAAGTGCCTGCCACTCGGGCACTTTGCTTCTGCGAGAAGTCTTCTTGCTCGCAAACCATCGGAGCTCATGAAAGAGTCCGATGTAGTAATCGCGCCTTTGGTCCGTCATCGGATCAAAGTGCAATCGCTTCGCAACGTCATCGTCAACGATGGCGTTGCACGAATACAGCGCGTACAGATTCGGTGGCACGGTCGCACCGAATCGGCTGCTGATCTCAAACTGAGACGGCATCCACGGCTCGCGCACTGGCTCAGTGCGCGAGGCCGCAACAGCAGCGGATGGAGTGGAGTCATCTCCATCCCGCGGAGTCGTCAAGGCTCCAGCGGCAGAGAGCGGTGTTCCACTGCCGCTGCGCGAACACTTCGAGCCCGAAGCGTTCGAGTCGTCCTCGCGTGGACGACGCAGACCTACATTGGGGTCAGTGTGGCCCGGAGACAAGGTATCCTTGTCTCCTTCGAGTTCCCCCTCCTCGACTTCACTTCCGTAGTCGAGGGGAACTCCCTCTCCACCCGGAGAGTAAATGCCCACACCAGTCTCGACAGCAATGATCTTGCCTGTCTTGTTTCGGATGGCATGTTTCTCATGCCATCTCGAGTGGTATCCAGCAACAGAGAGGCGACTCTCTGTTGCCGCGCTTGTCGACATCGCCGTCGAGGCGATGTCAGTAGCGGTCGTGGCTGAAGCAGCGGCCGTCGTCGCCTTGGAGGCGACGACAGCACTTGCTGTTGCCGAAGCGGTCAGCGTCTTAGACGAAGACGTCGTTGGCGTGCTCATTGGGAATGAGCACGTGTTCTCCCGAAGAAAATACGGATTGACGTGTCGAGACGGGCACGTCAAATCCTAACGGGGGGATGGTGTAGCGGGGCTACACATTCGGTTCACCTCCTACCTTAGTGCAACATGCACTAAGGGATACATTCAGGTGACCACTCCACAGGGTGGTCCACATTCATAGCAAAAGCATATGACTGGTAGAAAGTAACATCTTTCTACCAATGAGAGTCATTCAATAGATAGGGGTTCTGCCAGCCATCCAATGGCAGAACCTCTCATTAGAAATATCAGTTTTAGGAGGAAACCCCATTTACAATCAATACAGTTCTCATTTGGCACCCAAAGCTATCGTTCGGTCCCTTTGTCTTAGTTTAAGTATACTTGCGGATACAAGTATACTGAACTTAAGTTAAATACTCCTACGCTTCCTCATACACGTGCGCACACGTGTAAGCTTAAGTAGTGGGTCTAAGCAGACCCATTACAAGAAGTGTCTGGTGTTTGGAGATCTGCTCACTGGGCCCGCACGTAACTGGTACCGACAGCTGAGTCGAACGACGCGCGGCAACTGGAAGAGCTTGTCTAAGAACTTCCAGACTCAATACTGCGGACGTGGCGTGTCTGTCGCGAGACAGTACTGCCATGCGCGAAAGTGATCGGATGAATCGCCGCTGAAATATCTGCACCGTTTGAATGTCGCCGGTCTGCGAGCTCAGCTCTCGATCAAGGATGGGTCGATTGAGGTCCGCCGTGAACATGTCGATCACTTCATCGAAACACTCGACGATCAGCGATCTAGCCAGCCAACTGGCACTGTTAAGAACCCCGGGCGCAGACACTCTCGAAGAGACACTGCGATCCCGACAACGTGCGAAGGCGAGACAAGGAAAGACGGTGTATGGGTCCATCAAACCCAAGCAGAAATCACCCACGGGGACCACCCCATCCGCTAATGCTCGCGCAACAGTCAACTCGAGCGACTCCGAACTGGAAACCAGCGGATCGGAGGGAGAGGGAGACCTGCGCAAGGTGTACTTCGCGGCAACGCCCGATCAGCCGACCAGATCGCATTCGGATCAGGAGCAACGCCGTCCTAGTCGAGACTCCAACGACCGTCGCCTCGATCGTCCAGCCGGACCTCTCGAGGGAGAAGTCCCGCGGAAGCCATGTTCCCACTGTGGATCGTCGAAGCACACCGATCTTGGTTGCTGGAAGCGTCTGACGTGTGAGAAGTGTGGCAAGAAGAGCCACCCGACCGATCGCTGCCTCTTCGTCTGCAAGGCCTGCGGCGAGATCCACGGAGCCGGAGAGTGCCCGATGGAAGAGTTCTACAACTTGATCCGTCAATGGTACACTCCCACCAAACACGGCGGGATGCTCCCGCAAGCGGCCGAGAAGATGTTACACTAGAACGCTCGCCGGGTTTGAATCCGGTACGAGACGAGCGTTCTCAGTTCTGCATCTATGCATATGTCGAAAAACAGTCGAAGTCAGAGGTGAGTAAGCTGATTCGGCCGACTGACAATACATGTGATCTTCATGACAAACGTACCATGGCGATCTCCAGCCTCCACCAAGTCGACGAGTATTCGCGATCAGAAGTGACGATGGCTCTGGATCTCCTGCACGGAGAGTCGCGAGGATATTGGAAGTACCATGTGCCGGACAAGAAATTCCGGTAGGTGAAAGCCATGGGGAAGATCAACAACAAAAGAGCCACATTGCCGTTTGACAGTGGCGCCGAGGTGTCCATTCTCGATACCGCCTTTGCTCGTAAGGTTGGGTGCTACATAGACAACAGTCAAGAGTTGGAATGTGAAGGAGTTGGTAAGAATCCCTACATGGACGGATGGACGTACCAGAATCAAGATCACGCTCGCTGGATCACTGGTGTACTACTTCGACGCGTGGGTCGGTCCGCCCACAGGTGGCCAAGACCTGATCCTGGGGATGGACTTCATGGTGCCAGCTGGTATTCGCCTCGATCTGGCTGGCGGATCGATAAATCTTCCAGACGAGGTGCGGATTCAGCTAGCCGGCCGACGTCATCTCTACGGAGAGAAGGTCACGCAGGTCAAGCTCGGAGAGCATTGCCAGCTGGAAGGCGGAGAGTCGATCGAGATTCGGAAGGGATTCATCTTGTCAAGCCACAGGAAGCTGTGTGTTACTCGAGGAGAAAGATGGGTACCGAGTCTGGTGACTGGGTTGGGGAAAACTTGCTATCTGAAGATCACGAACATCAGCGATCAAAAGTTAGTATTGCAAGACGATACCCACGTTGGCATGTGGCTTGAAGGAGGACGCGTACTTCGCACTCCCGGTTTCGTGTTACCTGGATCGCGCAGGTATGCCGAGTGGCAGAATCTGGCTTTCCAGTCCACTACAGACCGTGTGGAGGTAGAAGAACCCGAACTCGCTCCTGCCGGACCCATGGTAGATCGACCTCAGTACGACACACCGAGGAAAATCCTGCGCCGTGACTGTGAAACCTCGAGGTCGGTCGTCGCACGACTAACCGTGCCTCGACCCGCCGAGATGAAATCAGAAACTGAGGGATCTCCAAGGGATCAGGAAGTTGACGCCAGCGATCAGGCCGCGAGAGAATCTCCACCGATTGAGCAGGCAACACGAAGCGAGATGACTGCTGACCAGAAGGAGTCTGTGCCCCGGGCCGAAACGCCTCCGATCGTTGATCCGGAACCGCTGGATGACGAAGAAGTATGTTACCACGAAGGTGGCGACCTGTTCGCGGAAGATGTGGAAAGACAGATGGCAATCTTGCCGGAAGTAGTGACCATCATCGATGAAGTCACGATCGAGGATATCCAGGTGGGCGATCCTGAGTCAAACATCCCGGAAGAAATGGATCGCCTGCGACAGATAATTTGGAGGCGGAAACATCTCCTGATCGGGAAGGGAACGCTTTACCACCAGCTGCCGTTGGCGCAGTCTGCGACATCGATGTGGGAGGAGCAGCTCCTGTTGCACAACGTGCCCGAAAAGTCGCTCCACAGTTCCGTGAGAAGCTGTCGGATCTGATCAAGAGCCTGTTATCGGCGAAGATGATCACGCCGTCGACTTCACCGTGGGCTTCCCCGATCGTAATCATCATCAAGAAGAACGGCGTTGACATCCGGCTCTGTATCGACTACAGGCTGGTGAATAGTTTGACGAGACTGATGGTGTACCCTATGCCGCTGATTAGCGATCTCTTGGAAGACTTGGACAAAGTGCTCTGGTATTGCTCACTCGATATGGCAAGTGGCTTCTGGGTAGTCTCCATGACAGAACGCGCACGGAGGATCTCTGCGTTCATCACACCGTTCGGGTTGTTCGAGTGGACGCGTATGCCTCTCGGGTTGAAGAATGCGCCACAGGTCTATCAGCGATTGATTGATAACGCGCTACACGGACACTTCCGAATCCGCGCCGGTCACGATCCGTCGGAACCGATCGACGTGTTCGATTCAGGCGAGCCAGAACCAGAGCCGAGACCGTCAGCGTTGGAAAGGCGATCGTACATCGATGATATTCTGGTGACTGCGATCACTTGGTACAGGCTGTGTGAGAAGGTAGAGGCATTGCTCGACGCTTGCGAGCGATGGAATTTGTCCATCAGCGTGGTCAAGAGTTTCTGGGGCCGACGAAAAGTGGACTACTTGGGACACCGAGTGTCCGTCGACGGTTTGGAAGCCCATCCGAAATACCTTGAAGTGGTAGGCAACATTCCCTTCCCGCAGACTCTGCGATCGATGCAGTCCTTCCTTGGAAGTTTGAACTACTACAGTCGTTTCATCGAAGACTTCGCGGTCTACGCCGCTGTCCTGTACGAGCTGCGCGAAGCGGATTTCCACGAGATGGTTCAGCAGAACAGGTCCATCCCCGGCAAACAAGTAGCTGGGGGCGTTGTCACGCGAGCAGAAGATGCTGACCGTTGGGCCCGAACGAAAATCGCATTCACGATGCTGAAGGCCAAGATCGTGTCCACCCCGGTACTGAGACATTTCAATCCAGATCGCACCCCGGTGATCGTAGTCTATGCGAGCCAGTGGGCGATCTCCGCGACACTCGTACAAGAGCATGATGGCGTGTACTGGCCAGTAACCTTCACCAGTCGTACTCTGAAGCCCAACGAGATCAACTACGGGATTGTCGACAAGGAAGGCTTGGCACTCCTGCGGATGCTAGACGTGAATTACACACTGTTGACGACGAGGTCAATCTTGGTGCTGTCCAGACATTGGACGCTGGCGTGGCTGGTCAACTCGGCTGGCTTCCAGGGGAGACTGGGTAATTGGGCAGCTTTGTTATCAGAATGGACGCTAGAGATCAGGAAGTGCACGAAAGGGGAGGATGAAATTCTGGGAGCGATCGCAGCAAGTATCACACCCCGCGCGGAAGTAGACGAGACGTTGATCGCGATTGCGCCAGTGAAGCAGCCCCGACAGACGATCACCATGCCACCCCCTACGGTCGAGGCGGATGAAACCTTGCTGGTCGCGAGTTTCGACGGATCAGCGCGTGTCAAACGCAGTGGTGGCGCTTATAGCGCGATCGTGTGGAAGCTGCCGGAATGGACGATCGTCACGGCCGCATCGGAGTACATGCCTGATCTGACGGTGAACGAAGCTGAATACCGCGGACTGTTGTTGTGTTTCGATCTCTTGTCCACTATGGACAGGGGGCGGGTCGTGATCTGCGGTGACTCCAATTTAGTGATCCGGCAAATGCGTGGTGAGATCGCATGCAAGGCCCCTGGCCTGTTGTTATTGCGCGAGAAAGCGATGGATCGGCTCCGATCGTGGCCAAGACACGATTTCTTACATATGAAACGAGATTGGAACCAGAGCGCAGACAAGTTAGCTAGCGAAGCTCTTCAACGGGGCGATGGAACAGTAGTTACCTCGTACGTTGATCGACAGGACCTGATCACACTCAATCGGCTGGACGAGCTCCTGAAGCCGAGGTATAATAACGCTGTAGCTCGTGTATCAGCGGTGACGCGATCGGCACGACGGTCGAGACGAATGCCGGAAGTTCTGCAAGCGATCGTGCAACGCATCAGAAGTGAACGGATCACGCAAGCCCAAGACGAAGAGCAGTGGATCGCGAACATGAAATCGTACTTGCGGGGCGAAGTGACCGACCTGTCGTCGAACGATGCTAAGTCCTGCGCCAAGACCGCTTGCGATTATGAGCTGGACGAGAGCGGACTCCTGCTGTTCTGCCCGACAAAACCGCAATCGGACGAAGACCGAGACTCCCTCGCGCGGCTGGTCATCCCGGAGACGCTACAACAAGACGTCCTGCATCATTACCACGCTAGCCTGGAAGGCGGGCACCAAGGGATCGGGAGGACTTACCAGCGTGTCAAGGCGCACTTCCACTGGAGAGGGCTGTTCAGGAGTGTTCAGCGGTTCGTGGGAGAATGTGTGGATTGTGAAACTGGGAAAGGCCCCCCCCCCTCATTCAGGGAGAATCGCCAGGGAATGTACAAGCTACGTACCCATTCCAAATGATCGCCATGGACCACATTCCGTCTCTACCGAAGTCGTACAAAGGAAACACAGAGCTGTTAATCTGGGTTGACCTTTTCACCGGATACGTGATCGCGAAGGCTAGCGCCTCTCGCACTGCCCAAACGATCGCCGAGAATTACGAAGAATGCGTCTTTCGACGTTTCGGCGCCAGTGAGGTCATCCGCCATGATCGAGAGCCCGGTTTTATGTCAGATTTCTTCCGTGCTTTTAGCCGGATAGTGGGTCAGAAACAGAGAGCTACGATGGCGTACCGGCCGCAAGCCAACGGAACTGCCGAACGAATGGTGCAGACTCTGACGCGATCGCTGAAGATGTACGTGTCAGACGTGAACCAGAGAGACTGGGACGAGTACGCGGAGCGACTCACGTTCGCTCTAAACACGGCCCAGGATCGAGTTCGTGGTGACACGCCATTCTACCTGGCCCATGGGTGGGACCCGCGATCGACACTGGAGGCAGCGCTACCGTTAGGCAGCACGCGCCGACGCGATCAGGAGCCCCGTCGATGGAGGTACCACGTACAAGAACACTACCAGCGAGCGCGGGAACAGGTTCGCGAGCGACTGCGCGAGGCGATCAGAGGTAGAGCCAACCGACACAACGAAGATCTACGGCCCCACAACATCGCGGTGGGCGCTCAGGTATGGCTGCACCTCGATCGAGTCAAGGAGGGGTATGTACGAAAGCTTGCACACCTGTGGCATGGACCTTTTCGTGCCGCTGAGATGATCGGCGATCACGCCCCCGATCGTTCTGACACGTCGTTGCTTGTGACCGAGAGCGATCGCCTGGACTTCGATGAAGCCCTCCTGTCGGAAGACAGCTGGGAGACCCCACTCGACGAAGGCGAGCTTGAAGTGGAGAAGATCGCAGATGTAAGAACTGGCCGCCGGACGCGCTATGGACGGGTCCACCGAGATTTTCTGGTGTTCTGGAAGGGTTACGACGATCCAACTTGGGTCGATGAGGCGGACCTTAATTGCGGCGCTATGCTGCACGGTTTTGAATGAGGACTGAACAGATTTGAAGTGATGCAGTCCCATGAAGGAGAAGCGGAAGACCTCCTGCAGTAACAGGCACTGTAGGGGAGGAGGAGAGTGAAGGATGTGCGGGGTGGCCGCACATCGGAGGAAGGGGTAATTTGTGAACTGTGAGTTTGCGATCGAGGAAGGAAGAGGCCGATCGGGGTCGGGTGACCCAATAAAGAGGGAAAAAGAAGAGAAAGAATGTATTGCAGAAGCTTATCAAGACCTTCGAGAGGGTTGCTTCACTCAGAGTTGACGACGGACCGAAACTTACCGTCCAGACGTGCGATACGGGACCCGGGATGATCGCCCAGTTGGGTGCGATATTGGTTGCGCCACGGGTCGGCAGAATCTGAGGTGGGAAGAGCGTTAATCAAGTCAGGGGGCACCCGCGTGGCTCCGAGGCCGGGGTACCAAAAGAACCTTTCGTTTTGGCGCGGAAAGTGAAGGAAGAAGGGATCCAGAAGCAGGTCGAGATCGCAGTGTCCAGCGATCATCCCCGCCAGTAAATGCTTGAGGACGGTCTGCCACCGAGGACCAGCTCGAGATCGACGCTGCTTGCACCCGAGCCAAAACTTAGCCAGAAAAGGGTTGGCCAACTTCATGACCTTGATGATCGGTAGCTTGTGGGTAGATTCCCAGAACGCTTGACGAAACCCCTCTTCGAATGCCGCGTACAACTGTACGAACTCCGCGAACCACCCTGTCGCATCAAACGATCGCGGCGGAACTGCCCGACCCAACACAATCCATGGCCGCAGTTTATACAACGCCAGGTTATTAGCTTGGGTGATCAGGTCGGGGTTCCAGGTGCCAGCAGAAGGGGTGCGGGTCCGACGCGGGAATAGCCAAGATGGCGGACGGCTCCACTGACGAAGTAACGTGGCGACCGTCAAATAGCGGACGCTGAGTTGACGAGCCGGAGAAAGAGGCCAAGGATCCACGTCCGTACCGGCGAACCTCACAGGACTCCAGTACCCTGGGATCAAACGGTCCCGAGAAATGGTGGTGGGATCGAGCTGATCGAGCTCGGCATCCGACAAGACAGAGTTCGCTGAGTCGCCGCTATCGGAGTCGCCCAAGGGGTGGTCGCCGGCGGAGCTGCCGTCTCCGGACGAGTCACCGCCTTCACTGCCGCCGGCACCGCCGACGTCATCGTCATTGTCGCTATCATCGTTGTCGTCACCGTCATTGCCCTCACGGTCGATGTCTTTGCTGCCGCCGTCATTGTCATCATCGCCGTCATTACCGTCATCATTGCGGTCGCCGTTACCGTCATCGTCGTTATCCCCTTTGTCGCTGCCGCCGCTGGCTTGGCCATCCGATCCACGATCGTTAGAAGAGTCGACGTTGATCGGCTTGCTGGGGGTACCCGCTGCGCGACGCTTCGCCCGGGACAAATGTGATCGTCTACCAGATGAGCGCGATCGAGCGAGACCGGCGTTCAGAGCGTCGTCATCGTCGCTGTCGCTGGGCGAAGGAGATCGGCGACGTCTAGACTTGTGGGTCCGATGGGGCCGCTTGCGATGAGAAGACGGACTTGATGGAGAGCGGCTGGCGAGACGTTTCCGTGATGGAGTCTTCTTCAGCAGGGAAGGATCGCTGGCTGGCGTGGGAACAGGTGTCGCCGGAGGAACGATCGAGCCAGGTTGAAGTATGCTGGTGATGTCCGAAAGGAGCCGCAAAGCACCGTCTCGCTCAGTGATCAGCTGATCACGCACGCTCTCCAGGTCTTGTTGGGATTTACGGGCGGTCGCGAGGTCGGTACGCAACACGGCATTAGTGCTGCTCAGCTGGTGGTTGGCGGCTGCCGAAGACCGAAGACTGGAGGCTGCTCGCTCGTTGCTCCAACCGAGCTATGGAGAGCCGGGCGGAAGTGACTTGATTACCTGCAAGAAAGAGAACGTGATTAGATCAAAGGACGCTGAAGGGTTGACACGATTACGTACGTGCTTGCGAAAGCTCGTTCCGAGCGCGATCACGTTCTTGGGTCACCCGTTGCAGTTTCGTCGCTTAATCGCTTAGATCTTGGTCGGGCTTGTCCAGTAGGTCTTGCAGCCGTTGTCGTTCCTGAAGACTCTGATCGAGGGCGCGTCGGGAACCGTGTCGGGCTTGCGCCAACTGGTCGCGCAATTCGGAGGCGCGACGCTCGTGTAGCGCCACCTGTTGCCGGAGGATCTGCGCTGATCCCTCGGGAGCTTTCTGGGAGGTCTCGAGATCGCGAATAAAGTCGCGGGCCTGATCCAGATCGCGGTTCGCTAGACCTTGGGCTGCGATCGCCACGTTCAGTTGGGATTGGAATTGGAGGGTGTTCGGGTTGACACCGGCGGAGGCAGAGCTGTGCCACCGGAAGTCGTGCTGGCGACTGCCAGTGCGGCCGTTAGACGCCGCTCCAAATCGTCGATTTCCACTTTGGAAGTCAGCGACAGCTTCTGCGTGTACGCGCTCTTGGAAGCGCATACGATCACGGAGGTTGGTAAGTTCAGTCGCATTGTCGAGTCTCTGGGCCAGAGCTTCCTGATGTTCCGCTAAGTCCAGGATAGACTGCGCGAGACGATGGGACAGCTGATCGTACTTCTGTTGGACGAAGCAGACGAATGGGGACGCTGATTGAGCGGCCGACCGAATGGTGTGCTCCAGGTCTGCCGCAAAGCGAAGTAAGATCGTAACAGATCGTCGTAGCTACGCTGGAGTGCCTGAAACGCACCCTCGCGATCCAGAGCGGCTTCAACTGCAGCCAACGATCTCCGGATGGTGATCTGGTCCAGGGGCGGCAACGAGGGACCAGCTTGAGTCAATGACTCGGTCGCGAGATCGCCAGGTTGACCTTCGATTCGTCGTACAGGTCCGGAGAAAGCTGCGGGAGTTGTGATAGTGGCATCCGAGGCTGCAGGAACTGCGGTGGACGAGTCCGAGGTCGTGGCTCTCTGCTGCGAAGAAGGAGATCGGGAGGAAGCTGACGTGGGCAAGTGCGGAGAAGGATCGCTCGGGGGATTCCCCTGATCTGGCAGGAGTTGCCTGACATGGTGCTGTGGAGGTGTGGTGGCGAGGAGCGAGAAGGAGAAGTGACGAGTGTGCACGCCAAGACTGTTGTGCAGCCACGGCGTGTACAGGTGGCGATTGTAGTGAAGTGGATGTTGGAAATTTCGTGATGGACCAACGATGGGCTAGGATCGGACGGGACCGGACGTACGATCAGAGGCTGATGAAGACCGACTGTGGATGGATTAGATTAGACCTGACGGGTAGGGGTATGGAGACCCGATGGGTACAGTGGCGCCATCAGTTATCAGTGTATACCGGTATGCGGTATGGTGCGATCATTTCGATATGCGATCGTGGTCATAACTGCGATCGCGATCACAAATGACGATCGTGGCGTACCACTTTGGTGGTACACCCGCAATCATTCCGAAGTAAGGATCCGTGGAAGGTACCTCGGGAGATGGGAGAAAGATTCCAGTAAGGGGGGGGGGGGGGGATAGGATAGGAAGCTGAGATCATTGTTTAATTTGTTAAGAAGAAGCTTTCCCTTGCAACACAAGTGGCGTTCGTTGATTCCAGGCTGGGAAGTATATTGGCCCTCCTGACGACTTCGGACTCATCTCGTCGCGCACGGTAATTACACGGAAGACCCTGGATCGCTTGGCCAGGTGCGCAACCACTTAACTCCCCCCAGAAGACCCCGCTATAGGAGGCGGCAAGCACGTAAAGGAACACACCCAAGGACCCCCCCCCCCCCCCCCACGCCGATCAAGCCCCACCAGGCCCCGATCGGCAGACCACCGACGACCGCGTGAAGAATACCCGCGTGGCCGTCACTCCCCGGTTCCCCGGAAGGAGCAGTCCAGCTCTCCACCCCATCTTGATAACCACTGACGCCTTCAGTGAACACCGGAAGAGCGTAACTCGCCCCGCCGTCGGGTACACAAGGTGAATACAAGGTTCCGATCGCGCCAGATCAACGGAGTACCCCCTCCGATAGTCGGCAGTCCGGGCGTACCGCTGGTAAGCCTGAGATCGCGACAGCAATTTTCGTGATCCCGCTTCGCCACATAGCTACACGCGAATTATTTTAAGAGCGAGTTTATATGCGCTGAAGTGCCACCTGGTAGCGTAGCGTAGCGTTGACCAAGGAAGCAAGTGGGAGGGTTGAAAGACCCGGATCGTGTCGCAACTTGGAAGCGCTGAAGACTGTTGTTGCTCCGCCGACCGTCGAGAGCTTGCGTAACGTTGCTCGGTCGCAGGATGGCTTGGTCGAAGGCTGATGCGTTATCTTCTCGCTGCGACGTCTAAACCGAAATAATCTACGACTGCACGGAGAACTCTATTTCAGAGGATGCAAGTCGCTTAACGGCTGGCCAAACGTCCGGCAGCCTATTCCTCTTGAGTCTTGTCTGGTGAAACGACTGGTCTTGGCCGTCGCAATTAGTGTCAAATGCCTTCCTTCATCAGGAAAACACATCCACTTATTCCGATCGCTACGCTCACTGCACGCCGATAATACACAGTTATCACGATCTTTCAATTTACACTGACTACACGTTGGAAGGTAGACAGTTTATAGGATCATGGATTGTGCAGGTATATGCTGTCTAGCTGTTTCACTATTGCACACCCAATGCGGTCATGAAGGACTATAACCCTACATAGGTTGCAAAATTAACCTGCCCGAGTTGTGATCTGTGCGATACGTAAGGTGTAGTCTGCAAGATGACATAGCTGTTTGCTGACAAGGCTCAATAGACTATAGGGGTGACGACAGTCCTGTAAATTTGCTCAGATCATGTATTGCGCAATCACTTGCCGTACGTCGGAGTTGATTAACAAGTAGTGGGTTCCCAGAAATCGTGCAGAACCGGAATGATCACAAGTTGCACATAATACAGCTGGACCGAGGCATGCAGTTAGTACACCAAATAAATAGCTGAGCATGGTGAATGCAGCTACTTTGACGTAAACCGAGCTACAGTCACACCTCTATAATTAACGCCCGATCTGTCTGATCCGAGACGTTGTTTCATTTAGAGAATGTGTCCGATATGGAAATGGCTACATTCACATTGATGTAAAAAGGTATCCAGTGATGTCTGCCGCCGACGCTTCGCTACTTGGTCTCTAGCTACCATTGTCAAGGTCTGTATCATTTCCAGTTCCCGCTTTGTATCCCCTTCACACTGGAATAGAAACGAAGAAAGCTCCATACAATAGGAGAGTTCTGTCGATGCTGACACAGGGAGTTTGTCGTTATTGTCGTCCACGTCACCATCCACTTCTTCAGCATCATCGTCCTCGGCATCGCCTTCTGGGAGCTCGTGAACTTCAACGTCAGAATCAATCTCCAAGCAATGGACAACGCTATCGTGGGCGCTAACCCCCTCCAGTATGCGCACAATATCGTCTACCACACTTTCTTCAGCATCCAACGCATACCCCCCCTGCCTGGCGGAGCTCCCCTATCAATGTAGCGTCTACGATCCTTGACTTCACCCAGCAGTTGCGTATTCAATCGGCCGTCACATCGCCCTAACTATCGATGCTGAACTGGATTGCCTCGAGAAGGTTCAGTTTCCGCTTTATGTCGCCTTCCATTGCGTCAAAGGACCAGTGGACAAATCGACGACGGTATCGTGCCTTAAACGATCGGATGATGCCTACAAATATAATATCAATCAGTAAGTTCACCAAGCATTTGCCAAATATGCCAGAAAGCTTACCTGTATCGAGTGGCTGCATCGACGAAGTCAGATTCGGAGGGAGGAAGTGCACATCAACATGTGAAAGTGGCTTGATAACTTTGTAATTCGAAGCGTTATCAATCAGTAAAAGAACCTGTCAGTTTTCCACTGCCATCTTTAAGTTGAAAGATTGTAGCCACCCCACAAAGATAATTGCTGTCATCCAGGCATTCTTCGTGTGGTAATACACGACAGACTTGCCTTTAAGTGCACGCCCCGTACCACCTTGTAAGCATCGTGGATTCGCTGCTGTCCCTATGACTAACGGATCCAGTTTGTGCGTTCCAGTCGCATTGCAGCAGAATGCGATAGTTACTCGGGCCTTGTCACGCTTCTTGCCCTTACGGCTCTTTGTTGCGAGAGTTGAGACAGCATGGCGCACGACTGGAAACGCTAGTTGTGATTAAGCGTTTCGGCGAAAGGCTGACATTGTTCAGGGCGGGATGCTGTTTGAATGACTAGCAGACAAAAGGTCGAGCAAATCCAGGCGAGTCACGATTTGGCGTCCATTTAGGGAGTTCCCCCACCCTCCGGGGCTCAGTTAGAGAATAAGGAGGGTTTTAGTCAGTTAGAGAAATTCTATAGTGAAATTCATATAAACTCTTTTGCACACAGCGACGACAACCAGGTAAAGAACGCGTAATCAGGTAGAGAAGCTCAGTTAGGGAGGTGTGACTGTACTAGCCGGGTCCCTACGTAGCGGCATGTTAAGGTTTGGCCGTAGCTGTCGGGGACGAGGGCTTAAGTTTACGAATCTCAATACCATACTTACGTGAATTCATGTACCATCCATATTATCCTCATATATGTTCAGTATACAACCGCTCCTAGTCTGTCGATAAACCCTATTCACCAAACTGGATCGGCTTTTGACCACCAACCATGCAACCCTTCGTGTTGTGTGCTATCTACACATTCAATCTATCTACCGATCGTTGGGGCTACCTATCTATCAACCCTATGTGATGTGTGCTACCAATATATCAACGGCATGCACTGCCTATCTTCCCATTGTATGTGCTATCTGCGTACGAATCCTACGTGCTATCTGACTGCGAATCGTATGTTCTACACATATGTCAATCCTATGTGCTACATGTCTATGGTATGCAGTACCTATATGTGAATCACACGTGCTACCTGTATCCCAACCACATGGGCTATCTATCTACGAAGCATGTGTGCTACCTATCTACGGATCAAATGTGCTATCAACCTACCAACCCTAGGCGCTATGTATCTACCGATCCTATGTGCTATGTGCTACTTATCAGCCAATTCTATCGACCCATCAGGGCCTCCGCCTGGACAATCGTATTGACCAATGAATATCGACCGTCCTGGCATTGACCATCACAAAGGTCTCCCACACAATAAGAGTCTCGCAACAGGAGCACCGCCAGTGTTGCAGGCCGAGCTAGTCAACGTCGATTGACAGTGGCATCACGTAGATGCTACGTGTAGCATAGTTGAGGGGCTCCAGTCGGTTCGGTTTGTATTAGCTATATGAATACACTTCTATTTAAACCAATCAAATCAGTCCATCTTATTCGCCAATGGAAGCCATCACTCGGCAAAACCATTTGGACCTATCAGAGTGCGTTAACTATGTCACAGTTGGATTTTTGTATTAGCGTCCATAATTGGGCGGGTCAAATTAGCGGGGCAAGTTGCTACATTAGGTCTATTTTAGATGAAAAAGACCAGTCGCAACAGCCCCGGAAACCTCGGACTATCTGTGCGTAGACACCGTGGTGGCCATAGGTCCTACCTAACATGCATGCACGCAGCGCACCTTATCTACGGTGTCGCTTCCGCGGGCGTCGGAATCAAAATGGGGATGGAATGTAATGTCAAAAATAATTGGCCAATCTGGGACCTTCTGTGCGATCGGCTAAGTCCGATTATATAATTGACCAAGGAAAAGACTTCACTTCGCTCGTCAAGACTGTTCAGCCCTATGACGGCCCGCCTTCGGCAGCACGGTTGTGTTTTCTTGCGAATCGAGGCCATCTTTGCCATCTCTCGACAGCTGGCGACAGACACACTGACGGACCGGTTCGCTTGATATTGTATAGAAAGCGCAATTTTTTAACCCAAGCCAATCTACCCTTCCAACAAACCATACCCACAGCGACCGCGTAGCGGGACAGAGCTCTACCTCCGCCCCCCGTCCCCCCTCCTATACACACACACTTATCTAAGAACCACATCTGATTCTCCAGTCAAAGGCGAGAGAATTGGAACTCCCAACGGGGCAACCCTCGGGCGCAGCGAAAGCTGGCGCAAAACCCTCTCGACAGACACTCAGTGATTTCTATCCACAACGAACACTATGAGGTGTTTCCTTGCACTAAATAAGGTGTCGTCTTCACGACCGACATCCTTACCATCCTGCGCTACTACGTTAGCAAGCCTACAGTGCTTTGGCATATGATGCTACTGCATCCAAAATTGCGATAATTTCTCCTGAGCGTCCAACAGTTCAACTCGGAAAACCTGTGGGTCTTCTCTGACACTTCGTGTGTCTTGTATCTCCTGGGTGGGACTATATCTTCGAAGACATCTCATAGTCCAGGTGTGGAGAGTGTTGGTGGCTCATCTCCCGCCATGATAATGACCCTGGGTCACAGTAATCACGACTGAGCTCGTGGGCCCTCTCAGCGCCATACACACGCTCAGATCTTCCGTTGACCATCGCACAGAAACATCATGGTTCATCGTTGTCATGCGATTGCTGGCATTATCAGCCTGCTCATTAAAAATAGCATTTTGTGTAGTAGAACTGTAAGCTTTGCCCCGCGTCGTGGCCATCATACAATAGACGCTTCGGAGTCGGATATCGGACTCAGATGTACTTGAATCATGGTAGAGAGTTGCATGCAGTCTCTACCGCTTTTGCCCTGGTATCGGCGACTACTTGGCGCATCTTCTAGACCTCAATACGATCAGAGTGCGTGCACGCCTGCACGACATTCAGTCTTTTCGTTATCATGATGACATACGGATCCATGGCCACGTCCGCTTATGCCAGATGTGCGCGGTGTGTTAAATGTACCACAGGTTCCTCAAGGGCCGCACGCGTACAGCATTAATTATGTACAGTTGACGGCTCTTGCTGATGGAAGGTATACATCTTGGACACCGAAGCTTGACGGTGCGGAGGGAGGGCAGCAATCTGGGCGAGACCGGAGGAGGAAGTTGACCACATGAGGGGTAGAACGAAGATTCGAAAGTGATTGATTGAGGTCTTTAGCTCGCTAGCCTTCTCGCTACTCTAGACCTACTGGATACACACTACTTGATTCTTTACTGGATACTGAGCTAGTTCAGCCGATCAGAGGGCACCACGTCGAAGCCCATATTGTATCTACAATCTTGTACCCACAGGTGGCGTAATCGGTGTGGGTTCGGATTGGACCGGTTCGGGCTAACCGGTTCACGGTCAACAACCGATACCAAACGGGTAACTCACAATACCCTCAACAACACCTTCCGTGTGGAAGGTAGTCTCTCTAGAAACTCAGGAGGGAATGTATTTCAGCCCCCCCCCCCAACGCTATCCTTACTAAGGTCCTCGTTGCCTGTCTGGCCTACCTAATGCTGACTAGCCGAGCGCCGCCCGCGTTGCGGTGGGTGGGTGCATGGTTGGTTGGTGCCCGTTCCCTCGCTCTTCCAGCTCGCTTCACTACTATGTTTTACTACGACAGGCTTATATCAGTATATTTTACAGTAGACTTGTACCACAACCCTAAGCCCGCTACGGCTCGAAAGCTTCACCTCCACTTGTCTAGCATGCACTGCTTGGTCCTGGGTTTTCACCCGCGTGTTTCGCACACGGACTTCAAACCGCAGGCGTGCTCGCTGCGCTCGAGGGGGAATGGTGACTCTCAACAATTACCGCTATGCAAAGTGACAAATGTATTCCTTTCGTAAAATATGCATTCACACGAAGTCACTGCCTACGCCATCTCGAAGCTGTCGGTACACTATGTTCGCCGTGTACACTCCGTCTTCTTCCTCCCGCTCTGGATACTCGACCAATGCCTTGAATCTCGACCTCGACGTAACCCTCGACATGGCCACATACAGCTGACCGTGGGAAAAGCAAGGAGTCGCCAAGTACAGTCCCAGGTACTGCACCGTTTGTCCCTGCGCCTTGTTGATCGTCATGGCAAAGGCAGTCTGGATAGGAAACTGCCTGCGTCTCAGTCGAAATGGGAAATCGCGGATGTCGCCATCACTGATGAACACGATGCGCGGGATCAACACATGCTGGCCTTGCCTGTCGCCGGCCATGATGGTGGCATGGATGACATGATCTTTGAGTTCGACGATTCGCAGGCGTGTTCCGTTGCACAACCCCAGGTCGGGATTTAAGTTCCGCATCATGATGATCGGCATCCCCTTCTTGAGTTTCAGCTTGTGGGGTGGGATGCCACTGATGTTCAGGGAGTTGAGCACCTCCTGCTCGAATAAGTTCCCGTCCTCGTCATCCTCCACTGAGTCTGTGGACACATATTCTCGAGCTGGTCCAGTCATGCGATCCGCTACGGCTTCGTTGATACGATGGACTATCGCGTTCGTGGTGGTGAGGATGGTGCGACTCGCAAAGTACTCGTCCGTTGCGACTTCCGAATTGTTGATGTCGGCGTACATCTCGTCGATCATGCGCCGCATACCTCGCGGAATAGCTCCCGGTCGGATCTCCTCGTCCTCATCTGGATCACCGGCGGGGTTGTCGATGAGCATGTCACGTTGAATCTTAATGTAGTCATTTCCCAGATCGTTGTGTACCTCGTGTCTCCCCTCTCCAACCTTCAGCAGGTACTCGGAAAACGCAGCCATTTCTGCAGCACTATCGGAGGTGGCAGCCGTGCGAACACGCATGTTCTCTGTCAGACGCACCTTATGGAAAAGTGGCCACAGTTCGGATGACTTCAGGCATGCGTCGATTGTCTCTGTAGCCGAGCCGCCCTTCGCCACGGGGAGAATTTGCCTGAAATCTCCCGAAAGCACAACGACTTTCCCACCGAAAGGTTCTGCCTCGTTATCCAAAACGTCACGAAGCGTTCTGTCCACTGCCTCAAACGCGTGCCGATGCACCATGGGTGCCTCGTCCCAAACTATCAAACTTGCTTTCCTCATCAATTCAGTGACCTGGGATCGCTTGTTGATGTTGCAAGTAGATTCGCCGTCTATCTTCAAGGGGATTTTGAAGGTAGAATGCGCTGTCCGACCTCCCATAAGCAGCAGAGAAGCAATCCAACTGGAAGCGACCGCGATTGCAATTTTTCCGGATAGACGAACCTTGGCCAGTATGTTCCGAACCAGTGTCGACTTCCCGGTACCGCCTGGTCCATCAACGAAGAATAGCTTCCTGCCTTCCTGTGGGTCCTCGACAGCTTGGGTGATCTGATCATAGGTCAAGCGCTGCTCCTCGTTTAGGTGGTCCTCCTCGCTCACAATTTGTTCAAGAACAGACGCGTCATATCCCGTTAGCTCTCGTCGGATGAGATTGTTTTGCAGAACAGACTCAAGCACCAGGCGAGGGAACTCGCTCAGCCGAGGGAGATCAAAGTCTTGAACGGAGTACCCACTGGCACTGAGCAAGTCTTGGATACTCTTCAGTGTGTCGAACGTCACAACAGACGTTTTAAAAGGGTCCAACATCTCTCGGTTCCTGTACGCATAGTCAAGCGAAAGGTCTTTGAAGAATTGGTCCCAAAGACCCCGAACATCCGTAGGCGCCGAGTAGACCAAGATTGTTGCAAAGAGCTGGCGCAGCTGGTACGGCATCTGGAACTCGGCAGCCTCCGACAAACACAAAACCATTCGCTGTCGTTCTCCAGATAGCCGGCATGTTCAGCCGCGTCTCAATACGTGGGACACAGCACACCATCAACTGTCCGCAGGTCTTCGAAAGACCTCAGTCCTCGGCGATGGCATAATAGCAGGCGTAAATAGAAGCGCTCCATATCACGCGGTGAAACATGCACCATCCGACCAATTGCAGCCTGGTACCTTTTACGTCGAACCCAGCACTTCGTGTTTCCCATCCAGCGGAATTCCTTGGGTATACCCTGGTACAGCATTGACTTCGCGATCTGGTTCTCGGGTTCGTCGCTCGCACACAATTCGAAGAAGCGGGTCAACATTGTGTGATTCCCACGACCAAGAACACGCTCCGGGTCTTCCGTCGCTCTGAAGAACACGGTTTGGGCATCTTCAACGTGAACGGTAAGCTGAGTGACTGCGTGTGTCTTTCCTTGGATCAAGATGTCGAGTAAACGGATACAGGCTTCAACTGGAGATATGTACCTGGCCGTGAGGAAGCGCAGAATCTCGTTTGGCTCTTGCCGAGGGAGCTCTCCACCCGCGCGAACTGCCTCGACAGTTAGCACAGCTTTATCGGACCCTTTGTAGACGTACTTGTATAGATATTTCACAGCTGAAATATCCGTGCACACCTCGACGTTGATGTGGCAATTGTACTTTTGGGATAAGTACGGGTTGTACGGAACAACCCACTGGTTAATAGTGGCGCTGTCGTACTCCCTGCCCTTCCATACCAGGACGCCTTCAGCTCGTCGACGCCGTCTGTAGACCGGATAGCCGTTCCCATTGGTCCTTGTCGCCTCTGCAAAAGGTTTCGGATATCCTTTCGTACACTTCCCGTCCTTCATGCAAGCGCATGACGGGTTTGCCGCTCCACAGGGTCCATGCAGCATGCATGTCATGATTGTCTCGAATAGTTGCGGGAACTTTTCTCTGTCAGGAAGCTCTGCAGACACCATACGATCTACGATTTGGCGAGTACGTGGCTTGTCCTCTTCAGCCAAAATGATCAAGATGTGCGCGTGAGGGAGCCCTCTCTTTTGAAACTCGACCACGTAAATCCGCGCTTCCATACGGCCCAGCACTCCTTCGCTCAGGTCTTTAAGCTGAGCTTGCAGCTTTTGCTGCCAGACACGGGCTACAATATCGGGGCGGTCCTGAGCGTTTTGTTGATCGGACCCAAGGGCCTCGACTATCTCTTCCCATGTAGGGCTGCAGGTCGTTGTCATGAACACATCAGGCTTGCCGAATTCTCTAACAATGGCCATTGAGTCTTGGTAGGACTGGTACATTGCGCGAGGACTGCCCATATGAGATGAGGGCAGAATAACGCGGCGTCCCACTTGGTTGAGAAAATGGGTATCACCACCACGGCCTCGATCAGGGTGGACCAACGTACCATCGCCTCTGTCAAACTCGGAGAGTAGCCCTTCGCCTGCTTCCAGCTGAATTGTACCTTCGTTAAGCAGTGCGTCCTGAAGCCCTCTGTACTGATCGGCGCGAATTTGCTTCTGATGTGAGGCCACCCAGCGAAGTTGCTCCTGCTCGCATTTAGCGCGTTGGTCGACACACCACTGCTGAAAGAGACGGCCGCCTTGATGAAGAGCAGACTGATCTCCCACTTTTTGGTGCAACCGGAAGGCGACATGTTCGCGAAGGGACATCTGGTTCTTGTTGCGACGTCTGACTCCGTTCGCGTATGTGTCCATGTAGGTCCAACCCAGCTCCCCATATGGAAGCAGAAGAGGGTACTGAAGCGGATCATACTCCGGGCGCGTCTCGAACAGTCGCAGAAGCCTGTGATCCCGAGTATACAGTAGTAGATCGCGAGGCCTATCCAGGTTGCCGTCCTCGATGAGCGTCGCGCCTACCTCAGAAACGGTTGGCAAATTGTATGTCCGAGGATGCGCTATATTTTCGTGGAGGCGGAACACCATATCCACGACGGCGCTCGTGTCTCGCGAGCGCACTTGCTCTCCGAAACTCAGGAACTGTTGAGCAAATGGGTTGTGCTGCTCCATCATTTGGTCAATGTCCATCAACGCCACAGGATCCAAGTCAGCAAAAATTCCTCTGCGGCGTTGGGCGCGCTGCTGCATGTCCGGGTCCACAATATAGATCTGCGCGAACTTAGGGTCCGTGCGCTCTCCGGTGGCGGGATCAATATAGGGGAGTAGAAATCCCAAGTAGTGACCCATTGCACCCTGGATGCGGTACGTGTACACGCCCCTCTGTCCCGCTACGCTTGCATCCTGGTTGACGTCCTGGAAGGATCGGTTGGAGCACGAAGCGCCAATGGACGTGAACGCAAAAGCTTGGTTATACGCTCGTATGTGTTGTCGAAACGCTGGATCCCGGTACAGTTGCAACAATCTTGGACGTGCAGGCCGTAAAGGGGGAAGACGAACCTTGTCTTCCAGACAACAGCTCATTTTGGATTCGCCAGGCCACTTCCAAGCGCCACAATGTTCACAAACAGTGGTGAGAGGAAGCCGATGGCGCCCATTCACAACGTCTGGACCCTGGACGTAGGCCACGTCAAAATCGTCGTGGTTTGCCAACGCCTCTCCACGTCGAGCCGATCTACGCCGAAATCGCTCTCTCTCGCGTTGCTCCAGTGCTTCTTCCTCAGTCTGTTCTCTGCGGCGTTCCGCATGTTGCTCTTGGTTTACCATGCGTTCTTCAGCACGCTCCTCCTGCGTAAGCTGAGACCGGCGCTCCGCGTGTTGCTCTTGGTTTACCATGCGTTCTTCGGTGCAATCGTGTAGACTCCTGTGAAGCGCGCGAGAAGCACTGTTGCGTTCACGCTCCGCGGCGTGGACCTCTTCGTTCAGATTATGCCGACGTTCCTGCTGTGTGATCCGGTTTCGTTCTCGTACGTCCTAAAGCTGCTCGGCACTGAGTTGGGCTCGCCGGGCTAGCTTTCGCTCCGCGTCACGCCGCCGCGCACTCTCCCGCTGAGAGTCGGTCATGTTACTTCTTCTGGAACGCGCTCGCTGCGCCTCCCTCATCCGACGTGGATTTGCTTGTGGGTCAGTCGCCCTCTGCACTGGAGCACCTGCAGAGAGCTGGCTAGTCGCCCCTTGTCCAACGACCGTCGGCACAGGAGGGGCAGTTTCACCCGTTGTCACTGTGACGACGTCCCCCCCACCTGCGGCCGCCTCTTGTAGGCTCAGTTGTTCCATCTGCTCCATTGCCACCCGAAACCGCCTTTGAGCCGCGCGGCGGCGCCCCAACCGTCGCCTCTTAGACGCTGGAGACTCATATCCTTGTGGTGACGCGTTAGCATCGAGGGCCTGGGTATGGCGCTGGTCCAGCTCCTGACGCCGCTCATCACTAACAAAAGAGACCACTGAGCAAGGGACACTTGACAACAACCAAGAAACAGCCGTACCGCTCCCGCTTGCTGCCGACATTCACCATGGTGCTGTCCGCAACAACTGCAACAGCAAATGCAGCGTTAGTGGACTTCCCAATAAATGCGCACGTGCATTGGAAAACAACCACCCAAAACTGCAGTCGTTAGTAAAAGGACGGCCGGTACCTCGCAATTCGCAAGGAGACGCCTTCTGGAGACACACCTGCAGAATACCCGTGTAGCACCGCCAGTCTTGCACAGTCCTAGCCAGGAAGCCGAGTCCTGCACGGCTGTAAAACACCTCATTAGCCTTGCCGCGTTTGCTTTTGTTTGTTTCTGGTCCCTCACATCCACCGTTATCCCTTTAAAGCACCCCCGCATTGGTGCTGCGTCTCAATACCTTTGGAGACACAGCTGCGGGTTCGAGGTGCTGAAGCGCGACTCGGTACCTCAATTCTTTTTTTGTTTTCTTTTCTTTTAGTTGCTTCCTTTGGCAACGGAGGTCTACCGGTCGCGCTCAATGCCACTGAGCTTTATCAGCTCAGGCAATTAACCGTTTTGGTTGTAAAGGGACACGTGTCAGCTTTTTGGGAATCTTTTTTAATATTTTTTTTTAGCAGCAAGGCATCATAGGCATTAAAGGGCCGTACAAACCCCGAGTTCGCGCGCAGACTGCACCAAACCAACGGTTTTCCACCGGTACCACTGCAAATGGCCACCGTCGAGCGGTCCTCACTTGTCACAATAGTGCCGACTCGTCCTTTTGATTGGAAAGTGTCCGCCACAGCCGTAACTGCTCAGAAACCCAAATAGCATGTTACCACATTATGGGCCGGTCCCATTACACGGCATCAAGCCCGGGGCTAGGATGGACGACCCGGCTAGGCCGGCTTTTATCGCCGTGTGTACCCATCCCAGTCCCCTGGATTGGTATGAGACTTCCCACTATGCCGGCGGGCATAAATGGGCGCCTCAGCACGGCTCCGAAGAGCAGGTTGGATGGCGGACTGTCTTGGAACGCATTTCGGGCGCCAGCTGCAATCTTTTTATCGGACCTCTAACCTGGAATTATGCTTCCCGGGGGTGAAGGGAGCCCCCCAAAATAGCATGTTCACCAGAAAGCCCGAAAAGACGGGGTAACCGTCACGATTGCTTCGAGAGAGGTCGGCCTGGCTCGCTGGGCAGGGATGGGATCCTCTGGGGGCTGGCTAGGCCGCATCAGTGTGGCCGTCATAGGGTACCCATCCCTCCATGCAGTTGTGCCCTTCCCACACAATGCACGGCTCCGGTTATCCTCCTCTAACACGCACGGTTACCCCTCGACTGCCCTGAAGGTACCAGTTATCCGCAACAGGCGGCACTCCCGAAATCGTTATGTATTAGAATTAAATAGGATTAATCTATACCTACCCTGCCTGCGGCGGGGATGACCTGCCTGCGAAGCTATCCCGCCCGGTCCTCCGTCGAGCTGGTCCGTCGCCGGAGCGTCGTTTTGAAAATGGAAATGAAAAGAAACGTTGTTGAAAGGCGGTTTATTTTGTCCAATCAGCAGTGATTTCATTCGGCTACTTCCGATGTGATGTAGTCCACTCTACGCATTATAATAGCCAATCGCGCAGAGGCTCCACTATATAGCCAATGAGAGGGCTCGTAGTATAATAATAGCGAATGGGGAGGCCGCCTTCGCTGCGCTCGGCAGCTATTTATAGCCAACGGAAAGTCCGGATTTGCGTTACGCTCGAGGTGCGTACGGAATGACGCACAGGTTACTCTGTTACTTGTAGGAGACTAGCCGAGCGCCGCCCGCGTTGCGGGCGGTGGGTGCATGGTTGGTTGGTGCCCGTTCCCTCGCTCTTCCAGCTCGCTTCACTACTATGTTTTACTACGACAGGCTTATATCAGTATATTTTACAGTAGACTTGTACCACAACCCTAAGCCCGCTACGGCTCGAAAGCTTCACCTCCACTTGTCTAGCATGCACTGCTTGGTCCTGGGTTTTCACCCGCGTGTTTCGCACACGGACTTCAAACCGCAGGCGTGCTCGCTGCGCTCGAGGGGGAATGGTGACTCTCAACAATTACCGCTATGCAAAGTGACAAATGTATTCCTTTCGTAAAATATGCATTCACACGAAGTCACTGCCTACGCCATCTCGAAGCTGTCGGTACACTATGTTCGCCGTGTACACTCCGTCTTCTTCCTCCCGCTCTGGATACTCGACCAATGCCTTGAATCTCGACCTCGACGTAACCCTCGACATGGCCACATACAGCTGACCGTGGGAAAAGCAAGGAGTCGCCAAGTACAGTCCCAGGTACTGCACCGTTTGTCCCTGCGCCTTGTTGATCGTCATGGCAAAGGCAGTCTGGATAGGAAACTGCCTGCGTCTCAGTCGAAATGGGAAATCGCGGATGTCGCCATCACTGATGAACACGATGCGCGGGATCAACACATGCTGGCCTTGCCTGTCGCCGGCCATGATGGTGGCATGGATGACATGATCTTTGAGTTCGACGATTCGCAGGCGTGTTCCGTTGCACAACCCCAGGTCGGGATTTAAGTTCCGCATCATGATGATCGGCATCCCCTTCTTGAGTTTCAGCTTGTGGGGTGGGATGCCACTGATGTTCAGGGAGTTGAGCACCTCCTGCTCGAATAAGTTCCCGTCCTCGTCATCCTCCACTGAGTCTGTGGACACATATTCTCGAGCTGGTCCAGTCATGCGATCCGCTACGGCTTCGTTGATACGATGGACTATCGCGTTCGTGGTGGTGAGGATGGTGCGACTCGCAAAGTACTCGTCCGTTGCGACTTCCGAATTGTTGATGTCGGCGTACATCTCGTCGATCATGCGCCGCATACCTCGCGGAATAGCTCCCGGTCGGATCTCCTCGTCCTCATCTGGATCACCGGCGGGGTTGTCGATGAGCATGTCACGTTGAATCTTAATGTAGTCATTTCCCAGATCGTTGTGTACCTCGTGTCTCCCCTCTCCAACCTTCAGCAGGTACTCGGAAAACGCAGCCATTTCTGCAGCACTATCGGAGGTGGCAGCCGTGCGAACACGCATGTTCTCTGTCAGACGCACCTTATGGAAAAGTGGCCACAGTTCGGATGACTTCAGGCATGCGTCGATTGTCTCTGTAGCCGAGCCGCCCTTCGCCACGGGGAGAATTTGCCTGAAATCTCCCGAAAGCACAACGACTTTCCCACCGAAAGGTTCTGCCTCGTTATCCAAAACGTCACGAAGCGTTCTGTCCACTGCCTCAAACGCGTGCCGATGCACCATGGGTGCCTCGTCCCAAACTATCAAACTTGCTTTCCTCATCAATTCAGTGACCTGGGATCGCTTGTTGATGTTGCAAGTAGATTCGCCGTCTATCTTCAAGGGGATTTTGAAGGTAGAATGCGCTGTCCGACCTCCCATAAGCAGCAGAGAAGCAATCCAACTGGAAGCGACCGCGATTGCAATTTTTCCGGATAGACGAACCTTGGCCAGTATGTTCCGAACCAGTGTCGACTTCCCGGTACCGCCTGGTCCATCAACGAAGAATAGCTTCCTGCCTTCCTGTGGGTCCTCGACAGCTTGGGTGATCTGATCATAGGTCAAGCGCTGCTCCTCGTTTAGGTGGTCCTCCTCGCTCACAATTTGTTCAAGAACAGACGCGTCATATCCCGTTAGCTCTCGTCGGATGAGATTGTTTTGCAGAACAGACTCAAGCACCAGGCGAGGGAACTCGCTCAGCCGAGGGAGATCAAAGTCTTGAACGGAGTACCCACTGGCACTGAGCAAGTCTTGGATACTCTTCAGTGTGTCGAACGTCACAACAGACGTTTTAAAAGGGTCCAACATCTCTCGGTTCCTGTACGCATAGTCAAGCGAAAGGTCTTTGAAGAATTGGTCCCAAAGACCCCGAACATCCGTAGGCGCCGAGTAGACCAAGATTGTTGCAAAGAGCTGGCGCAGCTGGTACGGCATCTGGAACTCGGCAGCCTCCGACAAACACAAAACCATTCGCTGTCGTTCTCCAGATAGCCGGCATGTTCAGCCGCGTCTCAATACGTGGGACACAGCACACCATCAACTGTCCGCAGGTCTTCGAAAGACCTCAGTCCTCGGCGATGGCATAATAGCAGGCGTAAATAGAAGCGCTCCATATCACGCGGTGAAACATGCACCATCCGACCAATTGCAGCCTGGTACCTTTTACGTCGAACCCAGCACTTCGTGTTTCCCATCCAGCGGAATTCCTTGGGTATACCCTGGTACAGCATTGACTTCGCGATCTGGTTCTCGGGTTCGTCGCTCGCACACAATTCGAAGAAGCGGGTCAACATTGTGTGATTCCCACGACCAAGAACACGCTCCGGGTCTTCCGTCGCTCTGAAGAACACGGTTTGGGCATCTTCAACGTGAACGGTAAGCTGAGTGACTGCGTGTGTCTTTCCTTGGATCAAGATGTCGAGTAAACGGATACAGGCTTCAACTGGAGATATGTACCTGGCCGTGAGGAAGCGCAGAATCTCGTTTGGCTCTTGCCGAGGGAGCTCTCCACCCGCGCGAACTGCCTCGACAGTTAGCACAGCTTTATCGGACCCTTTGTAGACGTACTTGTATAGATATTTCACAGCTGAAATATCCGTGCACACCTCGACGTTGATGTGGCAATTGTACTTTTGGGATAAGTACGGGTTGTACGGAACAACCCACTGGTTAATAGTGGCGCTGTCGTACTCCCTGCCCTTCCATACCAGGACGCCTTCAGCTCGTCGACGCCGTCTGTAGACCGGATAGCCGTTCCCATTGGTCCTTGTCGCCTCTGCAAAAGGTTTCGGATATCCTTTCGTACACTTCCCGTCCTTCATGCAAGCGCATGACGGGTTTGCCGCTCCACAGGGTCCATGCAGCATGCATGTCATGATTGTCTCGAATAGTTGCGGGAACTTTTCTCTGTCAGGAAGCTCTGCAGACACCATACGATCTACGATTTGGCGAGTACGTGGCTTGTCCTCTTCAGCCAAAATGATCAAGATGTGCGCGTGAGGGAGCCCTCTCTTTTGAAACTCGACCACGTAAATCCGCGCTTCCATACGGCCCAGCACTCCTTCGCTCAGGTCTTTAAGCTGAGCTTGCAGCTTTTGCTGCCAGACACGGGCTACAATATCGGGGCGGTCCTGAGCGTTTTGTTGATCGGACCCAAGGGCCTCGACTATCTCTTCCCATGTAGGGCTGCAGGTCGTTGTCATGAACACATCAGGCTTGCCGAATTCTCTAACAATGGCCATTGAGTCTTGGTAGGACTGGTACATTGCGCGAGGACTGCCCATATGAGATGAGGGCAGAATAACGCGGCGTCCCACTTGGTTGAGAAAATGGGTATCACCACCACGGCCTCGATCAGGGTGGACCAACGTACCATCGCCTCTGTCAAACTCGGAGAGTAGCCCTTCGCCTGCTTCCAGCTGAATTGTACCTTCGTTAAGCAGTGCGTCCTGAAGCCCTCTGTACTGATCGGCGCGAATTTGCTTCTGATGTGAGGCCACCCAGCGAAGTTGCTCCTGCTCGCATTTAGCGCGTTGGTCGACACACCACTGCTGAAAGAGACGGCCGCCTTGATGAAGAGCAGACTGATCTCCCACTTTTTGGTGCAACCGGAAGGCGACATGTTCGCGAAGGGACATCTGGTTCTTGTTGCGACGTCTGACTCCGTTCGCGTATGTGTCCATGTAGGTCCAACCCAGCTCCCCATATGGAAGCAGAAGAGGGTACTGAAGCGGATCATACTCCGGGCGCGTCTCGAACAGTCGCAGAAGCCTGTGATCCCGAGTATACAGTAGTAGATCGCGAGGCCTATCCAGGTTGCCGTCCTCGATGAGCGTCGCGCCTACCTCAGAAACGGTTGGCAAATTGTATGTCCGAGGATGCGCTATATTTTCGTGGAGGCGGAACACCATATCCACGACGGCGCTCGTGTCTCGCGAGCGCACTTGCTCTCCGAAACTCAGGAACTGTTGAGCAAATGGGTTGTGCTGCTCCATCATTTGGTCAATGTCCATCAACGCCACAGGATCCAAGTCAGCAAAAATTCCTCTGCGGCGTTGGGCGCGCTGCTGCATGTCCGGGTCCACAATATAGATCTGCGCGAACTTAGGGTCCGTGCGCTCTCCGGTGGCGGGATCAATATAGGGGAGTAGAAATCCCAAGTAGTGACCCATTGCACCCTGGATGCGGTACGTGTACACGCCCCTCTGTCCCGCTACGCTTGCATCCTGGTTGACGTCCTGGAAGGATCGGTTGGAGCACGAAGCGCCAATGGACGTGAACGCAAAAGCTTGGTTATACGCTCGTATGTGTTGTCGAAACGCTGGATCCCGGTACAGTTGCAACAATCTTGGACGTGCAGGCCGTAAAGGGGGAAGACGAACCTTGTCTTCCAGACAACAGCTCATTTTGGATTCGCCAGGCCACTTCCAAGCGCCACAATGTTCACAAACAGTGGTGGGAGGAAGCCGATGGCGCCCATTCACAACGTCTGGACCCTGGACGTAGGCCACGTCAAAATCGTCGTGGTTTGCCAACGCCTCTCCACGTCGAGCCGATCTACGCCGAAATCGCTCTCTCTCGCGTTGCTCAAGTGCTTCTTCCTCGGTCTGTTCTCTGCGGCGTTCCGCATGTTGCTCTTGGTTTACCATGCGTTCTTCGGCGCGTTCCTCCTGGGTAAGCTGTGATCTGCGCTCCGCGTGTTGCTCTTGGTTTACCCTTCGCGCTTCAGCACGCTCCTCCTGCGTAAGCTGAGACCGGCGCTCCGCGTGTTGCTCTTGGTTTACCATGCGTTCTTCGGTGCAATCGTGTAGACTCCTGTGAAGCGCGCGAGAAGCACTGTTGCGTTCACGCTCCGCGGCGTGGACCTCTTCGTTCAGATTATGCCGACGTTCCTGCTGTGTGATCCGGTTTCGTTCTCGTACGTCCTAAAGCTGCTCGGCACTGAGTTGGGCTCGCCGGGCTAGCTTTCGCTCCGCGTCACGCCGCCGCGCACTCTCCCGCTGAGAGTCGGTCATGTTACTTCTTCTGGAACGCGCTCGCTGCGCCTCCCTCATCCGACGTGGATTTGCTTGTGGGTCAGTCGCCCTCTGCACTGGAGCACCTGCAGAGAGCTGGCTAGTCGCCCCTTGTCCAACGACCGTCGGCACAGGAGGGGCAGTTTCACCCGTTGTCACTGTGACGACGTCCCCCCCACCTGCGGCCGCCTCTTGTAGGCTCAGTTGTTCCATCTGCTCCATTGCCACCCGAAACCGCCTTTGAGCCGCGCGGCGGCGCCCCAACCGTCGCCTCTTAGACGCTGGAGACTCATATCCTTGTGGTGACGCGTTAGCATCGAGGGCCTGGGTATGGCGCTGGTCCAGCTCCTGACGCCGCTCATCACTAACAAAAGAGACCACTGAGCAAGGGACACTTGACAACAACCAAGAAACAGCCGTACCGCTCCCGCTTGCTGCCGACATTCACCATGGTGCTGTCCGCAACAACTGCAACAGCAAATGCAGCGTTAGTGGACTTCCCAATAAATGCGCACGTGCATTGGAAAACAACCACCCAAAACTGCAGTCGTTAGTAAAAGGACGGCCGGTACCTCGCAATTCGCAAGGAGACGCCTTCTGGAGACACACCTGCAGAATACCCGTGTAGCACCGCCAGTCTTGCACAGTCCTAGCCAGGAAGCCGAGTCCTGCACGGCTGTAAAACACCTCATTAGCCTTGCCGCGTTTGCTTTTGTTTGTTTCTGGTCCCTCACATCCACCGTTATCCCTTTAAAGCACCCCCGCATTGGTGCTGCGTCTCAATACCTTTGGAGACACAGCTGCGGGTTCGAGGTGCTGAAGCGCGACTCGGTACCTCAATTCTTTTTTTGTTTTCTTTTCTTTTAGTTGCTTCCTTTGGCAACGGAGGTCTACCGGTCGCGCTCAATGCCACTGAGCTTTATCAGCTCAGGCAATTAACCGTTTTGGTTGTAAAGGGACACGTGTCAGCTTTTTGGGAATCTTTTTTAATATTTTTTTTTAGCAGCAAGGCATCATAGGCATTAAAGGGCCGTACAAACCCCGAGTTCGCGCGCAGACTGCACCAAACCAACGGTTTTCCACCGGTACCACTGCAAATGGCCACCGTCGAGCGGTCCTCACTTGTCACAATAGTGCCGACTCGTCCTTTTGATTGGAAAGTGTCCGCCACAGCCGTAACTGCTCAGAAACCCAAATAGCATGTTACCAAACTACGGGCCGGTCCCATTACACGGCATCAAGCCCGGGGCTAGGATGGACGACCCGGCTAGGCCGGCTTTTATCGCCGTGTGTACCCATCCCAGTCTCTATTAACCCCTGCCCGTAGGCATGAAGGCGACTGACAGGACGCAACGATCCCGGATCTCTTAGCCCCCGCGGGCACTAATGCCTCAGATTAGACGAACAATCCGGTTTTGTATTTATTTAATTAACCTAGACTAAGGAGAAATTCAAGGGGCAGTCGATTTGCAACTACGTGTCCACCATTACGTTCAACTTGTATTGCACCTTCTTCCGCTTCTAGCTCGGCAAGCGTTGAGTTGTCATCGACGTTGTTGATGTTGTTAAAGCCATTGGTACTTACAGCGATTTTGGTTTGCACTACCTTAGTCTCCGCAATTGTCGTTGCCCTCCCAGTAGTTGTCTCTTTCACAGTTTCATCATCTATCGTGTTGGGTTCTATATCAGTGCGGATGTTGACTATCGGGGGTAGCTCTACGGCAGTGCCTTTCAGCTGATCATGTAACTTGTCACTTTCGTTAGCATGACGTCGACAGGTACGTTTGTTATGTCCCTCTTTTTTGCAATTTTGACATCGATGTATCACCATGCTAGTACTTGCATTTTCGCCCACACTTGCATAACGCCGGGTAATACACCACCCGGCTTGTCTACGGCTCCACGGCTCCGTATGCTGGCTCGATGTCTCAAATAGGGAGAGCGATTGTTTTCCCCTCGAACGCACGCGCATACGTTTCACTAAATACCTTCTTTGAAAAGCCAACACAGATCTTTCGGTGACGCCACGGCCGTCAAGAGCTGCTGTTAAGTGTTTGCATGCGATTCTCATCTGATCACACGTGGTGTAACTACACAATGGAGGATCAAGGTGCACTTCGATCTCTCGTGTTTTACCTGTGTGTAGCACATATGCCATCGTTGGCGATGATCTTGGCACTAAATACTGCCCCGTGAGATTTTCCAATTTCCTATAACTCTTTGTTAAAAGGTCTCAAATGGCGGAAAGTTTGTTGCCAGTGTACCAAATTCTTGTTGCGGTGAATGAACCGCCCCATCTCTACTAGAGCTAATTTGTACAGAGCATCAAATGGTACAGCCATTCATATTCCACTCTCCAACATTGCATTGTTGTCACTCTACGAAATTGGATAATCTCCATTCAAATAAGGGCAAAGTTGCCCAGTCTTCTGTACTAAGATGGTCCAAGTCCGTAGTAGCTATGCTGTCCGTGTCACATTCACCACTATCAGGCTGGCTGGCTTCACTAGGCATCTGATTTCCACATTCAGGCTCAGCACCAAAATCGTCAGCGTCATGTTCCACGTCGTTTTGTCGGTCAACTTGACCTTGAAATGGAACGTAAGTTGACATATTTGCATGTACGGCCCAACGCCAAGGTTTTATTATTTTCACGTACTGGAAGACGTTGTGATCGTATGAGCGCTTTAGTACTCGCATAGCTGAATGAAAGTATTGACGATCCTCAGCAGCTTCAGTCTTTCAAACGAGTTTCTCGAAATCTTTCCCTGATAATCGACAGGTTCTGCGAATGTTTCTCAGCAAATGAGCAGTACAGTAACGCAAATGATTACGAATTCCAGTCGACGAAAAAACTCGTTGTGCTTCCCCAATTATTTTTTCCACGATCACAAAACATGGCGCGATCTTATAACTCGACACAAGCTGCATGGCACTTTCGAATGCACCACAAAATATTGTCCTCGTTTTCAACGTGAACAAGGGCCGTAGCGAGCGTAACGTTGCTATTGTTTCCATCGCGTCCTATCATCAACAGAATAACACCATTGTAGTTGAGGTTCTTTGGGCGGGCTCCGTCAAACCCCAGAAGCGGTAAATGTCCGCACTGTGATTGTACCTTGGGGCCTAATGCAAGGAAAGCTCTCAAAAATCGCTGACGCTGATCTACCTACGTCGAAACCCATCTTGTACCTACAATCTTGTGCCCACAGGTGGCGTAATCGACAGTGGCGTTATCGGCGTGGGTTCGGATTGGACCGGTTCGGGTTAACCGGTTCACGGTCAACAACCGATATCAAACCGGTAACCCTCCATACCTTCAATACGCCCCCTCAATGCGAAGTCCCATGAATGCCGAGAGCCGCCGTCAGCTCCGTGTGGCGTGGTGCGGAGTATTGCGAGACTTCTGTGATGCTGGCGGACATCATGACAGAAGTCTCGCAATACTCGAGCTTCACTTCACCGCGTTTCACTTCGTCGCGGATGTGGTGGTACTTGATGTCGATGTGCTTGGCGCGGCCGTGGTTCACCGGGTTCTTGGTCATCTTGATGCACGACTGGTTGTCTTCGCGGATCATGAGCTCGGGTCCCGTGTCGTTGGCAGCCGCCAGAATCTCGCACAGCAGGCGATGGATCCACTTGCCCTCTTGGATAGCCAGGCTGAGCGCGATGTACTCCGCTTCGCTCGTGGACAGCGACACACTTGACTGCTTCTTGCTTCCCCAGCTCACAGGTGCACTCATCAGCATGAACGCGTAGCCTGAAGTGGACTTGCGGTCGGCGAGGTCGCCGGCCCAGTCCGCGTCCGAGTAGCCACGAAAGTCGATCTTGTCGCCCGGCTTGAAGCAGATGCCATGCGTCTTGGTGCCTTGCAGGTAGCGAAAGATGCGCTTGACCGCAACCCAGTGTTCCTCTTGGGGGTTCTCCATGAAGCGCGACACATAGCCAACGGCGTACGCGATGTCCGGGCGCGTGGCGGTCATCAGGTGCATCAGCGCACCAACAGCTTCGCGAAACGGAGCGTTCACCTTGGCCGCCGCGTCGCTTAGAACCAGTCGAGTGCTCATGTCCACCGGACTCACCACAGCCTTGCACTCGTCCATGGCGAAGCGCTTCAGGATGTCGTCCACGTAGCGACGCTGGCACATGGTCACGCTGCCGTCCGGGCCGTCCACCAGCTCGATCCCAAGAACAAACGCGCACTTGCCGCTGTCGGTCATCTCGAAGCGCGTCTTCAGGTCCGTCTTCGTGCGCGAGATCAGCTCAGGCGAACTCCCGGTAATCAGCACGTCGTCCACGTACACCAGCACTAGCACGCAGTGACCGTCCACCACCTTGATGTAGAGGCACGGATCGAAGGCCGACACTTGGAAGCCGATAGAGCACATGAACTCGTCGAAGGTCTCGTTCCACACGCGCGAAGCTTGCTTGAGACCGTAGATGGCCTTCACCAGTTCCAGGCAGTCAAAACCACCATCCAGTTCGACGCCTTCGGGAACCACGCAGAACACCACCTCCTTCATGACCCCGTACAGGAACGCTGTCACGACGTCGAGTTGGTCGAGGGGCCAGCCGAAGTACTTGGCGATCGCGATGATCATGCGCAGCGTCACGTACTTGACCACGGGCGAGAACGTCTCCGTGTAGTCGATGCCGTACTTCTGCTTGAAGCCCTTGGCCACGAGGCGCGCCTTGTACTTCTCGATCGAGCCGTCCGCTTTGCGCTTGATCTTGAACACCCACTTGGTGCCGATGGCGCGCTGGCCGGTGGGCAACTTGTCAGCTCGAAACACACCACGCAGTCGCATCGACTTGAGCTCCGCGCGGATCGCCTTGCGCCAGTGCACTTGATCCGGACCGTTCACAGCCTCTTGGAACGTCGTCGGCTCCGATAGATCGGCTGCTGCTTCCACAGCGTTGGCACTGGCACGCCAAAACACTGGAGGCGTCGAGTCGTCGTCTTCATCTTGGTCCCCAGACTTTTCTTCTTCGTCGGGTTCAGCTCGGCGCGACGAGGATACATCCGGCGCACTTGCTTCTTCTAAGCCAGCTCGGTGGCGAACGGGGCGCGATCTTCTGGCAGTGTCGTCGTCGCCACTCGGTCGGCTCTTGCGCTTTTCCGCCTGCTTGAAGCTGGTTTGGCGCGGTCCATCGTTGTCGTCCAGGTCCAGCGCGTCCAGGTCCAGCGCAGCAGCATCGACGTCTTCATCCGAAGTATGCGTCGAAAGTCCAAAGGCCGACTCATCGAAGTTGACATCGCGACTGACAACCACCTGCCCCGCCTCGATGTCATAAAGTCGATACGCCTTGGACACTTCTTCGTAGCCGAGGAACAACCCGGCGCGAGCCTTGGGGTCCCACTTGCGCCGCTTTTCCTTCGGCGTCAGGATGTACGTCTGGCATCCGAACACACGCATGTGCTTCACACTTGGCTTGGACTTGTACACGATCTCGAATGGAGTCTTGTGCTCCACCTTGGGTGACGGCAGGCGGTTCTTCACGTAGATGGCCGTCATGGCCGCCTCAGCCCAGAAACACTTGTCCAACTTGGCGTGATGCAGCATGCTGCGGCCGATCGTGACGATGGTCCGGATGGCGCGTTCTGCCGTGCCGTTGGTCTGGTGCGCGTACGGAACCGTGGTTTGCTGCTCGATGCCTTCGACTTCGTAGAAGGCCTTGAGCGAGTTGGTCGCGAACTCACGAGCTCCGTCGTGCCGCACAAACTTGACCTTCTTGCCGAACTGCGTCTGCACCTTCGTGACGTACGTCTTGATGCAGTCTTCGCTCTCCGACTTGGCACGCAGGCAGAACCCCTTCATGCATCCGCTGGCTTCGTCCACGATCAGCAGCAGATACTTGCTGCCACCCAGTGACTCTTCTTCCATGGGGCCGCAGATGTCGAATTGGAGCAGCTCGAATGTGTCGTAGCGACGCTTGTCCCGGTTGCTTGGGAACGGCTTCTGGACCATTTTGCCTTGCTGGCAGCCGCGACACACGCTTGGTCCACTCGACTTGGAAGGTGCCTTCGCGTCCTTGATCATGTCGTTGTCGACCATCTTGCGAAGCACCTCCATCGGAGCGTGACCCATACGCGCGTGCAGGTCGACCGTCTTCCCACTGGTCGCCGCATTCGCCGCTCTCTGAGGCGTCTGGAGCCAGTAGAGGCCATCCACGAGGTTCGCCGCCGCCACCACTTGCTTGGAGGCCTTGTGCGCAACGCGCATCTCGGTGCCGTCGAACACGACTTGGAACAGACCACTCTTGTTGATCTGTGGCACGGAGAGCAGATTCTTGCTCATGCTCGGCACGTACAGCGCGTTCTTGATCTCGATGTCGCGCTCGTCGCCGTTGGGCAGAACCACTCGTTCCACGATGGTCCCCACACCCATGATGGCCGCCTTGTTGCCGTCGGCCACCGAAAGTTCGCCCTCGTTTCGCTCAATCAAATGGGCGAACTTGGCTTTGTCGTTGCAGATGTGGTGCGTTGCGCCGCTGTCGACCGCCCACATGCCGAGCATATCCTTGGCCGTCGAAATGCCACACTCCAGTGAGACCGCGAACGCCACTCGATCATAGCCGTAGCCGTAGTCGTAGCTGGCGTCGTCGTTCCTCCACTGGGCATTGTTGGCCCCGCGTCCACGGCCATTGCCATTGCCGCCGCGTCTTGGGCCCCGATTCTCGTCCTTCTGCTTGGTCCAGCACTTGTCGATCGTGTGCCCCAATTTCCCGCAGTACGTGCACTGGCGAGACTCTCGGTCGGTGTTGAACGCCTTGGCCGCGTCCTCCGTCTTCACCGTCGCCGTCTTCTCGCCTTGCCGCTTGATGTGCTCATTCGTCAGCACCTTCACGACGTCTTGCGATCGCAGCTCAGCGCTGCTCATCTCCAAGTTCAGCACGACGTTCTCGTAGCTCTTGGGGAGACTGCGCAACAGGCAGATCGCCACGTCTTCGTCCTCCATCTTGGCGCCGATGCTGCTGAGCTTGGCGCTGATGTTGAGGACCTCGTTGCAGTGATGCAACACGTTCCCGCCTTCCGACATCTCCATGCTGAAGAGTTGGCGCTTCAGGTAGATGCGACCAGCCTTCTGCGAACCACCGTACAGCGTCTTCAGGCGCGTCCACGCAACCCACGCTTCCTCGCAGTCGTCGACCACATGGTGGTAGTCCGCGTCCATGTGGAGCAACATCAGTCCGAACGCGATGTTGCTCGACTTGACGTACTCGTCCTTGGGCCGCGAGTCCGTGAAGCTCGGCGTCGTCTCTCGGTTCACGACATGCCACACCGACTTGGTCAGGAACACGCCACGCATGTAGCGGTTCCACGTCGCGTAGTTGTCTCCGTTGAACTTGTCGATGGAGACCTTGGTGGAGGCGTCGTGGGCAGAGGACATGGTGCTTGGGCTCATAACCTGATGGAAGGTATGGATCTTGACACCGAAGCTTGACGGAGCGGAGGGAGGGGCAGCACTCTGGGCGAGACCGGAGCGGAGACTGGAAACCACTTGAGGGGTAGAACGAAGATTCGAAAGTGATTGATTGAGGTCTTTAGCTCGCTAGCCTTCTCGCTACTCTAGACCTACTGGATACACACTACTTGATTCTTTACTGGATACTGAGTTACTTCAGCCAATGAGAGAGCGCCACGTCGAAGCCCATCTTGTACCTACAATCTTGTACCCACAGGTGGCGTAATCGACAGTGGCGTAATCGTCGGTGGCGTAATCGGCGTGGGTTCGGATTGGACCGGTTCGGGTTAACCGGTTCACGGTCAACAACCGATATCAAACCGGTAACCCTCCATACCCTCAATAGCCCTCCATTCCCATGTCGAAAGCATGTAACAAGCAATATTCCGCAGTAGTCTGTTTTAAGGAAGGTGCCATCCACGCTTATACCGCGGTATGCGTAGGGTGAAAATGCTTGATGCCCCTTTCAGAAAACAATTTCACAGCGCTTGAAACACCGTTGTCGACTTCAACGATAGATTTGTGGTCATGCTCGTTCAGCTTCTCAATATACGACGGAATAAAGGCCGTACTGAAGCGAATCATCTCCAAAAACCTCGGCGCGGAGACGCTTACACGCATTCACAAAATTTATATCAGATAAATTCCTGCCCTGCATTGCAAGCACATCTCGAATAGCCACAAGATACACATCTCGACCACGTCGTACAAAACGTTAGCGCACATGTGGGTAGGAGGCAAGCTGCTTCCCGGTCTAGTTTCGATTCAATGACCGTGCTGTTATTGCGACTATCTCAATACGACAATCGTGCGGCATGAAGCGCGAGGGTCGCTTAAACTCGCTTTTGAAAGCGAATTGCACAACAAAATTGTAACTTGAATTCGTGCAATGTGCTTTGTAACGACGTTTGTCGCTAGCTACCACTTTAAACGGCCTTGTCACCGCATTGTTGTATTCGATAACAGCAGTTATAATCTCGCACTTGGAAGTATATGTACTCTCGTCGAAGAACGCCACAAGGTCCATATTTGGTCGATTGGCGTCAGCGGCTCCACCCTCGTTTCTTGCCGTTTTCGTTGTTCAATTCAAGTTCCTTTGGTTTCACAATCTTCTAACTGCGTATAACAACTATATATCCCGAGGCGCACAATATTTATTTATCCAAACGGTGGCGTATATTGTTTATTAAGATTGTGAGATGGCGCATTAAGTTTATTCCCCCTAATATGTAATACCCCCACCCGTCTTTTCTGTCAGAAGCGCTGCTATCGTTTCGAACTCTCTTCTTGATATTACATACACGAGTCGTTTGTTTGGATGTTCCAATGGTTCGATCACATCATTGAAACACTTTAGGTGCATTAGCTCGATTGATTGCGCTGAAACAACCGTGTAGCTGATTTCAGGTCAGTCGTATGGTAGCAAATGCAAACTTGAACCTGGATATAAGCTCAATTTACCACAAAGGCGGTAATGTAGTCGTCAGTACGATTTTCTGCACGTGAAATCGTGCTATATTCACAACAGCATCCACGCATCTCCGGCAACTATGAGCAGTATTTGCCAGATGCGCTTCAACGAAGAAAATCCGTTTAACGTGCAGACGTACTTGTTGAAATGAGGATGGCTTAAATAATCAATACCAACGAAACGTAGCGAGTAGACGTCACTACGGAGGCTCATTCTTGGAATAGATACGGCGCAGGGGATTCCAAGTACTTGTATTTATCAACAGAGTCATTCAGCAGAGCAACCAATGGAACCACAACGATGACAGAACTTTGTGGACCAACAAATACTGGGAGTTAATACAGCAAAGATTTGCCACCCTTGGTGGGCAACACAACCAAAAGATTCGTCACGCGATGAAGAATCAGTGTTGCTGCCACACTTTGCTCCACCGTCTTCAAACTGGTGGCACCGTCTTTGAAAAACGTTTTAGCTGGTGTCGCGTTCCAAAAAAACAGGAGGGTTCAATTTTACTTGAGCTTACTGGATTGTCGATTACTGACGTGGTGGAGGAAGTACAGAGTCCCATACACGAGAGGACAGTATAGTGAAATCAAGACAAACCGGAGAAGGGTAGGCCGGTGCTCCGTGTCCTCCATTTATTGGCTCGGCTTTCCTATATGAACGCTCCGGGTCTTCTCCGAGGTGAGTGTCCTCCCATTTTTGGCTCGGGTTTCCTATATGAAAACTCCGCGACCATTTTCGGTCAATTTATCATGTTCGGGGGGCCATACAAACTCGAAGTCATGCATAGAAATCCAAGTCATTCAGGGTTAGTGCATAAACCTCGACAGCACAGCTTCATAGCCAATCAGGAGATAGAAAAACTACCATCGTCAGGAGTAGCTGAAAACTTGGGAATCCATGTGTATACATATGGACGAATTGAATGCACCGACTCGCGTGTGTCAAAGACTTGCCTCTCTGTCCTTTGGAGGGGGAATAGTTGAGTGTTGAGTGTTGATGAATGGTGTGTGTGTGTATGGAGAAGAAAATGTGGAGGGTGGAAAAGTATGAGCTGGCACGTATGTGGAGCTGATGGGGAAGGAGTTGAAGGCGGATGAGTGAGGAGTGTGCATGGAGATGAGGGAAAAGAGTTGAAGGTCGATGAATGAAGAGTGTGTGCGTGTGGAGAGTGAGTTAGTATACGTAGTACGTGTTGCGACGGCGTGGAGGTACAGTTGAGGGTGGACAAATGAGAATTTTATCCGTAAAGGCTGAGGATAAATAATTGAGCGTGGACAAGTATGAACAGTATGTGTTGAAGAGGGGAGGTAGTTGATGTAGTTGAATGAGGAGTTCGTGTGAAGGTGGAGGGGAGAGGGTTGAGGTAGATGAACGCCGCATATGTGTATGTGTGTGGAGAAAAAAACAGAAGGTTATGGGTGGATACGTATGAGTAGTATGGGGTTCGATGGATTGATGGATTGATGGATGGATGAATGAATGAATGGAGTGTGTGTGCGTGTGTGTGTGTGTGCGTGCGTGTGTGTGTGTGTGTGTGTGTGTGTGTGTGTGTGTGTGTGTGTGTGTGTGTGTGTGTGTGTGTGTGTGGAGATGAAGGATAGAGTTGAAAGTAAAACAGTATGAGTAGTATGTGTTGAGATGAAGTGGACGCCAATTAAGGATAATGAATGAGGAGTGTGTGTCAGAAAGTAGAGGATGAAAAGTGATAGTGGAAATGGAGAGTTTTAGGGTGGATACATAAGGAGAGCGTGTACGAAGGTTAAGGGGGAAACGTTGAGGGGGGATACATGAGCAGTGTGTGTGTAGATGCAGGGGCAAACTAGTTACGGGTGTATGTGAGAAGATAGAGTAGACATAGTTGAGGGTGCATTACTGAGGGGTAAATAAAAGAGTAGATTGTGGTAAAGTAACAGGAATAGTAGTATGGGAATGGCGAGAGTGTGTGAGGAAGAAGGTATTGAGGGTATGGAGGGTTACCGGTTTGGTATCGGTTGTTGACCGTGAACCGGTTAACCCGAACCGGTCCAATCCGAACCCACGCCGATTACGCCACCGACGATTACGCCACTGTCGATTACGCCACCTGTGGGTACAAGATTGTAGGTACAAGATGGGCTTCGACGTGGCGCTCTCTCATTGGCTGAAGTAACTCAGTATCCAGTAAAGAATCAAGTAGTGTGTATCCAGTAGGTCTAGAGTAGCGAGAAGGCTAGCGAGCTAAAGACCTCAATCAATCACTTTCGAATCTTCGTTCTACCCCTCAAGTGGTTTCCAGTCTCCGCTCCGGTCTCGCCCAGAGTGCTGCCCCTCCCTCCGCTCCGTCAAGCTTCGGTGTCAAGATCCATACCTTCCATCAGGTTATGAGCCCAAGCACCATGTCCTCTGCCCACGACGCCTCCACCAAGGTCTCCATCGACAAGTTCAACGGAGACAACTACGCGACGTGGAACCGCTACATGCGTGGCGTGTTCCTGACCAAGTCGGTGTGGCATGTCGTGAACCGAGAGACGACGCCGAGCTTCACGGACTCGCGGCCCAAGGACGAGTACGTCAAGTCGAGCAACATCGCGTTCGGACTGATGTTGCTCCACATGGACGCGGACTACCACCATGTGGTCGACGACTGCGAGGAAGCGTGGGTTGCGTGGACGCGCCTGAAGACGCTGTACGGTGGTTCGCAGAAGGCTGGTCGCATCTACCTGAAGCGCCAACTCTTCAGCATGGAGATGTCGGAAGGCGGGAACGTGTTGCATCACTGCAACGAGGTCCTCAACATCAGCGCCAAGCTCAGCAGCATCGGCGCCAAGATGGAGGGCGAAGACGTGGCGATCTGCCTGTTGCGCAGTCTCCCCAAGAGCTACGAGAACGTCGTGCTGAACTTGGAGATGAGCAGCGCTGAGCTGCGATCGCAAGACGTCGTGAAGGTGCTGACGAATGAGCACATCAAGCGGCAAGGCGAGAAGACGGCGACGGTGAAGACGGAGGACGCGGCCAAGGCGTTCAACACCGACCGAGAGTCTCGCCAGTGCACGTACTGCGGGAAATTGGGGCACACGATCGACAAGTGCTGGACCAAGCAGAAGGACGAGAATCGGGGCCCAAGACGCGGCGGCAATGGCAATGGCCGTGGACGCGGGCCAACAATGCCCAGTGGAGGAACGACGACGCCAGCTACGACTACGGCTACGGCTATGATCGAGTGGCGTTCGCGGCCTCACTGGAGTGTGGCATTTCGACGGGCAAGGATATGCTCGGTATGTGGGCGGTCGACAGCGGCGCAACGCACCACATCTGCAACGACAAGGCCAAGTTCGCCCATTTGATTGAGCGAAACGAGGGCGAACTTTCGGTGGCCGACGGCAACAAGGCGGCCATCATGGGTGTGGGGACCATCGTGGAACGAGTGGTTCTGCCCAACGGCGACGAGCGCGACATCGAGATCAAGAACGCGCTGTACGTGCCGAGCATGAGCAAGAATCTGCTCTCCGTGCCACAGATCAACAAGAGTGGTCTGTTCCAAGTCGTGTTCGACGGCACCGAGATGCGCGTTGCGCACAAGGCCTCCAAGCAAGTGGTGGCGGCGGCGAACCTCGTGGATGGCCTCTACTGGCTCCAGACGCCTCAGCGATCGGCGAATGCGGCGACCAGTGGGAAGACGGTCGACCTGCACGCGCGTATGGGTCACGCTCCGGTGGAGGTGCTTCGCAAGATGGTCGACAACGACATGATCAAGGACGCGAAGGCACCTTCCAAGTCGAGTGGACCAAGCGTGTGTCGCGGCTGTCAGCAAGGCAAAATGGTCCAGAAGCCGTTCCCAAGCAACCGGGACAAGCGTCGCTACGACACATTCGAGCTGCTCCACTTCGACATCTGCGGCCCCATGGAAGAAGAGTCACTGGGTGGCAGCAAGTATCTGCTGCTGATCGTGGACGAAGCCAGCGGATGCATGAAGGGGTTCTGCCTGCGTGCCAAGTCGGAGAGCGAAGACTGCATCAAGACGTACGTCACGAAGGTGCAGACGCAGTTCGGCAAGAAGGTCAAGTTTGTGCGGCACGACGGAGCTCGTGAGTTCGCGACCAACTCGCTCAAGGCCTTCTACGAAGTCGAAGGCATCGAGCAGCAAACCACGGTTCCGTACGCGCACCAGACCAACGGCACGGCAGAACGCGCCATCCGGACCATCGTCACGATCGGCCGCAGCATGCTGCATCACGCCAAGTTGGACAAGTGTTTCTGGGCTGAGGCGGCCATGACGGCCATCTACGTGAAGAACCGCCTGCCGTCACCCAAGGTGGAGCACAAGACTCCATTCGAGATCGTGTACAAGTCCAAGCCAAGTGTGAAGCACATGCGTGTGTTCGGATGCCAGACGTACATCCTGACGCCGAAGGAAAAGCGGCGCAAGTGGGACCCCAAGGCTCGCGCCGGGTTGTTCCTCGGCTACGAAGAAGTGTCCAAGGCGTATCGACTTTATGACATCGAGGCGGGGCAGGTGGTTGTCAGTCGCGATGTCAACTTCGATGAGTCGGCCTTTGGACTTTCGGCGCATACTTCGGATGAAGACGTCGATGCTGCTGCGCTGGACCTGGACGCGCTGGACCTGGACGACAACGATGGACCGCGCCAAACCAGCTTCAAGCAGGCGGAGAAGCGCAAGAGCCGACCGAGTGGCGACGACGACACTGCCAGAAGATCGCGCCCCGTTCGCCACCGAGCTGGCTTAGAAGAAGCAAGTGCGCCGGACGTATCCTCTCGCGCCGAGCTGAACCCGACGAAGAAGAAAAGTCTGGGGACCAAGATGAAGACGACGACTCGACGCCTCCAGTGTTTTGGCGTGCCAGTGCCAACGCTGTGGAAGCAGCAGCCGATCTATCGGAGCCGACGACGTTCCAAGAGGCTGTGAACGGTCCGGATCAAGTGCACTGGCGCAAGGCGATCCGCGCGGAGCTCAAGTCGATGCGACTGCGTGGTGTGTTTCGAGCTGCCAAGTTGCCCAGCGGCCAGCGCGCCATCGGCACCAAGTGGGTGTTCAAGATCAAGCGCAAAGCGGACGGCTCGATCGAGAAGTACAAGGCGCCTCGTGGCCAAGGGCTTCAAGCAGAAGTACGGCATCGACTACACGGAGACGTTCTCGCCGTGGTCAAGTACGTGACGCTGCGCATGATCATCGCGACCGCCAAGTACTTCGGCTGGCCCCTCGACCAACTCGACGTCGTGACAGCGTTCCTGTACGGGGTCATGAAGGAGGTGGTGTTCTGCGTGGTTCCCGAAGGCGTCGAACTGGATGGTGGTTTTGACTGCCTGGAACTGGTGAAGGCCATCTACGGTCTCAAGCAAGCTTCGCGCGTGTGGAACGAGACCTTCGACGAGTTCATGTGCTCTATCGGCTTCCAAGTGTCGGCCTTCGATCCGTGCCTCTACATCAAGGTGGTGGACGGTCACTGCGTGCTAGTGCTGGTGTACGTGGACGACGTGCTGATTACCGGGAGTTCGCCTGAGCTGATCTCGCGCACGAAGACGGACCTGAAGACGCGCTTCGAGATGACCGACAACGGCAAGTGCGCGTTTGTTCTTGGGATCGAGCTGGTGGACGGCCCGGACGGCAGCGTGACCATGTGCCAGCGTCGCTACGTGGACGACATCCTGAAGCGCTTCGCCATGGACGAGTGCAAGGCTGTGGTGAGTCCGGTGGACATGAGCACTCGACTGGTTCTAAGCGACGCGGCGGCCAAGGTGAACGCTCCGTTTCGCGAAGCTGTTGGTGCCCTGATGCACCTGATGACCGCCACGCGCCCGGACATCGCGTACGCCGTTGGCTATGTGTCGCGCTTCATGGAGAACCCCCAAGAGGAACACTGGGTTGCGGTCAAGCGCATCTTTCGCTACCTGCAAGGCACCAAAACGCATGGCATCTGCTTCAAGCCGGGCGACAAGATCGACTTTCGTGGCTACTCCGACGCGGACTGGGCCGGCGACCTCGCGGACCGCAAGTCCACTTCAGGCTACACGTTCATACTCATGAGTGCGCCTGTGAGCTGGGGAAGCAAGAAGCAGTCAAGCGTGTCGCTGTCTACGAGCGAAGCGGAGTACATCGCGCTCAGCCTGGTTATCCAAGAGGGCAAGTGGATCCATCGCCTGCTGTGCGAGATTCTGGCGGCTGCCAACGACACGGGACCCGAGCTCATGATCCGCGAAGACAACCAGTCGTGCATCAAGATGACCAAGAACCCGGTAAACCACGGCCGCGCCAAGCACATCGACATCAAGTACCACATCCGCGACGAAGTGAAACGCGGTGAAGTGAAGCTCGAGTATTGCGAGACTTCTGTCATGATGTCCGCCAGCATCACAGAAGTCTCGCAATACTCCGCACCACGCCACACGGAGCTGACGGCGGCTCTCGGCATTCATGGGACTTCGCATTGAGGGGGCGTATCGAAGGTATGGAGGGTTACCGGTTTGATATCGGTTGTTGACCGTGAACCGGTTAACCCGAACCGGTCCAATCCGAACCCACGCCGATTACGCCACCGACGATTACGCCACTGTCGATTACGCCACCTGTGGGTACAAGATTGTAGGTACAAGATGGGCTTCGACGTGGCGCTCTCTCATTGGCTGAAGTAACTCAGTATCCAGTAAAGAATCAAGTAGTGTGTATCCAGTAGGTCTAGAGTAGCGAGAAGGCTAGCGAGCTAAAGACCTCAATCAATCACTTTCGAATCTTCGTTCTACCCCTCAAGTGGTTCCCAGTCTCCGCTCCGGTCTCGCCCAGAGTGCTGCCCCTCCCTCCGCTCCGTCAAGCTTCGGTGTCAAGATCCATACCTTCCATCAGAAGGTAAAAGAGTTGTGGGTAGATGAGGAAGGTCGGAAAAAAAGAAATTTGTGGAGAGGTATAATAATATAAGAATGGGGAAAGTGTGTGGGTAAGTAGGTACGTAAAGAAACAGTTTTTGTAGAAGTAGGTGAAATGTAGGATTAGAATGAGGATAGTGAAATTTTAGTGTTGATAAATTAGTTAGGTTGGTGTGAATAAAAAAAGAGAGAAACAATTATGAACGTTAGATTGGGGGGAATAGGTGCAAATGTATATGAAGGAGGAATACTATTATGGAAGTGGAAGGAAAACGGTTGAAGATGGAGTGTGTGTGAAGATAGCGATGATGAGCGTGAGAGAATGAGAGTGGATAAATGAGGGGAAAGTGTGCATGAATGCAGGTGTGAGGTTGTTGTTGAGCTGTGTGTATATGGAAGAGAAAGAGGTTGACTGAATGAAGGTGTGTATGTAAATAGAAGGAAAGAACGATGTAGGTTGAGTGTAGAAAAAAAAGATGAAGAGTTTAAAGGTGGATATATGAGGAGTGTGTATTAAACTGTTGTGGGTGGGTGAATAAATAAAGGGTGGAGGAGAAGAAGAAAGAGGAATGGTTAATGTAGGATGAATTGGAATAAGATAAAGATATAATTTAAGATGAAGAAGTTGGTTAAGGTTTGAAAGAAGGAAATACGTAAGAGTAAGTATAGAGAGTGTGAAAATGGTTTGTATGTGTTTATGAAGAGTATGCAGAAGTAGAATGGGTAGATATATAGTAAATGAATGAGAAAGAAGTATGGGGTGAGGTGGATGTGGTGGTTATAGAGAGTAAGAAAGGTGTTGATGTGGAGTGTTATGAAAGTAGAATAGGTGGGGATGTGATAATTGGGGAAAGTGTATGTAGGAGTATTGCATTTGAAGTGTGTAAAGATGAGAAAAAGTAGGAATTGAAGTGATATGGAGTTGGTAAAAAGGTGGAGTATATGTGAAAGGGTGAAATATGTAGTGTAATGTGAGGTAGTAAGAGAAGAAGAAAAAATAATTGTTAATAGTGGTGTTGATAAGATTTGATAGTTGTATTTTTTTGGTGAAAATAGGGTTTGTAAAAGTAGGGTTTGAAATTGCATAGTAGGGTTTAGGGTTTAGAGGGGTTCCTGGAAAAACTAGCTTCACGATCTTTCTGAAACTTTGCACACATATGTAACTCGCCGAGTTAGACATGCAGCCAAAATTTCATCTTCAAAAGTTGACTGGAAGTTTGTATTAAACGCAAAAAAACGTGTTATCTCAAAACTGAACTTCAGAAAGTTCGATTTTTCAACGGAATCGAACTCAGCGTAGTCGTTTTAGTATACAAAGCCGGTTTCAAAGTTGCGAAATTCGGTCTGCATCCCTGTCAAATTACTAAGTGCCTAGGAGCCTGTATATTGATATCCCGTTATATATGATATCAGTTACCACGGTTATACCAATTATGAAAGGGTCGAAAATGACTAAAATAAAACTATTGAAATACATAAACCCGTCAAATATGGTTAATCGGATTTGACAGGTATGCTACTTTACAGTTTTATGAAACCTAATATCCCGTCAAAACTGATGAACAGATTTGACAGGGCATCAGTTTTACAAGGTTTTTGGACTTGAAAAAATGAAAATTAAAACGCATACCCTGCTGAACCTGATCGATCGGATTCGACAGGTATTATATTATGGAGTATATACGGTACTTCAAAAACCGCTGGTAGGGTTTAGGGTCCCTATACACGAGAGGACAGTATAGTGAAATCAAGACAAACCGGAGAAGGGTAGGCCGGTGCTCCGTGTCCTCCATTTATTGGCTCGGCTTTCCTATATGAACGCTCCGGGTCTTCTCCGAGGTGAGTGTCCTCCCATTTTTGGCTCGGGTTTCCTATATGAAAACTCCGCGACCATTTTCGGTCAATTT